>NW_025999930.1:1324004-1371910 GCF_001458135.2 Marmota marmota marmota | reverse complement strand
ATCCTGAATTCTTTATCTGACATTCCATCTGCTGCAGCTATTACCTCTTCTAAAGTTGAGTTGACCTGCATTGCTTGTGGTCCTTTCTTTCCTTGTCTTTTCATACTGCTCGCGTTTCTTTCTGCTTGGTGAAACTGTTGTGTTTTTGAAATTTTCCCCCTCTATATTTATATTGCTCTTGTATAGTTGAAAAGTCTCCCTTGCAGGGGCAGGCGGTGACTGTGCCCCTCCTCCAATTGGGGTGATCTGTCTACCACGCTGACGGAACGCTGGGCCTGTGCTGCCAGTCGGTCGCAGGTCTGCCTACTTTGCAGGCGCCGGCAGCGGCTCTGCTTTGCCCCTCCTCCAATTGGTGTGACGTGTCTACCATGCCCGCGGACCCCTGGGCCTGTTCTGCCAGTCGGTCGCAGTTAGGTACATACCTTGGGCTGCTATGGGAGCTGAGTGTGGAAGACAGAATCTGTATCCAGAAAGGCCTTCTTTGTCACTTCCAGGTCTTCAGAGTGCCTGATGAGTGCTGGGCAATCCCAGTTCTTCTCATGCACTGCAACTAGTCTCAGTGGGGATGTACGTCTGGGGTGGACCGTCATTCAGGTCTTTGCTAATCATAGCTGATTCAGGGTAGAGGAAATGGCTTTTGAAAATGTGGAAATGCACACATCAGGGAGAACGCCGCCGCCCTTTTAAAAAGATGGGTGTGCACCTTCTAAGTGGCTCTTTTTCAGCCAAAACCCTTTAGAGAAATTTACAAGGAGCCAGCCAAGGCCACCGAATCACGGTGACTCCTTTGAGAAGACCTAGGGTAAACTCTCTGTGTTATTTTAGCAATGCAAAGATAAAAGGTCATTGTGGAATGAAAACTTTAATATGTGGTTTGGGTAGGTATGGTAAATGAAAACACTACTTTAGTTGGGTTTAGTTGAACTGAATACATTTCAGTAGATTAGAGCAAAAGTCATAGGTGCTAACTTTGATTAGTGGAGCAAAGGTTTTCGAAAGTACATGTGGGTTGGGGTTGTGGCTCAGTGATAGAGCACTCGCCTAGCATGCACAAGGCACCGAGTTCGATCCTCAGCACAACATAAATGTAAAATAAAGATATTGTATCCACCTAAAGCTTAAGAATAAATATTTAAAAAAAGAAAGTACATGTATTAGATTTACATTTAATAAGAGTATAGTCAAAAATAATTTATATTTTTAACAAACTCTACTGCTTTCCATAATCTTTTGATCTTGAATGAAGAATAATGAAGATGATCTGAAAGTACTATTTTTTTATCTTTAAAAAATAAATTTAGACTTACAAAACTTTCAGAGATAGTATAGAGTTCATATGTACCCTTCAACTATCTTTCCTTAATGCTAACTATGTACATAACCACCGTGCAGTTATCTAAACCGAGAAGTTACCATTACAATAGTGTTTTAAATTCACACATATAATTAATAGAAGAACTAAAGCTAACCCAATAGTGAGATATATTTTTACCAGTAATTATAGCATGGGATCTTACAGAAATTAACAAATCATTATTTTAACAGAATAATAATTCATAAATTCTGTTTTTTCTTTTTTTCCTGGGAGTGTGTTTCTTTGTCTTAAATCATAACATGCATAATTTTTAAAGGGACTTGAGGAGTTCTCAGCTAACAGCAGGAGTTAGATCAACCATTGTTGGATCCTTATTTGTTCCAGACTCTCCTGGTCTAGCTAGGCATATATAACGTTATATTTTAGCGATGTGGCTTTTTTCTAGAGGTGGGAAACTGAGGGTTTTCACCTTCCTTAAAGCTGGAAGACTACACCCTTTGCATTATGTATATTTGGTTGTTCATCTGTGGATTGGCAAATCAATTGACAGCATAATGATATTGAGTATAACATGAGGATTATATTTCTTATTAATGACAAATGCTACTACAACAAATACATGAGTAAAATTTATAAATGTCACAAGAAATCTTGGAATTACTTAATGTTTTGTGGTTTGAGAACAACACTTGAATATGATCTTATGCATGAAAATGCATAGGGTGATATTTCTCTAACTTTAATATAGTTGTTTTCAAGATGAAGATGTTCCAGAGTTGAGTCACTGTCCTCTTCAGCGTTGCAAAGTTGTTCCGGAAGAATATTCCTAAGGAAAAATAGATGTGCAAATCATAAATGGTCCAAGTAATAATCTGCCTTCATGATTTAGGAGTTGAAATTTTACATTTGTTTAAAAAAATGCTTTTGTTCTTAAAATAAAGTTGGATCCTTTTCTCATATCATAAACCAGAATATATTCCAACTATATTAAAGATTGAAATGTGAAAAATGAAGCTATAAATACATTTGAATGCAGCATGATAACACCCTGCAAGTGGGGGAAATCTTCCTATCTGTGATTTGAAAACCAGAAGCACTGTGTTAAGATTTTGAAGTGCTTTGTCCCCCCAAGGAATCATTTCCTGGAGGATTGGTCCCCTGGGTAGCAATTTGAGAAGCTGGTGGGATCATTGGGAGCATTGCCCTTGCCAGGAATTAATGCAGCTCTTTTGAAGGGCATTAATTCCCATATATTGGGTTTTAGAAAGTCCTCGACTGGGCTGGGGTTGTGGCTCAGTGGCACAGTGCTTGCCTTGCATGTGTGAGGCACTGGGTTCCATTCTCAGCACCACATATAAATAAATAAATAAAGGTCCGTCAACAACTAAAAAAAAAAGTCTGACTGGCCCTTCTCCAGTCTCTGGCTTACCATATGGACTTCATGCATGTGTTCATTCTCCAGGGAAAGAGGGCATCCCAAAACAAAATATTAAAGTAGAATACCGTAGGCATTAACTTATTCTGACTGGCATTGTAAAGGAAAGAATTGAGTGTTTGTCCATCCTTTCAGAGTAGCAAAACAGTCCTAGTTGATGAGCAAAATTTCTTTAGAGAGGGATTCCAGCTAATAAGCATGGAAAGAATGGTAAAAATAGAAATTCATAGTTTCATTACCTCTAATGAAATAATAGATTCAAGCAATAACCTTCTCTGAATGAAACCATTGGTTCAATGATGAGAGGAAAGTTTGTGCTAAGAGTCCCCAGGCTGTGACCACATAAATCCCCTGATAAATTTTAGAATCACTAACAGTGAGACAAATACATTATGTCTCCTGATGCATAACCTCTAAAATTATTTGGCCCCCAAAGTTTGAAGCTGAATTTTAACAAAGCCTTCCTCACTCGCCACTTCCTCCCGTACTTCTAAAAATTCTTAAACCTTTCTTTTACTTTGTTTTTTAGGCATTTAGTTTGGAATTTTAGAAATAGGGAAGGGGAAAGGGGCATAATTCTGAGAGAGCTTAGGTTTCCCTCTTCCTCATTGCCAATGGTAAAGATCACATTCACAAAATGTCCAGCTTAATTCTTAACTTAGTTGTGCTATCTAGGGACAGGTAATTTCTTAAAATATGCAAAATATATATATATATATATATCCCTAAAAGCGAACAAAGTTGAGTCTCAGTAAATTCATTCAGAATTTTTCCTTCAGAAAAAAACTTTTTGCCTTCAGAAAAATCTAGATAGAATGTATTTTAATTTTAGCATATATTTGTTTATGCTATGCAGATAAGTTTCTTTCAAATTTCATATGTAGTAGCATAGTCTGTTTATTACTTCACAACCTTATTTGAACCTGTCCTCAATGTTCTAAAGTATTGTGTAATAATATTCAATAATACTATAAAAATTTGCAAATGTGGAAAAAAGAAAAAACATAATGAATTCTTATGTACCTATCACCTTGCTTCAAGAGTTATTAGCATTGCCAATTTTTTTTTAACCCAACCCCATTTAATCCATCCCATCCACCCCTTTTTTTCTTTTTTTAGGTAAATCCCAAAGTTCATGTCATGGCAGTTTAATGATATAAATATTTTGTCAACCACAATTTTAATTGATACTTGAAAAGGCCAAAATTTACCGAATCTTATTGTTGTTCAGTCTCAGAAAATGTAGTGCTTTCATCTCTTGCACCCCAGGTGGTATAGATTTTAAGTCATTGTGATCCAGAAATAACTCTCTCAGAGAATGATATGCCCCATAGAATGAGACTCGGTCCAAACCATCATCAGTGAGTCTGTTAAATGACAGGTACAAGTATTCCAGGCCTGGTTCCATGTGACCAAACACATAGCCAGGTATCCGTTCAATCTGGTTCCCTATGAGCACGAGGTGCAGCAGAGACTTGGGCAGGTAGGAAGGCACGTGGTAGAGCTTGTTGTAGGACAGGTCGATGGATTCTAGGTTCCTGTGGCAAAGAAAAAGTGAACAGGGTAGGAAATGTCAGAGTAGCGACTAGCAACTCTGAATTTTGATAGGGCCAAATGTGATGCTAGCTGTTTTCTTATAAGCACCAGTCTGCAGTGATGATCCTAAACATAAGCGTAACTGTGTGCTGGTATGGGTCCGTCTGTTTGCAAGGCTCATCTTCTTCCCATCACCCACACTGCCTTCTAGCTATATAGATTTGCCTCCCTAGGGCATACCAGAAATTTACATCTTTGGGTTAATGGGGAGGCCCAAAGATGTCCCTGAAATATTTCTAAGGTTGAACTGTTGAATCAGAAATGAAATCCAGGGCTGGGATTTTGGCTCAGAGGAAGTGCACTTGCCTCACGTGCACTGGGTTTGATCCTCAGCGCCACATAAAAATAAAATAAAGATATTGTATCCACCTATAACTAAAAAATAAATATTAAAAAAAGAAATTAATTAGAAAAAAAAGAGAGAGATGAAATCCAGGAGCCCTGGGCAAGAAAGTTTTTTGCTTGGGTTTTTTGTTTGTTTTTTACTTATTTTGTATTTCTCCCCATATTTTCATTTCACATTTGATTTGATGATGTGCCACACCTAGAACTTGGGATAAGACTGAGGAATCTAGAAGTTGTTACTCGTTAGAGCACCTGGGGAATGTGTTGAATTCCTGGCTTGTACCAGGAGCCTCACCTGAGTCTTTTGGGGTTTCTGCCCATCTCTTTTCACTTAAGGAAGACTCCTCTACACACAGGGGCATCAGGTACCCTCCAATTACCAGCAAAGGCCTCTTTTCATTTCTTTCCATTCCACCTCTGAACAACCTTTGTTTCAGAGGCTGTGCTACTTGTGGTACATTGTTCCAGGACATACCCAGCCTGTCCAGATCATCTGTGACATGCTGCCAAGGCTCACCCCAGCTGCCTCCTACTTACTTCACTGAGGGCTGCAGTGAGCCTGCTGATTCCTGTCCAGGAAGATGGATTCTACTCTCTGCTTCCATTGTTAGGCCAAAGAAAGAGAAAGTTTGGATAAAAGAAGGCAGTGGGGTACAGGAGGACCTCCTGACAACCTGTGTGGAAGGCAGAGCTAGGGTGGCATTTGTGTGCTAGCAGCTCAGCATTTGGCATGCAATAGGGTGTCCAGTAGGCAGTAGTGATCCTAATACTAGTCATGTCATGAACAACTCTACAGAGTAATCAAACCTGGGGTAGGGTGAGAGCTCACTAAGAAAGTGAAGAGGTAGAATATACTTACTCTTGATTGATCCAGGCTAAAGGAGCAATCCTGTTTTCTTCTATGTTATTATAACGTAGTACAATCACATTAATCTTTCTGGTTTGATTAAAACAAATTTCAGTTATCTCTTCAATTTGGTTATTTTCCAAGTATAATTCCTATAATTAAGAGAAAAGACTTATTTTTCTTTCATTTGTGTTAGTTGATAAATATTTTCACTTTCAGAGACTAAAATTCTAATGAAGATTTCTTATTTAGTGTTATCTAAAGAGTTTTATTGCTCTTTCAAGTGAGTTCATACTTATAAGTTGTCCTATTTTATAACTAGTAAAATAAAAAGTACTGTCTATCCTGATTATGGAATTAAATGAATTTCATTTAATTTTTTAGCCATACTATGTTATAAAATATAGCATGCCACATTCTTATATAAAACTTTCTAATTTATAAAACTGATTCACAATATCTTATTTGTACTTCAAAGCTCCAGAAAGTAGGTGAAATTATTTATCTCCACTCACTAGTTAGGAACTTGAGCCTAGAGAGACAGCAATGCTTGCCCAAGGTCCAGAGCTGGTGCCCAAGAGGGGCTCGTCCTCCAGAACAGCTTCCCACGACCCCATGTGGTAATTAATTTTTTTAGGCTCATGTTTTTAGACTTATTTGAATTTAATTTAATTAAAAGTTAATTTTAATTAGTTAAGAGCCTTAATTTAGAACCAGCCAAGTTTGCTAGAGGTTGTTAGAACTATTAGTTTGATAGAGTTTGCTAGAACACTTTGTAAATTTTTTTCTTTTCTTTCTTTCTTTCTTTCTTTTTTTTTTTTTTTTTTGTGTGTGTGTATGTGTGTGTGTGGTGCTGGGAATTGAACCCATGGCCTTGTGCATATCCTCAGACCCCAATTAGTAAATTTTTAATAGCTAGCTGTCTTCAAGATAAATTAGTTGGCATTGAAGGAGTTTTTAGCTAAAGGATATGAATTGTAAAATTCTTGTTTTCAACAGAATTCAGAAGAATTGGCATTACGTATTCATTGTAACTTTTCATCATGATAACTTTTCCGTTGTCATTTAATTCAGGTATTATTAAAGTAACTTGCAGCTTTTCACTTTTACCTTCATATGTATTAAGAGTGAACTAGATCATTGGTCCCCAAACTTGTCTGTACATTAGGATCACCTCATGAGTTTTTTAAAGTTTACAATTCAGGGTTGAGGTTGTAGTTCAGTGGTAGAGCACTTGCCTTGCATATTTGAGGCACTGGTTTGGTCCTCAGCACCACATAAAAATAAATAAATAAATATATTGTGTCTATCTACAACTAAAAAAATATATTTTTTTTTAAAAGTGAATAGACTCTTTTTTTTAGAGAGAGAGAGAGAGAGAGAAAGAGAATTTTTTAATATTTATTTTTCAGTTCTCGGCGGACACAACATCTTTGTTTGTATGTGGTGCTGAGGATCGAACCCGGGCCGCACGCATGCCAGGCGAGCGCGCTATCGCTTGAGCCACATCCCCAGCCCCTAAAAAAATATTTTAAAAAAGTTAAATATACCTCAGTCAGGAACTAAGTCGTGGCATACCCATTCCTGTGCTGACAACTACAGCTATAGGAAAGAATGATGTGAGACAGACTTCAGGGGTGGAATTGGGGGAGGCTGGCATGCAGCAGTGACTTAGGAAGGATTTATGGTGTTTGCTTTGCACTTGTATGCTTGCATGCCCAGCGCTCCCAGGTAGGTCTCTTTGGAGAGAGAAGCCAGAATGAGATCAGGTATGGGAATGGGCACATTGTTCTTACATATCATCCAAGTTGTATGTGTTTTACCAATTGCATGGATTATCTATATAAAATTTTGATACTTAAGAAAATTCTATCAGGGTGTGTTGGCACCTGCTTATAATCTCAATTAATTTGGGAGGCTGAAGTTGGAGGGTCCCAAGTTTGAGTCCAGCCTTGGCAACTTAATGAGACCCTGTCTCAAAATTTTTAAAAGTGCCAGGGTGTAGTTCAGAGGTAGAGTACTTGCTTAGCAAGTGCAAGACCCTGGATTCAATCCCCAGTAGTCCTTTCAAAGAAAAAAAATCTAAATTTCTACCCTGTTCTGTAAAGGATCTGACTTAGAATGTCTGAAATAGGTCCAAGAATCTATACATCTTAAGAACCCAGGTAATTCTGATGTAAAGCCAAGTGTCGGTAAATTCCAGTGTTACGTAACTACTAATTTCCAAACATCTCTTAGTTTGGAAATATGAGAAAGAGGGAAGGAGGTAGCCATGAAGTGACAATAGATGACCTTTTTCTGGCTCACTAGAGCCACTGCCAGGGTGAGCTCTATCCTGGGTTCTGATGGAATGATCATACAGTGTGGTAGAAACGAAGCTCAGATAAGAAACCTGACTTCTGGCTGGGTCTGTCAGTGTTTACAGACACTCTGGGTCCCAGTGTTCCTAATCTAAGAAATGAGGAGTGTTGACACTAACTGGCCATAGATGACCTAAGCCGCCCCCCCACACACACACACACACACAACACCAGCAGCAAGGAAACTGCACCTCTGGAAACTGCTGGGGAGGTGCTGCAGGGGTGAAATGAGGATGGGGCTCTGGGCCTGGAGATGGTCACAAGACTGTTTTGATAGGGATCCATCAAAAATTTTAAGCTATAGAGTTGCTGGAATGATCAAAGCCTTTGCGGTTGCTATTCAGTCTGAGTATCTGTGATTCTATCTGCTGCTTGTGAGTGGAGACAGGAGGTCTATGAGTTTTGAGCTTCATCTGTGTTGAAATTCATGGTTCTTGTTTGGGATAGTTTAAGCTGTTTTGGGACTCAGAGTACCTTTTGGAAGTTGGGGTTTCTATTCATATTCTCAGTTCCCCTTCCTCATTCCCTCCAAGAGCTGTCAGCAGCATCATTTTTCACTTTTTTCAGGACATAGAAGCTCAGGTTATAGTGAATTCTGTATACAGCACCAAAACTCTACTGAGTTTAATGGATATCACCATAGTCTTTTAAGATTTATTGTTTGTTTTGTTGTATATTGTATTTAAAGTATAATACATTTAAAACATTAGAAGAAGAATAGTGGTACCTCAATAGAAGCAGGAAGACCCTGTGGTATAATTCTAAATTTATTTTTTCCCAGACGCAGATAAGATAGGCTCTTCAAAGATTTAAAAGCTAAAGGATTGACATTGATTTCACTGAGATTGTTTCCTTCCAATTCTAAGGTGACCAGTTGATTTAAGTCTACAAAAAAATAAAGTTATCAGGATATTACAATAATTTTTAAAACTATGCAGTTTGGTCTAGAATTATAAGCTCAGGAGAGTTGCTTGTCTAGCCTGCATAAGGCCCTGGGTTCCATCTCTAACACCACCACCCCCCCCCCAAAAAAAAAGGAAAAAGAAATACCAGTATTATACCATGCATGTGAAAAATTTAGTTTATTCAGAGTGTGTAGTTTCTTTATCTTTGCCCCCCGCCCCGCCTTTCCAAAGTACTTCACATATCTCAAATGCACCATTCAAGCAGGGCAAAAGGCATGGTCCAGAAAAGAAATGACTCTAGTGCTATACATTACAAATATGTATAAGGAACAGAAGCAAAAGGGGGTAGGAGGAGGAAGAAGGCAGGGAGAGAGTCAGAGTCGTCTACAGAGGCTGCACTGATCAAGCAGGAATTTGAAATTCAGGTGAGCAAGGAGTAGAAAGTCATGTAAGATCATTGGAAGCATTTGCAGAGACATGTAGGTATGAATTGGCAGCATGATAGTAAAGGGTTGATGAAGGATTCCTTTTTCCAGGAAAAAGAAAGCAACCTTCTTTCCCTGGAAAACCCTCAAAATCTCTGAGCAAGGGAGTTAGAAATAAAGCAGAGCAGTGAATTCCCATCGTAGTTATTCACTTATTGGCGCAGAGTGCAGCCAAATGGAAGTTTTGAAAGAAAGATGATGGAAGAATTCTCCACGCATCCAGATTGAGCTACCAAGAAAGGCCTTTATACAAACAAGTCTTTTCTACACTGTTTCTAGTGGCCTCAGGAGTGGTATCATCCAGGTCAATTGGACATGTGGCACTGGATCACACCACTCAACAGTGACATACCCAGAGGAATCTGAGTCAGAGATTCAGGGCATGGTCAAGATTCCCAGAATAGGGATGTTTTCCTGTTAAACTCCTGTCATGGGTCTTGCACCAAATGTCCTGTGCAATCCATTCCTACATTTAGGCAGCAGCAAGAGTAGGGACAGTGAATGCTGGAAGAGAAAGAAGTATAGATTCGAGTGGGATGGAAGTGGTAAGATTTGGGGTTAAAAAGATTTAGATAAAAGTGGGAGAAGCTTGTACACTGAAACACGCTCAGGCGAAGGGCCCAGTGGTGAGCTGGGGGTGGGGGCTTCACCCTGCAATGGGCTATGGGCAATGGGGTAAAGTCGGTCCTCTGGGAGAAGTACTCTGGAACAGGCCTTTGTTCCCTAGGTGCAAGTCTGGCTCCCGTTCTCTAGGCTCAGGAGAAAGGCCTGGGTGGCATGGCAAAAGCCACATGGTAAACTGGTGGTGGAGCTCAAGATCAGTTGAAGCCAAGAATCTGCAATAAGAGGATATATTTCCTCATATTTTCCTATTTCCAAAACTAAAGGTACCAATAAGCCAACATTTCTCTTGCATGGGTGAGATATTTTAAACGGTGAAAGTTTTCCATTAAAAAGTAGGTAACAAGGGGACTGACAGTCATGCGTGACCTCCTGAGAGAAACAGGCAAATGCACAACACTGTGTGTGTGTGTAGCAACAAGATGGAGTTAGAGGACGTTTCTGGTTGATGTTGAAAAGGGATTTGTGAGCAGGAACTAGGCAGAGGTAAGAAGACCTTTGTTTTGGGTGAGGTGCCATGACCTGTTGTGGACAAGGTGACATGTCAGTGTTAATGGTGGCCTACAGGAAACCTGAGTGATGGTGCTTTGTTCGTTCTGGTTGCTAGTCAAGACAGGAGTGTTTCTGAAGCATGCCCAGTTTCCCATTGCCCCTCTTCTTCCTTTCATTGTTCTCCCTCAATTGTTGACCTTCTCTTTCTCCTCAGTGTGTGCACACATCTGCGGTGATCTCCCCACACCTCACGTGGTAGGCACATTCATCCTCGTGTGTTCACCTGCCCTGCACCCTTATCATATGCCTGCCTCAGTTGTCATAGCACCTAGAATCAGCCTGTCTCTTCATGTCTTTTATGTGCTGTCTTCTATTCCTGGACTGCTCTCCTCCCCACTTCTCTGGAACTATAATCTGCCATAAGTGGGAAGATGCCAGAGAGGGATGCTGGGAGAGCAAGAGCCACCTCAGGCCAAGCAAGGGGCCCTCACACAGGCAGCTGCATCTTGGAACTGGGTAGAGCTGTGCTTGGGCCCACCTGCCCATTGTCAGCCCGCCCTACCGTCCAGAGCAGCAGGCCTCACAGGGGCAAGGGAGGACCTGGATCCATGGATCCAGCACCACAGTAGGTTAAAGATACAGCCCACCCAGGAAGTACAAGAAGGTTTTCTGGGCAAGAGCAATGCAGAAAGCTTCCTTTCTTGCCACCTGTGTGGGATCAATGCCATGTCCATGCTTCAAGTATGAGATAGGGTAGGCAGCCAGTTCTCCCTGGACTACACATCAACACTGGGAATATAGAAGCTTTAGTGTGCGAGGGAGAAAAGTTCACTGAGAAGAAGTTCCAGGGATATAGGAGAGTGCCTTCAAAATAAGGACTTATGTTTTATCTTGTCGTGTGACAGTAATGCTAGAAATGTGAACCCACGTGGCGTTCCTAAGTAGCCTGTCAGTATTCTTGGTCTAAATTTCATGTTCCCTTCAGTCTAACGAAGCAGTTAGAAATTAAATTTTCCAATGTCTTCTCCTTATGACAAAGCCCATCAAAATTTGTGCTTATTAATGTTTTTCATGTGTACCCTGAAATCCATCTGGAAATTGAGCATTTCCATAACTTCATTATCCTCAGATTTGGCAAGTCTTATGATTAGTTTTCTCATCACCAGAAGTGTTTTGTTTCTATAAAATTTGGGGGGAGCTGAAGGAAATAGAAGGATGGTATTATTCCTTTAAATGCTTGACTTATCAACATTTACATTTAAATATGTTTTAAATTAAGTTAGCAGCAAGTGTTGAGTACTTCAGGAGTTAGGCTAAATGGGAAATTGAAAGAAAACTTAAGCAGTCTTTGTCTTAAGGAAGCATGCCGTCTAACCAAAGGTGTCAGAGTATGTGAAAAGTAGAGTATAACCAAGCCTCTTCTGTACAGCCCCATTGTGCCAACTTTGGCTACCTCACCAAGTCCAGAAAAAGCAGCAGAGCATCACAGCTGGTTCAAATGCACCTCACCAGAGTCCATCCATCAGAAAGCTGGGCCTCTGTGCAGCCTGGTTCCACATACCATGGAGTGAGGACATGGCAAGACCCTAGTACTGGCCCACGCACCCTCAGAAACAAAGCCAGGGTTGCTGCGGGAGGTGCACTGCCTTCATTCCTGCAGCACTTCAGCCTCATACTATGTCCACTTACTCCTGCTTCATACATAATTCTTGTGTGATTGGACTCCGGTTTCAACACCAAACAGAGCACCAAAATATGCAGTATTGTGGGAGGTATTAGTGCAGCCCTTCAGATAGTAGGGATTTGTCAGAGAGTTACTGTATTATGAATGATGAGAACCTGGGATCAATGAGAGAATTTTTTTTTTTCTTTTTGGTACAGGGGATCTAAGCTGGGGCTCTGTACACCGAGCTCCAGCTCGCTTCCTTTTATTTCCCCCCAGACAGTGTCACTAAATTGCTAAGACTGGCCTCAACCTTGTGATCCTCATGCCTAAGCCTCCCGAGTCACTAGGATTACCTCCATGTGCCACTGTGTCTGGCTACTTTTATTTATTTATTTAAGACAACAGACAGTTTAAAGTATACTTTAAGATTAAGTTTACCAGAGGCTGGAGTTGTTGTTCAGTGGTAGACCATTTGCCTCACATGTGTGAGGCACTAGGTTTCATCCTTAGCACTATATAAATAAATAAAAATAAGTAAACGGTATTGTGTCCATATACAACTAAAAATATTTTAAAAATAAAAAGGCTAAGTTTTACCAATCAAAAGTAGTGGCCACTGATGGTCAACTGAAATGATAAAGTGACCTAATTTTTTTTCTAGTTATATATTTGACAATACTATAAATCAGATTTCTATACAACAATGGAAGAAAGGTTCTAAGGAACCTTAAATGTTAAATACCTGATAAACTTTCTTCATCAATAGCCTGAAGATTGTTCTCATTGATTTTAAGTTCTTCTAATGTAGATGGTAGTTCTGAAGGAATTCGTACCAAATTATTTCCATCCATATTCAGACGTGTTAACTTCTTCAAAAGCTACAAAAGCAGATCTCAAAATTACCATTTTATCTCGTCAAATTTATACAGTAATGTATCTCACATAATGGTGAGATACATTACTGTATCTTTATTTTAAAGTAGGGACTAAGTTTTACAATTCTGCACTTCCTTAGGCTTAAGCAGTGATGTCCAGGCCACACCCCATTCCCCTGCCAAGTAACAGCATTGATTATCAAGCATTTGCAGCAGGCTGCATTTGATGACTCGTATTCTACTCACACATATTACAGCTTTAGAAAGCTACTATATCTAAAGGGTCAGTTGTGTTTTGTTGAGGTCTGAGGTGTTCACCTTCACAGCAAGAGACAGAAATTTTTTTGTAAGTCATGCAATACTGTGAATCTTTTGTGGATACTAACAGGACAGTGATTATTATCTTTTTAACATATTTATAAAATTCAGTTTCCAAACTCTGGTAATATTTATGTTAGAAAAGGGGTCATAAAATAGCACTAATTACTGTGAAAAGTTTTCAAAACAAAGCACAACAAATGTCACAAGCTATTCATGTATGGTACCCAAACAACTGACCTCTGAAAAAGCATGTTTCCACATTTGTAGTTGCGTACCTCTTGGACAAACCTCGCCTGCAACCTCCAAAAGCAGAGTACTGAAATTGGGTAAATTTTAGTGAAGCCACATGGAATAATTCTCTTCTCCATTGATCATATTCAAATTGCAGCAGTTTTGGAACAGCACAGAAAATCTCAAAGCAAGAAATCTTGCTTTGATCAAGAAATCTCTTGATCAAGTATAGGAAATGTGTGGGGCAGGGGGGACACAGCTCAATGATAGAGTGCTTGCCTAGTATGTGTAAGGCCCTGGGTTCAAACCCCAGCATCACAGGGCAGGGGGTATGAAGAAAATGAGTGAAGGGGAGAGAGAGACAGAGGAAAGAGAATTAGTTTTTATTTATACACAAAATCCTTTTCCTCTCTTGCTTCTATTTTTTGTTTTCCTGAAATTCCTTGATCTTCTCCTTTTTTAAAAAAAAAAAAAATTTACTCAAATCTGTTCCATTTAAATATTTGCTGTACTATTTCCTATCATTTCTTTTTCCCTCCTCTTTTCCAACCTGTCCCATGCTAATTTGTTCTAAACCCATTTATTTTTCCAGAACCCACTCTGCCAAAGTATCCTCCATCAGATTTTGCCCACGCACAAAAATAAGAAAGCAATAGCTTGCTGACCTGAAAATGTTAATAGAGTTTCCAGATGAGCACTCATTTGTTCCTAGACAATACTTTATATACTAAGGGATCGGATTTCAACATGTTTCCAGCTATTTGGGGAGAAACTAGTTCATAAATTCAAAATATTAGTTATGTCACTGATGTTATTGCTGGTGTTCTTAGGGTAAGACTATGAATATATAAACCAACAAACTGTATTCAAGAGAAACTTAAATGCGATTTAGGGACATCAGAGAGGAAATTTTTTAAAAAATAAATTTTTTAAATACTTTAGTTGCAGATGGACACAATGCCTTTATTTTAATTATTTTTATGTGGTGTTGAGGATTGAACTCAGTGCCTCACTTGTGCTAGGCAAATGCTCTACTACTGAGCCACAACCCTAGCCCAGGAAACTTTTTTTAATGTAGAAGAAAACTACCAATTAAAACTTTGCTTTTTCTCCCTTACCCACTCCACCAACAGCCAGTGCAAGTCCACATAGATTGTTATTCACAAATTGGAGCATGTGATTACCTTGAATGCTTTTGGGCCTATTCCTGAAGAGGTTATATTATTTTTGCTTAGATCAAGCCTTTCCAAATTCGGTAATCCATTAAATGCTTCATCCGGGATGGAGGTGATGGAATTCCCTAGGACACACAGCAGTTGTGTTAGGCCCATGTGCACATACATACATGTTAACATGTGTAAGGGGTGTATGCATGCATGCATGTACATGGTTATTGATTATCTGAAGGAGAAAGCAATGTGCAGAACAAGGACAGAAAATATATAAACAAATACATGTTCACAGTAATAACTAGACAATTCAACATAATCAGAATTTTCTCTCAAAAGTTCATAATGGTCAATACTTCATGTTTCACATGACTCTGATTAAGACAGCCAGAGTGCAGTCTGCTGGATAGTATTGGTAGCATTCTACATCTACAACAAAAGTATGTTTCTGCAAGGTTATATAGAAACTGATTTTTTCTTTTTCATATTTTTTCATTTCTGTTTTGGAAATGGACTGGCAACATGTTACTATTTTTATCCAAGAAATCACAGGCAAGTCACTAACTTCCTGTAAGCATGTTTCCTTCTTTGTATAAGAAGCCTGGGAAGGAGGCTGGAGCTTCCTGGGGCTAGAGCTCCGTGGCAGAGTGCTTGCCTAGCACATGTAAGTCACTGGATTCTATCCTTAACACCACATTAAAAACAAACAAATAAAATAAAGGCATTCTGTCCATCTACAAATACAAAAAAAACTTAAGGAAAAAAAAAAAGCCTGGGAAGATCATCTCTCAAACCACACCCCTCAACCTAATGCTATCCTCTGTTTTCATTCTACTTCAGTTTGATAAGTTTTTGTTGATAAGTTTTTGTTTTGACATTTAGTTAAGTATGGTAGTGACCCTTCAGAAATAATACATTCTATAAAAACCATGTGATGACCTGCTTGTAAAACCTAGATAGGATGGTCCAGCATGGGTTGTTCATCCTTCCCAAGACTTTGAACTTTCACAAATTGGGTTTTCTTAGGGCAGTCCATACTTGGCATGTAGCCTGCAGGAGGAGGGGCCTTAGTGGGCATGAGAGGAATTTTTGAGGTGGTCATATGAAAGTGGGTTGAAAGCCTGTGTCAGGGAGGCTATGGAAGCTATCTGCAACAGGACTCTGCCAGTGTCAAAGGTGTTAGCAGAGTCCTATTGCAGATAGCCGTCCCTGCACAAAAATTACACTCATTAGATCCCCTCACTCCTGATTCCTCAGGACCACCCCTAGTGTGTCCCATCAGCCAGTCTCTCACAACTAGTCTTGATGTTCTTCCACTCTGAACCTGTCTGGTGGCTCTCTGGGCAAGATCTGTATACCACATTCCCACTGAAATGGCTAAAGTGAGTGGAAATAACTGACACTAGTGCTGGCAGGTGGTGGAGCCTCGGGAACTCTCCAACACTTCTGGGGCAAATGGTGTGGCCAGTTGGAGTTGGGCAGTTTCTTACTAAGTTAAATGTGAATTTGCCACATTGCTCAGCACTTCAGCTCCTGGACATAACCCCAGAGAAATAAAGACTCAAGTCCATACAATCATCTGTATGTGGATGTTTAGAGCAACTTTGTATATAAGCACTCCACTAGAAACACCGGCTGTTCCCCAGCTGGCCACTGGTTCATCCATACAATGAAACATTGCTCAGCAATAAAGAAGGACTGGCCAGGCACAGTGGGGCACTGTGACTTGGAAGGCTGAGGCAGGAGAATTGCAAGTTAGAAGCCAGTCTCTGTAATTTATCGAGACTCTGTCTCAAAAAGGGATGGGGATGTAGCTCAGTGGTAGAACAACCTAGGTTCAATTCCCAATACCATGAAAAAGAAAAGAAAAAGCCCGACTGAAAACTGTGCAATTTCATTTATGTGACATTCTGTAAAAGCCAAAGATATGGGGACAGAAAACAGATCAGTTTTTTTTTAATGAGATAGAGACACGAAGAATTTTGAGGAGTGATGGAAATATTCTATATCTTAATTATGGTGGTATTTATATAACTGTATGTATTTGTTGAAACTATAGAACTAGACACTAAAATAAGTTTTACCATACATAAATTATACCTCATTAAAAGTGACTTTTTTTAAAAGATCCATGGAAAAACATCATTTGGTTTGAAGTTTGCTTTCCACCTAACTGAGCTGTTCTATGGTGAGCATCTGTCTTCTGCGCAGAACACATGTGTGATGAAATTAGTCTCTATGATGAAATTAAAATGTAAAACATGCGTTGAGCAGTGAGAGTCACCATTTACATCTAAAGCACAAAATAAAACAAGTCAACATCTCTTACCAAGGAGCTCCAGACTTGTTATCTCTGGTGCTGTGAGTGGTGGGATGTGGCTGAGGGCTGTGTGGACACAGCTGATGGTCCTGTAGGACAGGGAGCAGCTGCTGGGCAGGCGAGGCTTGCCTCTACGGGGAGCAGCAGTGGCGAACCGGGAGGGCAGGCGGAACACATCTCCTCTCACAGCATCTTCCTCTTCTTCCTCCTCTCCTTCCTCTTCATTCTCCTCTTCCTCCTCCTCCTCCCCCCTTCCATGGTAGAGCCATGGGTGTGCTGGCCTCCCCTCCCCAGGGCTTGGCTTCCTCCGTCTCCTGCTTTCCTCCTCACTGTGAAACGTACCCTGGTCTCGGGGTCCAGCAATCTCTTCCTGGTGCCCATTCTCTTTAACGTCTTCATCCTCCTCAGATTCAAGTGCTTCTTTTCTGAATACTTGGTCCATTTCCACCTGAGGAGGTGGCTTATGAAGTATATTGGTAGGTTCTGTTTGTTCTGAAGAATCACCAGAAAATTCATTTCTATCATTTAACGCTTTACCACTGAGTAGGGAATAGGAGACTAATGACCACGCAAGAGCAGGTAGCAGGGGCAAGTTGAGGATGTTAATAAAAGGAAAAAATCATAATGAAAATGAGGTTAGTAAATATTATTCCCTCCAATATTTGAGTGCCACTTTGAAATTTTTTCTTGAAAAAATTTAACCATAATTTTATTTCTGTTTTGGAAGATCTATACATTTTTTGGGGGGGGGATGGGTCTTAGTACTAGTTTCTACATTAGATAACTTAACACTTATTTTGGCTAGAATTTAACACTATCTGGTGACTGAAGAGGGAATAATATTGCCACGTGATGCAAAGTGGAAAGTAATGCTGTTGTGATATTGTGATATGATCAGATGTGATTCCTTTATAATAGATACTGTTCCATTAATTGGAGCTATTGATAATATAAGAATTTATAGCCTGCTATCAGATATTTATTTTAAAAGGTGAAACTTACATGTTTTACTTGCTTATAGTTTTTATTTATAGATTTATTATTATTTTCATCCAATTTTCTTTTAGCTCCGTGGGCCTGATGGGATGCACTGAAATTCAGAATTATAGACAGAAAATTCTCTTTTGGGGGGCTAGGGAGAACTTGCCTAGCATGTGCAAGACCCAGGGTTCAAGCCTCAATACTGCAAATTAAAGAAAGAAAAAGTTCTCTCTGTCTTTTCTGGACTCTATATAAATCAGTTTTATCATCAAGGATGTCCTGGCCCTAAGTGGTATTGTTTTAAGTTAGACATCTGCACAGGAGTGCTGCTCATCATTCCGTGACGGTGAGAGAAGGATCATAGCAAACAGATCTACACTTGTATTTAGTTTTATATCTTTGGCAGGAAGTGAAGAAGACGTGATGTAGGTTTTAGATTCAGTCTTACCCTTAAGAGTTCTAAGGAAAAGTGAGTTCACCGTGCCTAGGTTTTCATCCATCAAAATTTATAAATTAATCATCTCTCTTCTTTCACATAATACTATATACAAACTACCCCTAAAAAGAACTCAGAAAATATAATCACTTGGAAAAATTACTTGTGGTATTAATTCAGCATATATTATAAAGTCAGTTATTTTTTCACATCTCTAACAAAGCATGTAGAAGGAGAATAGGAAAAAGTAAGGGAAGTGAAAGCTATCATATTGAAGCATTTAAAATCCTTCCTGTATATCCAAGTTTATTTTTCCAAAATAACTACAACATTTCAAAAGTACTCCATGTCCTTTGAAAAGTGTCTGAGAATTTCTGGATCTTGCCCTATAGACCTTGTATTTCACTCCAAGGAATCATTTTCATTAAACACTTTTATTTTCTAACATTTTTCACAAAGCATGTTTTAGTAAGTAATTGGCAGGGTGAAACAAAATACAATTCCTAAATATTCTAAAGTTCGTGTTGGCAAGACTTTTATAGATACTTACTTTGTGAATAACTGTGTGCTTCTGTAGGAGCACTCTGTCGGGGTTATAGAAAAGAGAAAATGTCTCTATCGCTCCCTCTCAAATTATTTAAAAAGTGCTTGTTTCTTTTTACAAGTCATTGACTTGGCTTTTCTCACAAGAGGACTGGACCTTCCTCCAAAGGACCTCTACATGGTTAGGTACCAGCCTCACTGGAGAGGGGTCAGTGAGGATCTAAGAAAACTGCTCCACACAAAACCTGTATTTCCCTGGAGATTACTCAGGCCATGAAGCAGGTTCCTGTGCTGCCCTGGAGTGTTTGGGAATAGCCAGGAGACTTGAAGCTTTGTTCTCATGACTTCAGTATCTTCATTTGAAATGATAACTGTACCCATGGTGAGTTGGATTAAGTGAGATAATGCCTGTACAGATCAGACCGAAGTGCTTAATTCATAATAACCCATGGTCTACTGTAAAAATTCTGTCACTGTATGTTTAAAGCTAGAAGTCACATGTGGAATGTAGTCTGGTCCTACTCTAATAGAGTCACAGTCATGATGTTCTATACCCTGCCTACACACTTCCTAAGACTCTGTGTTTATCAGCACTGTGCCTTATTTTAAGTAGGCTGATAGCTAGTTCATCATCACTTACAGCTTAAAGTAGTGACAAAATAAAAACAAGTAGAAGTTAAAGACACACGTGATGTTTTGTTTTGGCTAAATCTCTATACCAGTATCAGTGCAGACGGGGCAGCATTCCCCTTCAGGTACAACAGTGTGGGGGCACATCTGGGGGTGGCACATGGTTTCATCACAGAGCACTTTTCCATCTGAGCAGAGACAGGTGGTGCAGGGCTCAGGAGACCATACAGCTTTGTTGTACATAGTCATGCCCTTTACCAAGCAGTGTCCCTTTTTTCCTAGAAGAGAATAATAACACATTTAAATTTCTTAAGTAGTTACCAGCATTTGTGAATGGACGAGGGCACGATGTGAAGTCAAACTGATATAACCGGCCAAGAGCAGAATCTGTGTGCACACGGTAAACATTTGTACACAGGGTAAAAAGGGCCTCTGAAATGTTTTTCACTGGCTCTCTCTTCAGCTGCTTTCACTAAGCCTCTGAAAATGATCTCCCTATGGTAACTTGACTGTGAACCACACATTCAGCCTGTCTTTCAGGATAGGCTAAGTTACACAACAGAAGGAACAACCTCTAAATCTCAGTTGTTTCTTGTTCAATTTGACAACAAGCAGGCTTCCCAGATTGCCACAGTGATAAGAAAGAGGTTGAAAATCACACTTGAGTTCCAAGTGTCTAATCGTACTGGCCAAAGCAAATTGTGTGGCTATATCTAACTTCAGAGGGGGAAGCAGTGCAGTTCTATGGCATCCCCAGAGAGCTGGAACAGCGCCAGTAACCACCCACATCCCATGCTTGTGGATATAAACACAGAAAAGGTGAAACAGACAGCCTGTTTCTGTGGACATCTCAGTAAGATATTGCAGCTGTCTCTTTTCCAGTTCTTTTATTGTTCAAATAAAATTTGCATACCATAATAGTTGCCCTTTTAAAGTGCACAGTGCAGTGGTTTTTAGTATATTCACTTCTGAACCTATGCTTGTCCACTTATCTGCAACCCTGTATCAGCTAGCTGTAATAGAGAATATTAAGGAATATTTTCTTTCCACCCCAGGTATCATTGCTTATGCCTCTCCTCCATCTGAGCCACTGTCCTCAAATTCTACCCCTAGATAAGCTCTCACTGGTCTCCTCTTTACCCAACCCCTGCCACTGTCTCAGCCCATTCAGGACCTATCTATCTCTCATTTTGATACTTGCAAATAAACTAATCTCACCCATCTATTCACTCTGGAAAAAAATAAACATGATTTTCCCCCCTAATTTTATAAGCACTATAGCTAAACCCTTTCAAAACTCATAACAGTTTGTTTTACAGAAATGAAAAAGCTGATCTTCAAATTTTTATTGAATTATAAAGGATCTAAAATAGCCAAAATAATTTTAAGAAAAAGCTAGAGTCCTCACACTTCCATATTTTAAGAAACTACAAAATGTTTACTACAAAGCTACAGTGACCAGCTTATGCTAGTGTGAATATTGAAAGACCACACATCTATGGCAAATTAATTTTCAAGAAGGATAGAAAAACCACTTAATGAAGAAAGGAACGTCTCTTCACCAAGTGGTGCTGGGACAACTGTATTTCCATATGCAAAAGAATGAGGTTGAACTTCTACCTTGCACCAAATACAAAATATAATTCAAAATGGATCAAAAACCTAAATATATAAAAGCTAAGACTATAAAGTTCTTTGAAGAAGATATAGAGGTAAATCTTCATGACCTCATGTTTGGCAACAGATTCTTAGATATGAAACCAAAAACACAAGCAATGAAAGAAAACAAAAGATACTGTCAAGAAATAAAAAGGCAGCATACACAGGGAGAGAAAATGATTGCAAGTCATATAAGGTCTCTTATCTAAACATATGGTTACAGAAGTCTTTAGAGAAAAAGACAACACAATTTTAAAATGGGCAGAGAGGGTTGGAGCTGTAGCTCATTGGTGGAGCGCTTGCCCAGCATGCATGGGGCACTGGGTTCAATCCTCAGCACAACATAAAAATTAACAAATAAAATAAAGGCATTCTGTTCATCTACAATGACAAAAAAAAATTAAAAATGGGCAAAGAGCTTGAATAGACATTTCTCCAAAGAAGATAAACAATGGACTGTAAGTCATAAAGTCTAATGCCCAACATTATTTGTCAATAGAGATGTGCAAATCAAAATCACAATGAGTTTCTACTTCATACTCACTACAATGATAAGAGTTAAAATTTTTTTAAAATATTTTTTTGTTGTAGATGGACACAGTACCTTTATTTATTTATTTATTTATTTGTGTGGTGCTGAGGATCACACCCAGTGCCTCACACATGCCAGGCAATCACTCTACCACTGAGCTACAGCCCCAGCCATAAAACAATATATTAAATTTAGCATTACCTTATAGCCCAGAACTTTCACTTCTAGGAATATACTTAAAAGAATTGAAAACAGGTGTTCAAATAAAATTCAACAAATGTCCATTGCTACACAACTCACATTAGCCAAAGGGTAGAAGCAACCCAAATGTCTATGAAGTGATGAATGGATAAATAAACAAAAAATGTAATTTTCCATAAATGGAATATTATTTTCAGCTATTAAAAGGAATGAAGTTCTGATACATAGTAAACATGGCTGAGCCTAAAAATGTCACGTATTGTATGATTCCATTTATGTGAAATTTTCAGAATAGGCAGATTCATAGAGACAGATAACCAATGAGGGGTTGCCAAGTGTTGTAGGTAGGAAGGAATGAGGATTTTTTTTTGTCCCGGGTTTTTATTTTTTTATATTTTTTCCTTTAGTTATTGATAGATCTTTATTTTTTATTTATTTAAACATGGTGCTGAGAATTGAACCCAGTGCCTCACACATAAGGCAAGTACACTACCACTGAGCCACAATCCCAGCCCCCAGGGTTTTCTTTTGAGGTGATGAAAATGTTCAGGAACTAGATAGTGGTCATTGTGAATGTACTATAAATATGACTAAATTTACTTTAAAATGGTAAAGTTTATGTTATTTGTAGTAATACAGTAAAAAAAGAAATATTTGGGCTGGGGCTGTAGCTCAGTGGCAGAGTGCTTGCCTAGCATGTGTGAGGCACTGGGTTTAATCCTTAGCATCATATAAAAATAAACAAGTAAAGGTATTCTGTCCATCTACAGCTATAAAAATTTTTTTAAAAAAGAAATATTTTAAGATCACTGTGAAAACATTTTTTGACAATTTAGAATGTTTAATATACATCTTCTGTACTTTTTATGCATATCATCCTATATTACATATATTTAAAATTTTTTTCAGATGGGCATAGAGCTATGAGGATTATGTGCCTATAATCCCAGCTACTGAGAGGCTGAGGCAAGGTGGTTGCTGGAACCCACAAGTTAGAGATCTTGATCTCTATCTCAAAAATAAATAAATATGAAAATAAATTTTTAAACAGATGTGAGATCACATTATGTGTACTACTTTTAAATCTTTTAATTGTTTTATTATTATAGCCTGGATATCTTTTTCCTTAACTAAGAAAATTTATCTTTCTTTAGTGGTTATGGATACACTTCTATAACAATGACTGTTTTAGTTGATTTCTTTGCCTCTCATTTCCCACTTATGGTGTAAATGTGGCCTAAATCACCAGTTTTTGTGATAATGGTATGTTTTTTTCTGTTAACTCAATGGAAATAATAATTTAGAAGCATTTGGTCTTATTAAGATAATGTATGAATTACTGGCCATAGAAAAGTATATGATGTTGTTTTCTTTTGTCTTTTCGAAGTTCTGTTTAATGGTGACATACCTATAATTACTTTTTTCTTATAAACTTAGAAAAATGTGGTTCATTAAATACTAGTTTTTAAAAATACCTAATTGAAACCTTTAGCAGAATTTCCAGTCTTTTCAACCTTTAAAAAGATAGTAATTTAGTCTTTTTTTAATATTTATTTTTTAGTTGTAGTTGGACACAATACCCTTATTTTTTAAAAAAAAAATATTTATTTTTTAGGTGTAGATGGACAATGCCTTTATTTTTATGTGGTGCTGAGGATTGAACCCAAGTCCCGCCTGTGCTAGACGAGTGCTCCACCGCTGAGCCACAATCCCAGCCCCCCACAATACCCTTATTTTATTTATTTATTTTTATGTGGTGATGAGGACCGAACCTAGGGTCTCGCTCATGCTAGGTGAGCACTCTACTGCTGAGCCACAACCCCGGCCCGTAATTTAGTCTTTTTATAAAATAAATTCAGTGGCTTTCACTCCATTTCTGAAAAAAATTTGGATTGAAATATTTAATAACTGTGTGTTCATAAAATCATTTGAATAATTTATTTCTATTCTATATAATCTGTAGTTACAAATGAAGAAGCCCCTTAAATATTTTTTAATTTAGCTGTATTATGATTATAACTATTTAAAATGCATAAAATGCATTCAAACTGGAAAGAAATAACCCAAAATGATAGCTTTGATTTTATTAGCATAGTGGTAGGATAATTTTTTTTTAATTTTTCCAATAATTTTGTGTAATTATGTTTCTTAAATTAATTTTTTTACATTATCCTAAAATGTACATTTTTAGATTAAACCAAAAGTTAGGAAGTGTGCTAACTTGGATTTTTCTTTTAAAATTTAATTTCTTGGAGGTTCTCTTTCTCTCTCTCTCTTGCCTCTCCCAATCTTCTTTCTCTCTCACACTATTCTCTTACCTGGTAAAACATCATAGCTTGATTCTACTCCAGGAAAACTTGAAATTGATTCAAACTTTTCCTCTGTGCTGTAATCAAAGTGAACTGTGGGAAATGTTCTTGCTACTGGTGCAACAGTTGTTTGTGGAATTCCAGCGTGTCTGTTTGACCTGTGGTTGAGTGAGGAACTTTTCCTCAGTCTTCGATAATACATCTTCCTCCTTTGCTTTCTAGGAGTGTCTTCATTTTGTCCAAAGTCAGGTTGGAAAATGATAAGCAGAACAAAACAGAACCAAACTGCAAACTTCATGTTTGCTTTAGTGAATCTGGTTTCTAGGATGAAACAAAATTTCAAAGTTAGTGCTGACTGAATTTTTATCCTGAAAATTGGCTTGTTATTGCTAGTAATTCCTCAGTAGGAAGGCTTTGAGAAATAATGTTGATGTGATACATGGGTTGTATCCTATGGTATTACTGCCAAATCAAAATTTGGACTTTTTCTATAAGAATAAAAGAACGTTTCACATCTTTATCTCTAGACCAGGTTTGAGCAAACTTGGACCATAAAAGGCCAAATAGTAAATATTTCAGGCATTATAACTGTGTTCTCTGTTGTGACTATTCAGCTATGCCACTGTAGCATAAAGTCAGCCACAGATGATATGCAAATGAACGAGTATGTCTTTGTTCCAATAAAATGCTCATTACTGTCAAAGACAGACTTGGCACCTGGGCTGCAGTCAACTGACTCCTCTCTGGGCCTCACTATGCTCTGGGTTTTTGGCAATTACTTAAGAGATTTCTCTTCACCTGTCTGCTAAGGCATTCTGTGACTAAAATCACCTACAACCCATTTCACCTGTCTTTCTGGTTTTTTGTTTTGTTTTGTTTTGTTTTTTGGTTTGGTTTTTGATTTTTGGTACTGGGGATTGAACTCAGGTGTACTCAACCACTGAGCCATATCCCCAGCCCTATTTTTGTATTTTATTTAGAGGCAGGGTCTCACTGAGTTGCTTAGTCCCTTGCCTTTGCTGAGGCTGGCTTTGAATTCACAATCCTCCTGCCTCAGCCTCCCGAGCTGCTGGGATTACAGGTGTGTATCTCTACACCCAGCTCCTGTCTTTCTATTTTGATATCTTATTCTCTAGCTTTCTAATTTATTGGGGAATGACCTGATTGTACCACATAAAAGTAACAGTCACATGACATCAGTGATAAACAAAAGAAAGAGAGTAACTCTTAATTGGCAGGTCTAGTGGCCAGTGCAGGGCCAAGCATGTTGTGAAACTAAAAAAGGAATTGAGAAAATAAGTATTTAGGCACAGTTTAGCCATCAGCATTGGGTCAGATGACTGGTGCATTCCAGTGAAGTTGGGTAGTATGGACAGGTAAAGAGAAATTTCTACAGGTAATTGCCAGGACTGCAGTCAGAGCTCCCCTGAACTTCAATTAGTTCTGCCAGCGAAGCTGGTGCAACTTCCACTGCCTCTCAAAAGTCAGCTGAGACACCTTTTTTAAATGCACACACCCCACCCCCACCCCCATGCACCACTTGCTGCCCCATCCTGACAGCCCTTCTGCAGTCCTCAAGGCCCAACCTGAGATGGAGAGCTGCTGCACAAAGTCCAACATCCATTTCTGATAAAATCTCAGCACTAGGAATGAAAGGGAAAAGTCATCCCTGTGATAGCTGTCATTTTTAAAAAACTTACAGCTAACCTCATACTTAGTAGTAAAAATTCAATCTTTTCTACTTAAGATCAGGCACAATGCAAGGACATCAGTTCACAGCACTTCTTTCTGCTCAATATTTTACTGCATTTTCTAGCCAGTATAATAATACAAGTTCAAGAAATAAAATATGTGTCCATATTGTACATAAATACCACTTTATAATCTCTGAACAGATAGTTTTTATTGTTGTTCTTGGGGAGGCTTCATTTTGTTTTGTTTTTGGTACTGGAATTGAACCCAGGGGCAGCACCACTGAGCTACATTCCCAGTCCTTTTTACTTCATTAGTTTGAGACAAGGTCTCCCTAACTTGCTGAGGCTGGCCTCAAACTTATGATCCTCCTGCCTCAGCAGGAATTACAGGTGTGTGCCCCTTCGCCCAGCAGAAAATACATTTTTAATGTGGAACAGGGCATATTTACTAACAGACCCAAATATATTTTGTCTTCCTATAACATTTAAGAAGACTAGGATTTTAATTCTTATAAACCTGCCCTTTTTAGAAAATGCATCCAGAATGAAAAAAAAAAAAAAGAAATAAAACTGGCTTTATTTACAAATGTCTTAGTCATTTATATAGAAAATCTCATGGAATTCACCAAAAAAGCTCCTACAACTAATAAGAGAATTTAGCAAGGTGTTAGGATGTAAGATCAATCTACAAAAATCAAGGCCATTTCTATGTACTAACTACAATCAGAAATAGAAGTAAAAAATACAGTACCATTTATAATAGCATAAAAATGTGAAATACTAAAGAATACTTCTGACAAAAGATTGGCACAGTGTTCATCTTGGAACTTATAAAAGTGTAGCTAAAAACAATTAAGACCTCTATAAGTAGAAATACATACCATGTATGTGGATCAGATGACTCAATGTTGTTAAATTCTCAATTCTTCCCCATATTAATCTATAGATTTATCACAAAACCAATTCTAGCAGGCTGTTTTGGTTAAAAATTGACAAGTTAGTTCTAATTTTATCTGGAAACTGTAGAAGGTATAGACTACCCTGTAAACCATGTCTGTGTTTGCCTCAAGACAGGGGTGAGGGTTTATCTGTGAGACAGGTGGCAATCACCAAAGGTCATGAGGGAGCTTTTGAAGGTGGTGATGTTCATTTTCTGGATTGTGGTAGTAGTTTTCCAGGTACCTTTATGTATGCTTTAATTTTCAGTTGTCTTCACTATTGTACTTGAACAGGACTATCACTTTATGTTATGAGGAAGTAACACATTTAAGTTGTGTATTAACAAAAGCCACAGTCTACACTAGTCCCAGGTATTTAACAATGTTGTATGATCTACACTTTCATCAGGGAGGGGAAATCATGTCATGTAGGACCTTAGGAAGTAGGCCATGGAGCTGATAGTAGTTGCAGCTAGGGCTGAGAAATTACAGCCCAGAAGACACATTGGGCCTGCTAACTTGTTTCTGTACAACCTTCAAGCTAAAATGTTTTTGTTGTTTTTAAATAGTTAAAAAAAATATATAGCTGGGATGTTTCTCAGTGGTAGAATACTTATCAAACATATACAAGTCCTTGGATATGATTCCCTGCTCTGCTAAAAAAAAATTTTATGATAGATGAAATTAAAATTTCAGGGCTGGGGTTGTGGCTCAGGGGTAGACCGCTCGCCTAGCACGTCTAAGGCACTGGGTTCAATCCTCAGCACCACATAAAAATAAAATAAAGATATTGTGTGCACCTATAACTAAAAAATAAAAATAAATTTCAGTGTACATAAAGTATATACACTGGAACACACCATGCTCATTTGTTTCTGTGTTGTTTATGGTTAGGTGCTACAACAGCAGGGCTCAGTAGTTGCAATCAAGACTCATAATCTGGCCTAGATTTTTCTAAAGTCATTTACAGCGAATGGTTGCCAGCTCATAGTTTAGAGCAGTGCTTCTCAGTTGTGGAGGGATTTTGTCCTCTGGGGATATTTGGCAATTTCTGGAGACATTTTTAGTAGTCATAGTTGGGAAGGGCAATGTAGGTGTCCAGTGGGAAGAGGCCAGGAATGCTGTTAAACATCTTACTGTGTGCAGGGCAGCCTGCTGCAACAGAGAATCAGCTAGCCCAAATATCAATTGTGCTGAGGTCCGTGAAACCTGATTTAGAGAAATAAAGAGTTATTCTAGGCTTTTAATCAAGACAGTCATATATTGCTATAGGTAAAACATAATGAATTATAATTGGATGGAGTCTTTCTTTGGTTAGTTATCAAAAGGAACAGTGGAAAATAATCATCATTTCCTATGGTAACCTCCTTCCCAAAGTTTTCTCCCAAGTCCAAGACTTTGTTTTCATTTGATCTATTTCCAAGTCTTGTACTGCATGTTACAGAGGAAAAATCCAGACTCATTATCCTCCATATTGAATCTTTAAATTCTTAATGGCAGATGGCACTACTGCTGGTGTCATTGTCCACATTATGCATGCAATTTCTGCAGTCAGAATTCTGATCCTTGATTTCTGAACCTCCCTGGAGTTTGTTGTGTTTCTCTTATGTCTAGGTGATTCTATTGGTTCCTAGCACACTGTATGGAACTTGCTTTGATTGAACTTCTGACATCATCTACTTTTCTGTAGTAGGGAACTCTAATTCCTTGGGCCTCACCTTGTATTCATACAGCATTGGCAGAAAGTTCCTCCTTAGCTTAAGATACAATTTGTTGTCCACATGATAGCCCATGTGAGATTTAAAAGCCGGATGCAATGGCACACTCCTCCCTGAATCCCAGTGGCTCGGGAGACTGAGGCAGAAGGATCATGAGCTCAAAGGCAGCCTCAGCAAAAGTGAGGCCCTAAGCAACTCAGTGAGACCCTGCCTATAAATAAAATACAAAATAGGGCTGGGATGTGGCTTAGTAGTTGAGTGTCCCTGAGTTCAATCCCCAGTACCCCCCAAAAAGAGATTTAAAGATAAAACCATGTTCACAGTTTTTTCCTGAGTTTTTAATATTTTTCATCAGTGATTTTTAAAATGTGTTTAAATTTAGAAAAACAATACATATTTTTTAAAACCAAAATGATACAGAAGTCTATAAGGCAGAAAAGACAAGTTGCCTTAACCATAATTCATAGTTTAGTACAAGGGTAGTCAAATGTTTTCATTAAGGGCCAGAGAGTAAATATTTTGGGGTTTGCAGGCCAGTGTTCTCTGTCACAGCTACTCAGCTTTGTTGCTGTAGCCACAAAGTAACCCTTGAAAATAAGGAAATGGGTAGGCATAACTGTGTTCTGATGGCACTTTGTTTAAAAACAGGATTTGGTCTGTGGGCTACAGCTTTCCAACCCCAAGTTTAGTATGTCTTTCATGACCCCTTCTAATAAACATATACATTTGAGCATAAATGGCATTGTTGCATATATCATGTATCACCTGGAAGTATTCTTAATTTTATTTTTAAATTTTTAATTTACAAATAATAGTAGAGTCTCTGTTGTTTTTAAACTATATTATTTTGGGTTGACTTTTTGATGTAGTTTAGCATTTATGAATCACTTTGGTCAAGCTTATTAATAAATCTTGGAGCCCTGTTATAGGTAGCTACAAGTGCAGAATTGTTATCTTTCTGGTACTTTTATCATTACATCAATATTCTTCACATCTCTAGTATTGCTTTTTGCCAAAATAGCTACTTTGTCTAATGTTGGTATAGTTGCTTTCTTTTGGTTAATATCTGCCTTATATAAATGTGTACATACATAATGTGTGTATCTTTTTTTGTATCATTTTTCTTTCAGCCTTTCTATTTTTTTTTTTTTTTTCATTTTTATGTTGCTGGGCCAGGGCCTCCTATGTGCTAGGTAAGTGTTCTAGCACTGAGCTACATCCCCAGCCCTATTATATTTTTGATATGCTTTTTATTAGTAGCATTTTTAATGAAGTCTGGTAATCTTTGTATCTTGATTGGAACATATAACCTGTTTATATTTAATGTAATAGTTGATACGTTTGAGTTTAAACCTACTTTTTGATGATTCGCTTTCTATTTTTTTCCTGTTTATTCTATATTCCTTTTTCCATTTTATTGCTCTTTTTAACTGACTTCATTTTTTGTCATTCCATGATATACTTTCTACTATTCCGTTTTTTTGTAGAAATCACCACATACATCCTTGACTTATCAATGTCTAATATAAATTAGTACCTTGTCCTTTTCCTGGACAATGCAAAAACTAGGACAAACTTGATTCCAGTTGGCCCATCCTGGCACATATGCCACTCTTAGTTTTTTAATTCTAGATAGATCTTAAACCCTCAAAAGATTATCATCATCGTTATGTACTCAAAGTTCATCTAGATCTTTTTCAACCTTGCCACTATTATTTGGAGCTAGTAACTCTTTTTTTTTTTTTTTCCTGAGGAGCTGCTGCCTTTTGTTGTCACAGGCTATTTAACAGCATTGCTGGCCTCAACCCACTAGATGCCACTAGCACCTCCCCACCAGTTGAGACAACAAATCTGTTTCCAGACATTACCAAGTATGGCCTGCCCTGCAGTTGAGACCACTTATGCAGATTTACCTAACATATTTATCCTATTCAGTTCTTCTCACTCCTTCCTTATCTCCAATCTTTTTGAGGATTATTTTCCTTCTGGTTAAAGAATATCTTTTAGTATTTACTTCTGTGCAGATCTGTTGAGGATCAGTTCTCTTTTTGTTTTTCTGAAAATGTTTAGATATCACCTTCATTTTGAAAGTATATATTTTCTGGATATAGAATTTTAGGTTGAAAAGTGTTTCTAGAGCATATATACTCTAGATACACTTCCTATATCTTTATTGTTTCTGTTGATTCTGTGGAGAAGACATATCTCAAACTAATTATTTCTTCTTTAAAAGAAACTTTCCCCCCCGCTGACTGCTAAGATGTTCTCTTTGTCTTTGGTTTTCAGCTGTTTTGCTCCAATGTACATAGGTATGATTCTCATATCTGGGATTCATAGGACTTTCTGAATTTGTGTCCTAATGTTCATCAAATTTAGGACCATCTCAGCCCTTATCTCTTTGCACACAGGTCTATCATGCTTCTCTCATCTCCTTGTCATGACTGCACTTACTGGTGTGACAGCCTCCTCATTATGTCTTCAATGTCACTTTGCCTCCTAATACTTTTTGTTCTGATGCTTCACGATTTACTTCGATGATTCTCCTCACTCATCTTTTGGTTCATTAATACTCTCTTCAGCTGCAGTTTATATACTGTTAACTCCAGCTATTGACTTCTATTGTTTCTTTTTCTTGTTTCCAATTCTGTTGAAATTTTTACTCGTCTTTTACTTTTTTAATATATTTATTGTGTTTGCTATAAAGTCTGTGTTTGAAGAATAGTTTTCTGGACTCTCTATTATCATCTATTATTTCTTTAGGCTTGTAGTCATGTTGTTCTTTTTCTTCATTTGCCTAAAGACCTTTGATTTGCTGCCAGACATAGTAGGAAAATTACTGAAAAATAGGATTTATGTATTTTCTATCCAAAGATTTACATTTTTGGTATGAGGTTGAGGGCACTACCAATCATACACTGAATTATTTGAAGCTGACCTTCTATTTAATAATTACACTTTGGTTCCCATTTGAAACTGCCAATTTCACCAGCAATACTGTTCTCACCACCCCCACTTTTTGGCCCTTTTCCTTGTTTTTATATCTCTCCTGCCTCATCAGACTGTTCTAAAGATCTGCTAACATTCTCAGCCACCTCTTCTGGAATCCACAGATTGTTCCAGAAGAAAAGCTGTTCCAAACCTCCCTGGATTTTAGGCCTAATCCAAACACTGGTCCTGTTGTTTTTCTCATCTTCCTACCTAGTTATTGTCAGCAGAACAATGAGTCTGACTTGCCTTGTCAGAGCAGCTCCTTAAGGTTCATTTTGCTTATTGCAGAAATATGTATCCTCTTAGAAAAAGTTACAGGTTGCAAAAGTTTGTGATTCTTATGTGTCTAAAAATACTTTCTATGTGATTGAAAATAGAATTATGGTTTCAAAATTATTTTAATCATTTTTCCATAGTACTTTGCAGATTATCAGCCCATTGTTTTCTTATTTAGTGTTGATGAGACATTTGACTTGAAATCTGATTCACATCCCTTTGTAGAAATTTCTGTTCCTATGATTTTTTAAAAAAATTTTTCAATGCATCTTTGATATTCAGAAATTTTCCTATGATATGCCTAGAAATAGTTTATTGTTGTTGTTCGGTTTTTCCTTCTTGGGATTTTTTTTTTTCTCTCCCTTCAAGCTCTCTTTACTATCTGCTCTGTCCTATGCCTTTTCAAGGCTACATTTTCATTCCTTTTTTTTGGCGGGGGGGTGGTTACTGGGGATTGACCTTAGGGGCACTTGACCACTGAGGGACATCCCAACCCTATTTTGTATTTTATTTAGAAACAGGGTATCGCTGAGTTGCTTAGCACCTCACCATTGCCAAGGCTGGCTTTGAACGCTTGATCCTCCTGCCTCAGCCTCCTAAACTGATGGGATTAAAGGCGTGGGACAGCTACATTTTCCCTCTTTAAACTCAATTCTATCTTCCCTCTATGAAGGACTCCTTAGTTTCTGTCCCACCAGGAATCCACTTATTTCCCAGTATAGCTATTTATATTCATGCACTTACTTGTTTGTAACATATCTTCTGTTATTTCTATGGACTTGGTAAGAGAAAAAGGGGCACAGTGTCTTGGTTTGCCCTCTTGAATCTCAGTCATTCTAAAATTCTTCTGCCAAAGTCACCCTCTAAGTCAGGTTTCACCTGCGTGGACCTGCCACTCCATCATCTTGGCTCAGCAGCCAGCAGTCTCTGAGGCAGCCCCTGTCCACTTTAGCAGTAAGCTTCATACATCATGTATGTATGTTAATTACTGCAGTGGTGTCAAATCCATTGCTGTAGGTCATTAAAATGACATACTTGATTAGCTTTTTATGATCTACTTTAGTTTCAGAAAAATTAACATGGGCTATATAAAGAAGCCTATTGGTACCTGAAATTGTAAAAGTTAATTCGTAGAGCAAGGTAGCATGTTGAAAAGGAGTAGCATTAGCAGCAGGGGAAAGCAATATAAAAATTTGAGCTGTGGGGCAGAGTAGAGCTAGAATTTGCGGAGGCAAGCGAACTCTGATGGACACACAGCATTAATGCTCTGCACGGTATAAACTGTGCACACTGACATTTTCTTTGTTTGACAGTCACATGTGCAGACTCACTATCCTGTGAAAGGTGAGGGTCTTGAGAAGGCAGGCCCTGACCTCAGAGCTCGAGGACAAACTCCCAGGAAGGTCTCCGGCATCTGGTTGTCCCAGCCTCCTAGAAGCACCCACTTGCCAGGGCATGGCCTACGTGAGTGTGCAGGAGGGTGTGCCTGCTGTGACCCTAGTATTCACATCCCGGTAATTTCGCTCATTCTCTCTTTGTCCCTCAAGTCGACTCATTTTTCTTATCCAGAAATGTACAGAAGTAAATTGACAGATATGTATCTTAATTTTGACAAAATTAGTGTCTCATTAAAATTTTAAATGAATTTTATGAAATGACCTCTTAAAAGTAATTTTATAATTGATGTTTAGGTCCTTGTTATTTTCAGTGTCCTATAGAATTTTGCTTTACATTTAATGTTTGCCTCAAAAAGCAACATTACAGTGGAGCTAAAATTTTATGACATTCTAATCACAATATCATTTTTATCAGTAAAGTTTTTTCTTTTTAGCACTTTTGTATTTATCCCAACATTAAATATCATCTGTAAACTTGATTAACTTATCATTTTTCTCCAAAGTTTTTCATTAATTCTTAAGTAAAATTCTAAAATATTTAGAATTTTTACCTTCTGTTTGAAGTCATCAGCTATTATTTCTCCTTCTCATTACCCAACAGTTTTAAAATGAAAAACATCTTTTATTAATTCTTTGTTTTTTAAGACTTAAAAGTCAAGAAAGAATGAATTCTTCAAATAAATTTATATTTCTAGTCACATAATTCTATCTGAATATATGAAAATAATTTAATTCTTATTCTATAAAGTTTGAAATACTTTGGAAGTAGTCATCCTGGGTGGGGGGGAAGAAACAAGTAAACAGAATAATGCACACTTCGAACTTTTAAAATCTATTAGTAAAGAGCTAATTTTCTCAAGAATTAAACATATTTGCACATAAAATACCCAGCTATCAAAACCATGCCACATGCTTTAGCAGAAACTTAAAATTTAAAGCTTTTTTACCTGGAAATCTAAACTAAGTAGACTTTTCTTGGTGTCATTTAAGTCTCCAGCTGAAAATGAAACAAAATCAGAGCTTTCTTTAAAAACAAAGAAAGAAGGGAATGTTGAAAATGTTAGCTGACTTCTTAGTAAAATCTAAAATAACTCCTTCCCTTGGGAATAAATGCCTTTCAGTTCTTTGTGCAGAAAATCAGCCAAGAAAGTAACCAGGGAAATGGTTACCAAGGGAAATATTTTTTTTTTAAACTCAGGAAAAGTGGAAAACATCAGCGGGGTTTGGGGGGAGTGTTTCCTTTGCAGGCTGACAAGGCAGAGCTGAAAACACAAAAAGGAGCTTAAGAAATTTGTGGTTTCATAGGCTGTCTGCATAAAAAGTTTTGAAGTTCATGCCCACCAGCATATCACTTGAGCTTTATCAGTCTGTAGGGATGGTGCTCTTGTCTGACTAAAGGCTGCATGTGTCTGGGATCCCTTTTAAATTTAAATCTCTCATCCTCTCTCTGCCAGCCCACCCCAGTCTCACACAATGTTGTAAACAAAACAATAACTGGCTACATCTAAATGCCATTGGAAATTATGTAACTCCTAACCACTAAGTAATAAAAAGAAATAGTGGGAAGAAGCTGTAAAGCTCCTAATTACCTGTGATTCTGGCAAATTAGTTAGTTGTCTACTTTGGCCTCAGTTTCTTCGTCTGCACATGAGCAAGTTAGAGCAGGTCAGCACTCCACGCCCAGTACTGCTGCCTGCGGGGCTCGGAGGGAGTTACTTAATGCTTCTGACTAAAGGTTTTTCCTCTGTACAGCTGGGATGCGGATATCCTTTTAATTTTTTGTGTGAAAATGAAAGGAGTAACATAAGGAAAGTGACTAATTCAGGGCCTGTCATAAACTAGGTAATTACATAAGAACTATCAGGGATACAAATTATTTGACAGAGAAGGGCTGAATTTCTATTTTCACCAAATCTTAAAATGACCTGAACAGACTGAATTAAGATATGGACTAAGTACATTGATTACCCAAATTCTTGTAAATAATGAAAACTCTTTCATTTTTAAAAATGTAAATCTTCACTGCAGAATAATAAGTAGTGTTCTTAGAAGACAAGTAATTTTAATAAACTCTTTAAAGACTGAAGGCAGGGCTGGGGATGTGGCTCAAGCGGTAGCGTGTTCGCCTCGCATGCGTGCGGCCCAGGTTCGATCCTCAGCACCACATACAGAGATGTTGTGTCCGCCGAAAACTAAAAAATAAATATTTAAAAAAAAAAAAAAAAGACTGAAGGCAGCTAGATGTGGTGGTGCATACTTGTAATTACAGCAACTTGGGAAGCTGAGGCAGGAGGATTGAAGCCAGCCTCAGCAACTTAGCAAGACCCTGTCTCAAAATAAAAAGGACTGGTAGAGCACACCTCAGTTCAGTACCACAATTACCACCACAACAGAAATGACCAAAGGTAGGAAGGCTTCATCCGAACAAAGGTACCATAGCACAAAATATGTGAGAGAGGACAGCTCTGTAGGTCTTCCAGGTTTGGGAGGGTCCTGGGGGCAGTGACATTGACTGGGAAGGTATACACAAGAAGAACAGGGAAGAGGAACCGACTTTTCCCGATGTTTCAAGTATTCCACATTTGTCTGCACATGAGAACCATGTGCTGGTCCACTTGGCTGGAGTGGCTGGACAGTGAGGTGGGTGCTGAGAGGAACAGGGAGCCCCCATGTTCAGAGCCCAAACTAGCTATGAATACAACCCAGCTCCAAGCACAATCTTGACAAGCTTGGTCTACATGTTCAGAGATTTTGGTCAGTGTTTTATTAATCTTCAATTCTTATTCATAAGTAGATAGTCTGGGATTACCAAGCATTTGGAAAGAGTCTAACATTAGTGATGGGAACCCCTTCCCCTGCAATATACATTCACACATCTGATGATGACTTTGGAGATTAAAAATTTGATAACAGGGGCTGGGGTTGTAGCTCAGTGGTAGAGTGCTTGCCTTGCATGTGGAAGGCACTGGGTTTAATCCTCGGCACCACATAAAAATAAAATAAAGGTATTGTGTCCATCTATAACTAAAAAAAGTATATATTTAAACAAAACCTTGATAACACACAAGAAGCTCAATAGTCCATGTTAGGAGATAAAGGTAAGGAAGCCTCCTACAAAATAGGACCAAAGGCAGAAAGGTAGATGGGATATAAAAAAGATGCAATTAAAGGACAAGTCAAGGAAGTTCACCATCTAGTTAGGAATTCCAGGAAAGTAAAATGGAGGGAGTTGTGTGATCAATGGAAAAACATTTCAAGAACATGTTCCAGAACTGAAGGGAAGGGATATCTATTATGGAAGGACCTGGCAAGCATTCATCATAATAGATGAAGTTTGACCCTCATCAAGGCACATAATTTTCAAATTTAAGAGTGCTGGAGACCAAGAGAAAATCTTACATACTTGAAAGACAAAAAGTAAATCATAGGATACTGGATTACATTGACATCAGACTGCCGAGAACAACTCTAAAATTAGGCAGATAGTGGATAAATGCCTTTAAAATTCTGAAAGGAGTTTTTCTCAAGGAGTTGTTTCCAGACCAAAAGAAAAAGACATCTGAGCTCACAAATGGGCAAAAAGCCATAAACCAGCAGTTCAGAGAAGAGGAAGTAGCAGTGATCGATAGAATTGCTTCTCAACCTCAGTAATACTCGAAAAATGTAAATTAAAACATTGTCATCAATGTTCCTCTTTGGTAGTAAAAAAACAAACTTTGGGGGTAGAGTTTGTGCATCTGTATTTTTTAAAAATTTTTTTAGTTATACATGGCACAATATCTTTATTTTGTTTACTTATTCTTATGTGGTGCTGAGGATCGAACCCAGTGCCTCATATGTGCGAGGCAAATGCTCTGCCACTGAACCACAACCCCAGCCCCGTGCACCTGTATTTTTGAAAATTATCCAAATAATTTCAGTCTACAGTAGGGCTGAGGACCCCTGCAAATAAAAAATTATGGCCTGATTTTAAATACATATATTGGGTTTGTGCGGTTTTTTGTTGTTTGGGGTTTTTTTGGAGGGTGTGTGTGTGAATGACAATGACATGCAGTATTGGCCAGTACGGGGGCAATAGGAAACTCTCCTACTTGAGAACAGCTTAACAATAGCTGTGCTATCTGTTCCCACATAGATACACAATTTCTATGCAAAAGAAACCTCCAGGGAAGTATTCTGAAGCACTATAGCCACAGATTTTTTTTTAAATAAAAGAATTAACCCTGTTGTATATTGATAGCTTTATGGCAAACCAAGAGGAAAAAAGCAATTTTAAAAATTGTACATTCATTATGTTTTTGCTTTCTTTTCTTTTCTTTCTTTCTTTCTTTTTTTTTTTTTTTTTTTTTTTTAATCTTTATATGGTGCTGAGGATTGAACCCAGGGTTTTGCATGTGCTAGGCAAGCGCTCTCCCGCTGAGCCACAGCCCCATCCCCTCTTGCCTTCTTTTAATATGTGTAATTTATCATCTTACTAGAGAAGAGGTTGGAAGGATTAAATAAAACTCTTGATAGTAATTATTTTTGAGTGATGGAATTATGATGGGTATTTTACTATGTAATTTGGGGGGGGCAGCAATGTTTCAGGCTTTTTATAACTAGATGAGAAAAGAAATATTTTAAAAGAATATAAACAATCAGCAAAGAAGTAGTTCTTAAAAGAGTGAGCATAGAGGAGTAATAGTAACTACCATGCTGAGATTGACATGGTTGCAGAAAAACAAATTTTACAATTTCTGAAGTCACTGCTCTAAAAGTTTGTGGTTTAATGGACTGTTATATGACTCCTTTTGCAGAAACTATTTTAACCACAGGAGTGCATGGAAACTGCTGGTATTACGTTTTCTCTGCCCCCTTTATTATTGCAGACATAATTATGTCCTGAAACTTGGCTCTGCAGGAACATGATGTTGATCACCAGAAGAATGTGAGCAAAGCCAGCAGCACCCACACCACAGGGTGGTCTGCCTGTGAGGATTCAGACTGGGGATATTTCCTTTAGGTGCCATTTTAAAAAGGTGATCTTTTCAGTGTTTTCACCCTATGGTGTAGAATGCCAATGAGTTTGTTTTTATTTTAAGGGTGAAGTTGTTACAACATGACAACTTTATAGATATTAATCCCCCAGAAAAAGCTAAATTTTGGAGCTGTTAGATAGGACCACTAAGTCAGGAGTCTTATCTTGCCCCAGAGGTATTTTAGGACTATCCCGGCCTTTTTCGTGGCATAGTTCAAAGCCTTTTAAAGAATTCACAAGGAAATGTCACAGTTGTTTGTTTCCTTTTGTTAAACTTGCCCTCACAGTGGAATAGTTAAGTGAGTGATAATGTAGAAATATGCCATGATTTATCTAACCATTCTCCTATTGATGGATATTTGATTTATCTCCCCTTTTCCCCTGAAATAGAATGTGCTTTTTGAGTTTTGGTACATGTTTCTAGTTGCTCTCCAAAACGATTTTGATATGCCCTCACCAGAAATATATCAAATGCCCATTTTCCTGCCCCTGTTTTTTTAAATGATTTCTACATTTTTAATGGTAATGCATATAAGCATCAATTTTTAAAGTGCATAGTTTTCTATATTCTGAACTAGTAAATTGGACAATTCTACCAGCCCCCTTGCATTGAAGAAACTAAAACTGCTAGATCACATACAAAAACATGTTAAAATCATCTGTGAGGTGAGAAGATGATGTAGAATCTCTGGTTCCAGATCTAGGAGATAACTGTGAGAAGACTTTGGCACTGGGAATGTTTACTAGAATATTAAAGAGCAAAAATATAAATGGAATTTTATAAAACAAATATGCAATACACAAGATCAGCAAAACCAAAAGTTTATTTTTAATATGTTTTTTTTTTTAGTTGCAGATGCACACATTACCTTTATTTTATTTATTTATTTTTATGTGGTGCCAAGGATCAAACCCAGTGCCTCACACATGCCAGGCACACTGAGCCACAACCCCAGCCCCTAAAGTCCTTTTTTTTTTTTTTTTTTTACGTCCATCACCTCAAATACTTAAATTTATTTCTCCTGTCCAACTGAAACATTATACCCTTTGACTAACATCTCCCCAGCCTCTGGTAACCACCATTCTGCTTGCTGTTTGAGTTCAGGGGTTCTAGAGTCTGCATATAAGTGAGATCATGCAGCAAGGGGAATCTAACCAAGTGCCTTGCACTTGCCCAGAAAGCACTCTACCATTTAGCTATATCCCCAGCCTTGTATTTATCTTTTCTGTGTCTGGCTTATTTGATTTAGCATAATGACTTCCAGTTCAATCCATGTTGTTGCAAAGGATAGGGTTTTGTCCTTTTTATGGCTATATTAATAGTATTACATTGCTAATGTAATATAATACTTTTTAGCCATAAATAGTACTTACCGTATTATCCATTCTTTAGTTAGTGGACACTTCAGTTATTTCCATTTCTTGGCTCTTGTGAATAGTGCAGCAATAAATGTGGAAGTGCAGATATCTCTTTGACCTACTAATTTTTATTTCCTTTGGATATATATTCAGTAGTGGGTTTGCTGGATCATATGGTAGTAATGTTTTTAATCTGTGGGGGAATTTCCATATTGTTTTCCATAATGATTCTCTTAATTTACATTCCTATCAAAAGTATGCACGTGTTCTCCTTTCTTCATATCCTTGACAACTTCTGTTATCTTTTGACTCTTTGATAATAACCATTCTATTCTAAATTCTAAGTGAGGTGTATCTCAATGTGGTTTTAGTGTGCATTTTCCTAATGATTAGAGATGTTGAGCATTTTTTCATATACCTCTTAACTACTGTTACAGTTTGGATGTAAGATATCCCCCAAAAGCTTATGTGTAAGACAATGCAAGAAGGTTCAGAAGAGAAATGATTGGGTTGTAAGAGTCTTAACCCAATCAGTGAATTAATCCCCTGAGAAGGATTAATTGACTGGAACTGAAGTGGTAGGGTATGGCTGGAGGAACTGGGAATTGTGGCTTTGGGTAGATATTTGTATCTGGCAAGTGGAGACCTCTCTCTGTCTACTTTCTGATCATCATGGGAGCTTCTTTCCTCTGCCACATTTCTCCACCATTGTGTCCTGCATCACCTTGAGCCCTGAGGAATGGAACCAGCCTCTTGTGGACTGAGACCTCTGAAACCATGAGCCCTCAAATAAACTTTTCCTCTCCTATAATTGTACTGGTCAAGTCTTCTAGTCACAGTAGTGAAATAGCTGACTATAACAACCATTGTTATGTCTTCTTTGTGAAATATCTGTTCTGATTACTTCCCCATTTTTTAAAAATCAGGTTATTTGTTTTCTTGCTATTGAGTCCTTTGTGTTCCTTATATATCATGGATAGTAGTCTCTTATCAGATGTATAGTTTGCAAATATTTTCTCTTATTCTGTACATTGCCTCTTTACTCTTTTGATTGCTTCCTTTGCAGTGCAGAAACCTTTTAGTTTGTCTGTTTTGCCTTTGCTGCCTGGACCTTGGGAGTCATATCAAAAAAATAATTGCCTAGACCAATGTCATAGAGTTTTCCCCTGTTTTGTTTTAGTAGTTTCAGAGTTTAGGATCTTACATTGAAGTCTTCATTTCACTCTATTTTTTGTATATGGCATTAGATATGATCTAATTTCATTCTTCTGCATGTGGATATACGATTTTTCCAATTTAGGAGAGTATCCTTTCTCTGTGTTCTTGGTAACTTTGTAAAAAATCAACTGTAAACATAGATTTATTTCTAGGTTTTTCTATTCTGTTTCATTGGTCTCTATTTATAGGCCAGTAGTATTCTCTTTTTGTTCCTCTAGCTTTGTAGTGTAATTTCAGTCAGGTAATGTGATGCCTCCAACTTTGTTCTTTTTACTCAAAGACTGCTTTGGCTATTTGGAGTCCTTTGTGTTTTCATTTGTATTGGGGGGATTGAATTCTGTTTATTTGAAGAGTATCATTTGATTGCATCAAATCTGTATATTACTTTAGATAGTGTGGATCCTTTACCAATATTTTAATCCATGAACATGGTATGTCCTTCCACTAATTTGTGTTCAACAGTACTTTTTAAGTTTCAATGTATAGATCTTTTACCTCCTTGGTTAAATTTATTCTTTTGGTTTTGGGAGATATTTTTAGCTCTTGTAAATGAAAATATTTTCTTGTTTTTTTTTTTCAGATTGTTTGCTGTTAATATATAGACACTACTTAGTTTCCTGTATTGATTTTTGTATCCTACAATTTCATTGAATTCATTTATTATCTCTAAGAGGTTTGTTTTTGTTTTTTGTGTCTTTAGGATGTTCTGCATATAAGATGGGCTCATCTGCAAACAGGAACAATGTCACTTAATTTTCAATTTGAATGCCTTCTATTTTTTTCTCTTGCCTGGTTGCTTTGGCTAGGACTTCGAATGCTGTGTAGAATGGAAGTGGCATCCTTGTCTTGTTCCTGATCTTAATGAAAAAGTTTTCAGCTTTTCATTATTGAGTAGGATGTCAACTGTGGGACTTGTCACAAATGACCTATTCTGTGTTGAAATACATTCCTTCTATACCTAATTGGTTTAGAGTTTCTATCATGAAAGGATGTTGGATTTTTGTTAAATGCTTTTTCTGCGTCACAAAAGTTTATTTTTTAAAATAAAACTAATGTTTAGTATTACTGATACACAGAGGGAGAAAGCACAATGTTAATGTGAGAATTAGAAAAATTGCTATAGCTACAGATTCTGAAAACTTTTAGAAAAGAGGATATTATAAGCAACTTTATGCCAATAAATGGCATATTTAGATGATTTGAATAATCCCTAGAAAAATTAAACTTGACAAAATTATCCCAAGAAGGAACAAAATCTGAATCATCTATAGTTATTTAAGGAAAATGAATTATAAATTTAGTCATTCCCATAAAGAATACCACAGGCTATATTCTTCATGGTTAAATTCTTCCAGAATAACTATACTACAAATTATCAGGGACATTATCACAAAGGAAAATTATATAAGTCAATTTCACTAACAAACAGATTAAAAAAATAAAATATTGGGGCTGGGGTTGTAGCTCAGTAGTGGAGCATTTGTTTAGCATGTGTGGGGGACTGGGTTTAATCCTCAGCACCACATAAAAATAAATCAAATAAAGGTATTGTGTCCATCTACAAGTAAAAAATTTTTTAAAAAATATTAGCTCACCAAATCCCACAATATATAAATAGGTTAATATATCATAACTACACTGGGTTTATTCTGATAAAATTCTAAATACTACATGATCAAATAAAAGTACTTAATAAAATTTAACATCCATTAATGTTGAAAGAAGAAGGAAAAAAAGCATACATTTGCCATAGTAGGTATTAATAGAAGGAAACTTTAGTCTGACAAAGTATTCTTGAGTATCTTCAAAAGTCACAAGATATGTTCTAGCTCTATGTCCAAAAGGAGTAAACACACACACACACACACACACACATTAAAACTTATATATGAGTAGTCATAGCTGCAGTATTCATAGCAGCCAAAATGTGGACACAACTGATAGATAAATGTGGCATCTCCAAATAATAAAATAGTACTCAGCAGTTAAAAAAAAAAAGTCAATCGATGGGGGCAAGAATGATAGTAGAATGAACTGGACATTATTACCCTATGTGCATATATGATTACACAACCTGTGTAACTCTACATCATGTACAACCAGAAGAATGAGAAGTTATACTCCATTTATATGTGATATGTCAAATTGCATTCTACTGTCATGTATAACTAATTAGAACAAAATTTTTAAAAATTTTTTTAAATCATGTGTGGTAGCACAGACCTGTAATCCCAGCAGCTTGGGAAGCTGAGGCAGGAGGATTGCAAGTTCAAGGCCAGCCTCAGCAACTTAGTGAGACCCTGTCTCAAAATAAAAAATAGGGCTGGGGATGTAGCCCAGTGGTTAACTGCTCCTGGGTTCAATCCCCGTACAAAAGAATCAGTGATACATGCTATAATAAGGATGAATTTTAAAAAAACATGTTACATGAGGGGCTGGGATTGTGGCTCAGAGGTAGAGCGCTCACCTAGCATGTGCAGGGCCCTGGGTTCGATTCTCAACACCACATAAAACTAAATGAATGGAACAAAGGTATTGTGTCCAACTACAACTGAAAAAATAAATATTAAAAAAAAACATGCTACATGAGAGAAGCTAAACACAAAAGACCACCTATTGGATGATTCCAGGTATATGAAAAATCCAGAATAGACAAATACATATAGAGAGGCACATGAGTGGTCACCTGAAGTGAGGGGGTGATGGGATGAGAGGGTGGGGAGTGACTGTTAATGAGTACAGGATTTCTTTTGGGGGCAAGTAAAATGTTATAAAAATAGGTGGCAGAGGCTGAGGGTGTAACTCGGTGGTAGAGTTCTTGTGTAACAAGTATGAGATCCTGGTTTCAATTTCTAGCATTTAAAAATAAACAATTAAAGGTGGTGCTGCTGGCTCCCAACCATGAATAATTACACTAAGACCCACTGAGTTGTATACCGTAAATAGGGTAGGATTTTTGGTACATAAATTGTATCTCAATACTTGGGTGAAATATTAAATTTTTTCCCTTTCCAGGTGTAAGTCCTGGCCACTACAGTAAAGCAAGAAAAACAAGAAGATGGAATAAAAGGAAATAAAGCAAAGAAAGTTATTATTATTTTGAGATTATGTGACTATGATGTACAAAATCCAAAAGAATTCAGTTAAATTGTTTTTAAAATCTTTAGAATTTTTCAGATATATAATTAACATATAAAAGTAAATTGCAGCTGGGAAAGGTGCCACATGCCTATAATCCTAGCAGTTTGGAGGCTGAAGCAGGAGGATCCCGAGTTCAAAACCAGCCTCAGCAGCAGTGAGGCGCCAAGCAACTCAGGGAGACCCTATCTCTAAATAAAATACAAAATAGGGTTAGGGATGTGGCTCATTGGTCATGTGCCCATGAGTTCAATTCCTGATAACCACCCCAAAAAAGTAAATTACATTTTTATGTAGTGAAAGAATGAAATCAATGAAAAGACATATTTTTAAATACCAAGTATTTTAAAAATATATATGAAGTACTTAGGAATAAATATAACAAAATTGCGGAATAAATTTGTAAAGTTTTGAGCGAAATCGAATCTTGAAGGTGGGGAAGAAGAGAAAGAGACTATAATCGGGATGAAAACTTCATTGTTGCTAAATTATCATTCATCCTTAAACTGATCTTTTGAGTTGATATAATCTGAATCAAACGTCTTAAGAGTTCGTTTTGTGTGTGTGTGTGTGTGTGTGTGTGTGTATTCTGGAACTTGACAAATTCTAAAATGTATCTGGAAACGTAAAGACCAAAGAAAGGCCAAGGTATGCTGAAGAACAAGACTGTATGACTTTCCCAAATATCAACTCATTATAAAAAAAGCTGTGCTGCGTTAGACAGTTCGTTAACCACGGAAGGATAAGCAGTACAGCCACTGGCTTTGTGAGAGAAGAGGCTCTGCTCATGATGGGGACCTCTTGCCTCATGTGGATTGTTTAAAAAAACTAAAGAGGGAGACACGGCTGACTGCAGATAGGAAAACAGGCTATCAGCTTGATCTGTTGTGCTCCAGAGACTAGTACTAGAGTCAAAAGACAGGCTGATTCGGGCATAATGAAAAAATAAAGCCCAGCACAATGTTGCATGCCTGTAATCGCAGCTCCTTAGGATGGTGAGGCAGGAGAATCCGAACATCAAGGCAGGCCAGCCTGGATGTTGCCAGGTGCTACCCTGTTCTGTGATCTAGGTGCCTCCAAGCTCCTCCTTCAACTGCATGTGAGCAGTTATTCCTCGTGGCAAAGTCGCTCACACAAGCAGCATCTGCCTTCCAAATGTCGGAGCCAGGGAAGAGGCCTGGCTACGTAAGCCCTAGAAACATTTGAGCAGGGAATTCTGGGATGCTAGACCCACCATGGGATCTAGAAGTGTTCACGGTGGTGAACATGTAGATGCCTGCTTTAGTGGAGAGGGCATAGTCAGAGACCCTTCCTGTCCAGGTCTAAGTGTGATATTGGGATTGGAATTATAAGTGGAACCTGTAGCTTTCAGTTAAGAAAATATTCTGGGGCTGGGGATGTGGCTCAAGCGGTAGCGCGCTCGCCTGGCATGCGTGCGGCCCGGTTCGATCCTCAGCACCACATACAAACAAAGATGTTGTGTCCGCGGAAAACCTAAAAAATAAATAAAATATTCTCATTCTCTCTCTCTCTCTCTCTCTCTCTCTCTCTCTCTCTCAAAAGAAAATATTCTGACTGAGAAACATATAGTACTGTTGTATGATAAGGAGTTTGATGAAATAGCCTCACCTAAATGTGATATATCATAGTCCCCCAAAATGATGTCCCAGGTTTTTAAATGTACTTTGCTCTTGAGATAATAGAAAATATACTGTAAGCATAACACAAATCCCAATACTTTGAAATAATCTAGTTTGGAGGGGGGAAAAAAAGATAGTAAATAAACCTGTGAGAAGCTGGTAAATTCTAATATGACTAAAGTAGGCATCATTGTGAACTTGTTTGTTGCAGCAAAAGGTCACACATATATGTAGAAAGGCGAATGATTCAGTGATAAGTCCTTCGCCCTTGGGTTGTGTTGTTTGCTGATCTGGTCTTGGGTATAAATACACACCTCCCCAGTGTTCTTCCTTTGGATTTATAACCCAAACATGAATGCCTAGTCTTGAACTGAACTAACTAACCTGTCTGAAGAGAGTAATATCAGAGTCCAGGAACCAAGTGAAGGACAGTGAACATCCTGGTAGGGTCACAGTATAGCCTCACAGCATCCTTGAATCAGAAGCATGGTAGTTTGCATAATCTTTTTGTTTGTTTCTCAGCCTACTAACATGCTCAAACTTCTCTGCCAGCCAACATTAATTTTCCTACATCTTGTTTGCCTGTTCTCAAAATGCCGCCTATTCCTTCTTTCCATTCTCTACTCAATTTCTTGAAAAAATAACCTGCGGGAAATGCGTCCACATATTCACTCCCATTTACTATTTATTCTCCTGCAGTGCTGCTACTGCATTTATTGCTCTGGGGAAATTGCTCTCTTAAAAGTCTGATTGGCTCCAAACCTATTGAATCAGACTTCTTTTTTCTTGTCCTTTCCTTATTGGCTACCCTATTCTTGAAGGTCAATGTGCTCTTTCTTCCATGACTCTTTCTGAATATGTCATACTGATCCTCTCGCCAGTGTCCATACCTTAAACATCGATGTTCCTTAGATCCCATATTGGCCTCTTGTCCACTTGTTCTCTCTCTCATAGTCTGTTTCATTTATTAAACATAATGGAACACCTCCATTAATCACACTGCATTAACATGCTAATGAGTTGTATCAGTCACATGGCTCTAACTCACCCTAATGGTTACATATCCATTTTAAGTTCTAAGCTATTTTCTGAGCTTATATCAAAATTGCTGACTTCCAGTTGGTCACCTTGGTTTGGATTTCTCCCAGGCACCGTATCAGCATATCCAGAAGAGAAAGACCTACTATCTTCCCTGCTGTCCCTCCAAACTTGTTATTCCTTATTGTAGGTACTTCATGGAACTACAGACATGCAAGATTTATGTAACCACTGGTTTTATTGGTTGGAGGGGTTTTTAAATTTAGCTTCATCATTCTTGTTAACAGCTGGTTATTTAAGCTTAGGCTTGGAAGGATATAGTGAGTTTATATTACATCTCTACAGCCAGGAAATTGTTTTGCTTATCCAAAACAACCTGTTTTAAAGCTTGTACTGTTCTGACAAGATTCAGGAAGAGTTTAAGTTACAGGAGAAACTTATACAAAGAAAAGTATATTTGGTGTTGATAGTTTAATTTCCTTTCTCAAAAACCATATTGTTCCTCTTTTGCTATATGAATGCACATCTGAAACTAAAAATGTAATTTTTTTTTTTTTTGGTACTCGGGATTGAACCCAAGGGCACTTTACTGCTGAACTATGTCACAGTCCTTTTTTATTTTTATTAGGTTCTTGCTCAGTTGCTATGAGTCTCACTAAATTGCTCAGGTTGGCTTTGAATTTACAATCCTCCTGTCTCAGCTCCCTGAGTCCCTAGGATTTCAGGCATGCACCACCATGCCAGGTATTATTCATCATTTAAATAGCTTTGTAGATTTTATTTATTTTTTTTCCTTTAATTTTTATTGTTGGTTGTTCAAAACATTACATAGTTCTTGATATATCATATTTCACACTTTGATTCAAGTGGGTTATGAACTCCCATTTTTACCCCGTATACAGATTGCAGCATCACATCGGTTACATATCCACTGTTTTACATATTGCTATACTAGTGTCTGTTGTATTCTGCTGCCTTTCCTATCCTCTACTATCCCCCATCCCCTCCGCTCCCATCGTCTCTCTCTACCCCATCTACTGTCATTCATTTCTCCCCCTTGTTTTTTTTTCCTCTTTCCCCTCACTTCCTCTTGTATGTAATTTTGTATAACCATGAGGGTCTCCTTCCATTTCGATGCAATTTCCCTTCTATCTCCTTTTCCCTCCCAACTCTCACCCCTGTTTAATGTTAATCTTCTTCTCATGCTCTTC
>NW_025999930.1:1046995-1321375 GCF_001458135.2 Marmota marmota marmota | reverse complement strand
CCTCTGCGGGTTTCTCGGCCTGTTCTGCCTGTGTGTCGCAGGTCCACCTACCTTGCAGGCGCGTTGGGCGGCTCTGCCCCTCCGCAGGCCGCTGGGCCTGTTCTGCCGGTGGGTCGCAGGTCCGCCTACCTTGCAGGCGCGTGGGGCAGCTCTCACTTTGTAGATTTTAAAGTAACTAGGAACTGACAGTCTGCTCATTGGCAGCATCAGGTACTGACCTAGTCCCCCTCAACATTATACATGACGAGTGATGGAGGGAGCCAGCATGCCTGAGTACCTCCTGGCTGCCAGATGCCTGGCTCTTTGCTGGGCACTGTACACATGTACTCTCAAATTCTTAAACCTAATGACATGCATTATTATTCTCCAATTTATGAATGAGGAAAACTAAAAACATCACAGAAGCTAAATGAGGAAATTAAACTTTGGTGAGTTAAACTACCTAACTTACTGATCAATTAGAAAACTGCAAATGAACCCAAGCTGGTCTGATTTCCTTTTCTTGCACTCAAGGTGGAATCACCAGTCAGCACTTCTTTCTCTAGCAGACTGACTAGCACATTAACAGACACCTATTCTCATGTGTATCAAGGCCTCCCCCTCCCTCAAATCCATAAGATTCAGATGAAAATCAGATTGCTTAGTACCTGGAGAGAAATTTAGTGACTGATTGCTGCCGACAGAGTAGGTCAGGCCTCAGCTGGGTCACGTGCCTCAGCAAAGCCAGGATGAGTCACGTTCTCCTTCTGGGACTCAGTCTTCTGATCTGTCATATAATACTATTAGAGAGATTTCCTAGGTTGTGCCTCTTTTGCATTCCAGGGTGTGGTATTCTTGCTTTGGAAAGTGGGCAGCTGTAGACATGGCCTCTAGAATTGTTCTTTTCCCTGTAATTTTTCTTCTGCAACTCCTGAAGCCCATGCTTAGCGTGAGGTTGGTGAGAGGATTGCACATATGGTAGTTTTAACATTTTCTGGGAATAGGGATTCTTTTCCACTGATACACTGTCTGAAACAGATGGCTATAAACCAGGGCAACCACAATATTTACAAAGGTATTTAATGAAAAAAAAAAAAAAGACTTTGGCAACTAACATAACCCATCACTCATGAGGGGATAAAAAGACATTCACTTGAGGTTTAATAAATCAAAACATAGTGTGTTTTTCCACAGCCTCATTTTTTCCCCATTATTGGTGGGTGACATCATCATTTTCATTTCCCTTAGTATCTTTTCGTGTCCAGGAAAAGGAAAAACTAATGTTGACTGAATTTATTATGCTATATTTAAAGAGAATTTTTGTTTTAATTCTGCCATGTGTTTGAAGGAGTTCTTTTCTTTCCTTTGCTTTTGCTTTTCTTTTTGTGCTGAAGATCAATCCAGGGCATCATGCCTGCCAAGCACATGCACTACCACTGATCTACACCCTCATCCTCAGGAGGTTTTAAATTAATTTCTTTTCTCATTTTCCCCAAAGAAACTCCAATCTTTTTTTTTTTAAGAGAGAGAGAGAATTTTAATATTTATTTTTTAGTTTTCAGCGGACACAACATCTTTGTTTGTATGTGGTGCTGAGGACCGAACCTGGGCCGCACACATGCCAGGCGAGCACGCTACCGCTTGAGCCACATCCCCAGCCCAGAAACTCCAATCTTTAAAAACAAAAACAAAACAAAAAAATAAAAACACTAAAATTTGTCCTTGTTGAAGCGGAAGGAAAAAATTGGAAATGATTAGGAAATATAGAGATGAAAACAAAAAGGCATAATCACAACACTGTTGAGATAAGTAATAGTATTTTATAATATAATGTTCTGCTGTGCGTACCTCTGGTAGAGTGAAGAATTTAGGCATGCCTACTTATAGTTTCAAATGTGTACAACCTCTGTCATGCCACACAGGGAAAAATTAACATTAAAAACAATTAAGTATCATTCTTTTAAAACCTCAAGTCCCCTCTTTCTGAGCACATTCTCTTTTCAGTCCCTTCATTAAATGTCATCCCTTCCAAGAAGTGATCTCCAGCCCCACAGTGCTCTCTGCACGCCAGGCACACTACTTTGCCTGTACTCCTTTCACCCTGCTTTATATTATGAATGGTAATTTTCCTTTGTTTTCCCCAAATAGTACATAAATTCCTTGAGGAGTCACACATATTCCTATCAGTGATTAAGTCATTCATCAAACTTTTATTACATCTCGAGCTGATTGCTGAAATCTGTAACAATAACAGATTTAAGAAACTACAGTTGATTATAGTCACTACTCTCCGCTAGGGTATCAGACAAATCACTGCCTCTGAATTGAATAGTGTGATCGTGCTGGGTGTGCAGCACAGTGGGAGCATCAATGCTCAGTACGTCCACGGTCCTTAACCGCTGAGTCACCACCCAGCCCTTATTATTTTTTGAGACAGGGTCCTAAGATGCTAAGGCTGGCCTCGAACTTATGATCCTCCAGCCTCAGCTTCTTAAGTTGCTAGGATTATAGTTGTGTGCCACCATGCCCAGCTAACACTCCGTTCTTTTTATTTTTTTATTTTTTTATAGTTTTAGATGGATACAGTGCCTTTATTTTATTTGTTTATTTTTATGTGGTGCTGAAGATCAAACCCAGTGCCTCCTGCATGCTAGGCAAGCGCTGTCTACTGAGCTACAGCCCCAGCCCAAACACTGCATTCTTTAGGTGTTTTTAGCTCCCCTGTCTTATGTCTCACTCCTTAGTCCTTTTTACTGGTTGTTCCTCCTCCCGCAGGGAATGAACATGATCATGAGGGAGGAGGTTCAAAAAGAAATTGTCTATATCATGCAAGGAAGGATTGGAAATGATATTGATTTACCCAAAGGCTGTGAGGGGAAAAAAAAAAAGTAACTGAGTCTACATTTTGGAAAGATCTCACTGATTGTAGTATGGCTTAAGAAGTCTATCAGAGGCAGTGCACTTTTAAGGCTACTGTGGTTATCCAAAAAAGGGAGAAGACTCCTTTACTCAGGTAGGGGCATTCAATATATAATCGGAGGTAACATCAGCAGGACCTAAGATATAGTTGGATATAGGGAAGGGGAAGGAAGAGGAATCAAATATATGAAGCGGGGGTTCCTGGCATATTCAGCTGCATTGTTGCCATTTCCTGAGGTGATCACAGATTTACAGAGAAAGAGAACATAATCAGTTCTGCAAAACAAAAGAGAAACCTGTGGAAAATATATAAGATTTCTCAGAATGTGTATAGATATTACTGAAGCCACAAAATTGCATGAGATCACAGACCATTATATATAATAGTACTGTTTGTCAAGGTTTTAAAAAATTAGAGAAACTAAAGAAAATTTTAAAGCTCCCTCCTATCATACATTTGTTGTTAAGAAATGTGAAATGATAGACTGTTTATGTCATTTCACTAACTTCTATAAAATGTCAAGCCTTTATGTTTCTAGGAATCTATCCTACAAAAATTTTTGTACAGAGAAATTTTTTAAAATCTCATACATGGATATTTATTGTAGTATATAAAATAGTAAAAAATTGAAAATAGTCTAAATGATTATCAATAGAGATTTGGTTAAATTATATTAGAGGATTCTGGGGAAATGGCACAGTAGGAAGCATCAAGAATCTGTCTCCCCGCCTAGACAGTAGTTGCACATATACAGTCAATTTGATGTAACTATTTTGGAATTCTGGAGTCTCTTACAGGCTTGCAGCATTCAGAAGAAGGCTTAGATAGTAAATTGTAGTTGATTTGGTCAATTTCAGCTCTGAGCATAGTAGCACCTACCCCCTTCCCCATCCTAGTTCCATGGTAGACATCTGTGCTTAATGAACCTGGGGGATCAACATTCTCCTCCGTGTATCAGGAATTGGTGCTTTGACTGCTGCTTCTGATCACAGAGGAGCAGACAAAGAGGCAGCTTTTGTGGCTGCCCCTCCTCCTTTGTTACAAGCCACCCACCTCCTACTAGAGCAACTTCCAGGGAACATAAAGGACTAGTACCCTTCCCCCCACCTTTTTTTTTTCTCTTGTCCCCCTTAAGATCCAGACACGGAAGACCAGGACATTAAAAAGTAACTGCTGGGGCTGGGGCTGGGGCTCTGGCTCGGGCTGGGGCTCAGGCTCAGTGGTAGAGCGCTTGACTAGCATATGTGAGGCACTGGGTTCAATTCTTAGTACCACATAAAAAATAAATAAATAAATAAAGGTATATAAAAATTGAAAAGTAACTGTATATACTGGGAAAATTAGAAATTGACCAGGCATACCCCAGAAAAAGTACCAGTTCAGACCTGAGAAGATATGATTTTATACCTGAGTCTGATCTTTGTCACAAAAACACTCTATAACCACCAAAATAACAAAATAATTAAAAAACAAACCCTATAGAAGGGAGAAAATCTGACTTCTTGTGTTATTACATTATTAGATTCATATGTCCAGTTTTCAACAATAAAATTGCAAGGCATATAAAGAAATGGAAAAGTATGGCCTATTCCAAGAGGGAAAATAAATCAATAGAAACTGTTCATGAAAAAGACCTCATGGCATATTATTATAAAAAGACTCAAAAACTGTATTAAGACTGTTCAGAGAACCCAAGTAAAATGTGGAAAAAGTAAAAAGAAACAATGAATGAACAAAATGGAAGTATTAATAAAGAGATTGAAAACTCAAGAAACATATGCAGAGCACATTACCCAAAAGATATATCCTTCTCATCTGCACATGGGATTTCCGACTATGGCAGAATTAAGAGGGCAGTGAATCATCCTCCCAAGAAAGCAACTATAAAACTGGAAAAATTATTCTAAAAACAATAACTGCTTGAGGGCAAGAGATTGACCAAAGGCAAAGAACAAATAATTTGGAGGCTGATTCTGCCCTCTTCTTTATTAACTATATTAATCACAATGTCCTAGATAGCCTTTGGTGGGGGGAGTCTCATTCCTATCCTATATTCGACATTGACACTAAAGGAATTGAAATGGCCATTGTGCTTATTGAAACTCTTTGGTGGAAAGTCATGGTAATCTTCTTCAAGTAAGCCCCCAAGTATACAAGAGAGTATTTTAGAGGAACACTGAAGGATTTCCTCGCTTTAAAGGGCAGGACAAATCACGGAAACTGCCGAGGTCCCAGGACCAGTAATGAGGCCTCTTCATGTCTACAAAGGGTCTTTCTTGTTCTGGGGTCTTATTGCCTATCCCTCCCACTTTCTGCAATACTGTTTCATCCTCTTTCACAAAGTGTTGTCTTCTGCAGAACAGCTGTCATTGTTGACAGGCATGTGGCCAAAGGGTCGATCTGTGCATCCTCAAGTCTTTTTATCCTCAGTTCAAATAGCTCCCCGGACGGGTGGTCTGGCTCTCACTTTCAGGTTTCTCCAAGAAAATCTGCTTGGGCCAGCTTGGGTCATCCTTGGTCCTGTTGATCTTTGTGGTCAAGGTCAAATGGAAGTTGTACAGGTGTGGCTGGGTGGTGGTAATAATAGGGTAGTCTGTGAATGAACTTCCATGTAGACTATCCCGTGATAAAGCCTTGGTAACAGAGGAAAGTTATTAATGTTTATTTGACTTTCTTTAGTCAATATGTCTTTATCTTTACTTCCTGAAGAGAAGATCTTTATATTGGAGTACTTTGTTGCATAATATAGTAAAAACTTTGCATCTATTAATCTGTCAGTATTTATTGATTTGATTATTTTTTTGGCTTGGTTCATTTAGAGTATTTGTAACTAATTACAGGAATCTTATACAGTTTTTTTCTTTAGTACAATCTCATGAGAATTGTCCTGTAATTACATACTAAGTTCAAAAACAGTAGTTGCTTGATTTCATTTTCAGCATTTTTTTCTGATTTAGAGAGGTGATGGTTTTTTCTTTCTTTTTTTCTTTCTTTAATATAGAGAGTAGTTTAAAAGTGTTAGTTATAACATACATTGTCCTCAGTGGGTAAGAATTGTTTTGCTTTGAAATCAGCTAATGTCAAGCAGGCTTTAGTGAGACAAACAATATTTTCACTATGAAATCACCAGCACACTAGCTGGAGGAGCTGTGCCTTCATCTGTTCATGATGGTATGCCATTTAGTGTCTTTAATTCAGAATAGCAGAAGAAAATTGTAAATGTTTACATGCTGAAAATAGTTTCTAGATGTCTTAGGAGGGGAGCATGAATGATGGTGAGCACGCAGCAGCAGCCAAGCTCTCTTTTCTCAGATGGACTTGATGGTGTACTCCGTTCAGTGTCCCACCTGTGTGGTCACTGTGCTCACTGTCAATGTGAACCAAAGGCTGGTCACACCATGTGATTAGGTCCACATGCTCACCTGTCTGAGGGACTGTGCTGGCTCCCATGACCACCCCAGTCCTGGTCTGACCCGTCTCATGAGGTACCATTCAACAATTCCCATCTGCAGTAACACAAGTTCCCTCCAAACAAGTATCTGTCAGTGACTCCCAGCATGTGTCAGCTTTATTCCACTTAATTTTTGCCTCCCAAATCAGACAAGGCCCTCGCCTAAGTATGTGTTTCACGTCCTGTTGGCACAGAGTAGGTGGTTAGTGTTTCTTTATTCCATTGCTTCTTTACTTGTTTTAACCAACTAGTTGTCATTCAGCAGGCACTTAGGTGCTAGGAATTACTAGTAGTTACTTCTGTCTCCAGCCAGTTGTCATTCATAAAGCTTTTTGGTTTTGTTTTAAAATTTTAACTGATACATAAAAACATAAAAGTTATACAGGTAAGCTCTAGAGCTTTTATATTAAAATGCCTGTAAAAATTTCCTTAATTTTACTTTCTTATTTAAATTTCTCATTCTCTTATATTTCCTAATTTCACTAAATCTCTTTTGATTCCCTTTAGCATTTTTATTTGTAGGTCATGAACATTCGTGTATTCAACAAATGTTTGTCAAGCACCTTCTGTGTGCCTAGGTACTATGCTGGCAGTAAATGGTAAGATATTCTGACCAAATTGCAAATTATGCAGGTGCTTCAGTGCTTTAGAATTTAGTTGTACACCAGTAATCAGAAAGAACAGAGAGATTTCATAAAGAGATAGCATTTGGGTACAATGACAATTTTTACAGGTAGCACAAAATGGAAACCTGTGAATGGGGACCAGGGTGTGGTATCAGAATAAATGCTAGATAGAAAGTACGTTTGGGGGAATTCCGTAGAGGACCTTGAATACCACAGTTTTGAAGTTTAGTCTTTATTTTAGCATCAGATAATCTCAACATTCATTTTTGAGGGGAATAACAAAATGAAAACACTCATACTTTAGGAGGGTAACTTTGGAAACTTAAGAGAATCAAGAGTCTGGTTGTTTGTGATGTTTGCTGACAGCCTTTAAACTTCACTCCTCCCATTTTCCCTGTCTCACCTTAAGTGGGCTGAGAGCCAGACACAAAAACACTTGGTGCTGCATGAAAAAAGCCAGATACAAAAGACCACGTTGTATGGTTCTATTTGGATGAATTATCTGTTTGTAAAAACAGAAATCAGATTAGTGAGTGTGTGACCGGTAGGGCAAGGGGCTGGGGGAGAGGACAATTGGGATTAACTGGCCAATGTGCAGGTTTTATTTTAGAGTGATAAAATTTTTTCTAAGTAAATAGAGGTGGTGATCGTACCATGATGAGAATGCACTAAGTTTTGCCAAATTAGACACCTTCAATCATTAATTTTCTGTTATGTGAATTTTGTAAAAATAAAACAGACTGAGTAGCTTACGTTTAAGAAACCCCTCCCTGTTGTACCTTCTCCCTTTCCATTCTCCAACTCCCAGGGCTCCAGAGAAGGTTTCTTGAGAAGAGAAAACATTGCCTTGTCAGATACCCTCAATTGTTTGTCCCAGTCCAGAAAGGATGAAATAACAGGATTCACTGTGGAAAGGGAATCCAGGGTGGATTGAGAAAAGTATTGGGTAACCCACATCAAAGAGCAGTTTATGTCCCTCTAGCCTTGCCTCCCTGGAAGAAGTCCCAATGTTGGGGCCCAGAATTAGTGATACAGGAAGGTTTGCGAGATTGACCCTGTAAGAGAGCACATCCCCAGAGCTCCTGTGAGGAGGGTGTATATGTGGGTTATGAATACATAAGACACCCTGTATTACCAAGAATAAAAAGGAACAGTTTTACTTAACATGGAAATGTATCATTTTAGATTTTGTAAAGGATATTAAAAGGAGAAAGAGGAAACTTCCAACTGTTTTACAAAGTGTATGTTTTCTCCTTCTTTTGATCACATTAACCTTCTCTTGTGTTGGCTGCACTAACAGTGTGTGAGGCTCCATTTCTTCCACATTCTGCCCACACTTATATTTTTTGCTCACAGCTATTTTTTTTTCAATTTTTTTAATATTTATTTTTTAGGGTTTTTTTTCTTTTTTATTAGTTGCTCAAAACATTACAATGATCTTGACATCATATTTCATACATTTGATTCAAATGGGGTATGAATTCTTATTTTTCCCACGTGTACAGATTGCAGGATCACGTTGGTTATACAGCCACGTTTATACATACTGCCACACTAGTGTCTGTTGTATTCTGCTGCCCTTCCTATCCCCTTCCTATCCCCCCTCCCCTCCCCTCCCCTCCCCTCCCATCACCTCTCTCTACCCCATCAACTGTAACACATTTCTCTCTTTTTTTTCCCTTCCCCCTCACACCATCTTATATGTAATTTTGTATAACAATGAGGGTCTCCTTCCATCTTCCGTGTGATTCCCCTTCTCTCTCCCATTCCCTCCCACCTCTCCTCCCTGTTTAATGGTAATCTTCTTCTCATGCTCTTCCTCCCTGCTCTGTTTTGAGTCACCCTCCTTATATCAAAGAAGACATTCGGCATTTGTTTTTTAGGGATTGGCTAGCTTCACTTAGCATAATCTGCTCTAATGCTATCCATTTCCCTGCAAATGCCATGATGTTGTCATTTTTTAGTGCTGAGTAATATTCCGTTGTGTATAAATGCCACATTTTTTTTATCCATTCATCTAGGTTGGTTCCACAGTCTAGCTATTATGAATTGGCTCTCAGCTATTTTTTCCTCCACATTTTTTTATTGGTACATTGTAGTTGTATATAGTGATGGGATTTGTTGTTACATATCCATACATGCAAGCAATGTAACAATATAATTTGCCAGTCTCCCTCCCCAACACTTCCCTACTCCCTTCCACCCTCTGGTCCCTTTCCTCTACTGATTCCCCTTTGATTTCCATGAGATCCACCCCCATTTTTCTTTTTGTTTTTCCTTTCTAGCTTTTGCATATGAGAGATACTATAAGACCCTTGGTCATCTGCATTTGATTTATTTTGCTTAACATAATGGTCTTTAGTTCTATCCATTTTCCTGCCAATCACATAATTTCATTCTTCTTTAAAGCTGAGTAAAACTCCATTGTGTATATACCACATTTTCTTTATCCATTCATCCACTGATAGATGCCTAGGCTGGTTCCATAGTTTGGCTCTTGTGAACATGGGTATGCATGTATTGCTACAGTACGATGACTTTAATTCATTAGGGTAAATACTATAATTCATGAGTGGTATAGCTGGGTCATTTGTTCCATGTCCAGTCTTTTGAGGAACCTCCATACTGAGTTCCATAGTAGTTGAACTAATTTACAATGCTATCAATAATATAAAAGTGTTACTTCTTCTCCATTTGCTCTGCATCCTCTATAGCTTTTATTAATATTTGAATTCTATTCTCACTAGTGTGAGATGAAATCTGTGTAGTTTTGCATTTCCCTGATTGCTAATAATATTGAAATTTATAAATTATATTTGTTGGCCATTTGTATTTCTTCTTTTGAAAATTGTTTAATTCATTTGCCCATTTATTAATTGGGTTATTTGATTTTTTTCTTTTTTGATGTAAAGTGTTTTGAGTTCTTTATATATTCTAGATGTTAATCCTTTGTCAGAAGAGTAACTGGAAAAGATTTTCTCCCATTCCTAATTTACATTCCTAAATTCTTCTTTGCTGTGCAGAAGATTTTTTATGTGATGATGCCATCCCATTTATTAACTCTTGGCATTATTTCCTGAGCTTTAGGTCCTATTGAAAAAGTTGTTCTCTGTGCCTATATACTGATGTTTTGGTCCTACATTTTCTTCTTGGAGTTACATAGTTTCTGTTCTAATTCCTAGGTCTTTGATCCATTTTGAGTTGACTTTTGTACAGGGTGAGAGATAAGGATCTATTTTCATTCTTCTACTTAAGGATAACCAGTTTTCCCAGAACCATTTGTTTAAAAGACTGTCTTTTCTCCAGTGATTGTTTTTGGCACCTTTGTCCAGGATCAGATGACTATATCTGTGGGTTTGTTTCCAAGTCTTCTGTTTTGTGCCATTGGTCTATGTCTGTTTTTATGCCAGTACCATGCAGTTTTTATTACTATAGCTCTGTAGTATAATTTGAAGTCAGGTATTGTGATGCCTCCAGCATTGCTTTTTTTGGCTTAGAATTACTTTTGCTCTTCTGGGTCTTTTATTCTTCCAAATTAATTTTAGGACTGGTTTTTCTAGTTCTGTGAAAAATATGATTGGTATTTTGATGGGGATTGCGTTGAATCAGTATATTGCTTTTGGTATTAAATTTCATTTCTCCCTTCCCTTGGTTAGTTTAGCTAAAGACTTATCTATCTTGTTTATCTTTTCAAATAACCAACTCTTGTTTTATTGGTCCTTTATATTGTTTTTTATTCTCAAATTCATTGATTTCAGCTCTGATGTTAATTATTTCCTTCTGCTGGTTTTGGAATTGGTTGTACTTCTTTTTCAAGGGCCCTGAGATGCATCCTTAAGTTTTTTATTTGGGGTCTTTCTGATTTTCTTAGGTAGGCACTCATAGCTACAAGCTTTCCTCTTAGAACTGTATTCATAGTGTCCCAAGAGGTTCTGGTGTGTTGTAACACTACTCCCACTTGAATTTTTCTATTTCTCCCTTGATTTATTCTATTACCCCTTCATCATTTAAAAGAATATTGTTCAATCTCTGTGTGTTTATATAATTTCTGTAGGGTTTGTTCGTGTGTTTTTTTTGTGTGTGGGTGTGTGTGTGTGTGTGTGTGTGCACGCATGCACGCTGGGGATTCAACCCAGGTCCTTGTGGATGTAAGGCAAGTACTCTACCAACTGAGCTATATCCATTATATTTATAATTTCATTCCATTATGAGCTGATAAGATGCAAGGAATTATGACTTTTTTTTTTTTGGTATTTGCTAAAAGTTGCTTTGTGGCCTAAAATATGATCTATTTTGGAGAAAGTTCCATGAGCTGCTGAGAAGAAAGTGTATTCAGCTGTTTGGGGATATAATAGTCTATAACTGTCATTTCAGTCCATTTGATTTATAATTTTTTTAAGGACCAAAGAGTCTTTACTGAGTTTACATCTTGGTGACCCCAATCTAAAGGTAAGAGCAGTATTGTTGTACTGGGGTCTATCTGAGGCTTCAATTTGAGTAGTGGCTCTTATGTAATTAATTAAACCCATTTTGGGGATATAAATGTTTATTATTGTTGTATCTTATTAGATTGTTCCCTTTACCAATATAAAGTGACCTTCTTTGTCTCTTCTGATTAATTTTGGTTTGAAATCTGCTTTCTCAGCTGTGAGAGCAGCTACTCCAGCTTGTTTTCAAGCTCCATTCACATGGTATATCAATTTCCATCCATTCACTTTCATCCTCTGGCTGTCTTTGCCTGTAAGGTGCATATTTTGTGAACAGTATATAATTGGGTCTTTTTTTTAATCCATTCTGCTAGCATATGTCTTTTAATTGGAACATTGAGACTATTTACTTCAGTGTTATTATAGAGGTGTTTATTAATTCCTGCCATTTTGGATTATTGTGTTTAATTTGGCTGTTTCTCATTTGCTTTGCTACTTTTCAAATGAGATTTGTTCTTCTGTGAGCTCCAAGGTTTGTTTTTTATTTCTTCTGTGTGCAGTATTTCTTTAAGTAAGTTCTGTAGTACCAGTTTAGTAGACATGAATTCTTTTAGTTTATGCTTATCTTGGAAGGTTTTTATTTCATCTTCATTTTTGAACAATAGCTTTGCTGGAGGTAGCAATCTTGGTTGACAGTTATTTTCTTTCAGGGCTTAGAACACATCATTCCAAGCCCTTCTGGCTTGTAGATTTTGTGATAAGAAATTATAAGTTTGTACTGATTGGCTTACCTCTAAATGTGACTTGATGTTTTTCTGTTAAGGCTTTTAAAATTCTGTTCTTGTTCTGTATGTTGGGCATTTTACTTATCATGAATGGGGAGGTTCTTTTTTGATCTCGTCTGTGGGGTTTTGAATGGATTCTGTATCTGAATGTCTCATTCTGAAGGTTTTGAAATTTTTCTGTTATTATTTCCCTGAAGAGGTTATCCATTCCATTAGCCTGCATCTCAGAGCCCTCCTCAATTCCAGTGATTTTTAACTTTGGTCTCCTTATGTTTTCCCAGAGCTCTTGTATATTCTGATCATGATTACTTATTTTCTTCTCTTTAGTGCTGTCTTACTGTTTAAGGCTGGCCAGTTTGTCTTCCAGCTCTGAGATTCTTCTATCAGCATGGTGAAGTCTATTAGAGAAACTTTCAACTGGACATTTCATTTGATTTATTGTGTCTTTCATCTCCAAGATTTCTGTTTGGTTCTTTTTCAGTATTTCTATCTCCTTATTGAATTTCTCATTCATATCCTGTACTGACTTCATTAATTCATTCAGTTATTTTTCTGTGTTCTCTTGGAATTCATTGATCATTTTTATAATGATTCTTTTGAATTCTTTATCAGATATTTCATCCATTTTAATATTGGAGTCAGTTTCTGGTGAATTATGTAATTTAGGAGGTGTTATCTTATTTTTTTCATATTTCTTGTATTCCTGTGTTGGGTTTTGTGCATCTGTTGGGAAAGATTTCTCCTCTGCTCTTATGTGTGGGACTTTTTAGGACACAGTCTTCACTTGCCAAAGTGTCCTAGAGTGATCTAGATCGAGACCCTCCCTCCCATAGGTGTGGTATCCATAGCCTTTGTGTTAATTCTCTGTTTTGCCATAACAGTGGATGTTCTTAAGTGGGACCTGGGGGGCAACCTTAACCATCTTTACTTGGGGCCTGGTTGTTAAGTTTGGGTTTTTGTGTCTTTGTTCTAAAGTATAGCTGAAGACTGAGTGACATTAATTTGGGTGTGAAGCAAGGTGCTGTGTCTTTTGGTTGAATTTAGTTCAATAGCAGAGTCTGTACCGTGTGAACTTAGTGTCCCTGTAGATTCTTAGCACCTCACAGAAGAGGAGAAAATAAACAACAGCAATAACCAATGCAAACAACATATAGCATTAAAAGAAATGATGGGGTCAGCAATTGCCTTCAGCAAAAACAATAAGTAATCATAAACTAGATCTGGCATTAAAGCAAACAACAGGTGTCAATAATCCATCCACATAATAACTGCAACAGCATATTAATGGTAAAGGCAGGAGTTATATAAACCAATTAGTGCTAAACAATGGTAATAAGATGATAATTAAAAGAAAATATAATAAGTAGAAAAGAGATTACAATTTCAAAAAATGAACAGAGAATGTAGAAGAGATGTAGCAAGTGATTGTTATAAGGAAGGAACAGAAAAAATAACAAACAAACTAAAGGAGGAGACAACAATTGAATTTAGTTGTTAACAGAAGAAGAAAAGAGAGAAACAACTTACACCAATACAAAACAAAACCCAAATATATATATAAACCCCAAACTCTGACCCTCAAAAGACAAGGCAAGGAAAAATAACTACATTTTTTAAAATGCTGTCTTTCCATTTCCTGTTGAGCTCTGTACCCAGAGCAAGAGCACAGACTGGGGGAGGTTAGCCCTTCCTCTTCTTGTGTTGCTCTCCCAACCGACAGTTGGAGTGGCCTCAGACTGAAGCTGGTTGAAGTCAGTCTCAGCTTCCCTTCTCCTCACTGTGAGGTAGGACACAATGGCAAGTCCTGCCAGTTGGAGTTTTGTCCCCACAGACCAACTCGGTGCCCTGGAGGGTGGAGCTGCTGCAGAGTTCTGAGTGGAGTCCCGGGGTGGGGCTTGGGTCTGAGGAGGCCTCAGGAGCGAGCTTGGGGAGATGAGAACAACACGCCCCTAAGGCCTGGCCCTGCTGATCTCTGCTGGGAGTGTGGAGCCTCTCAAGGATTCTGCTTAGGAACCTCCCAAGAATTCTGCTCCTGGGCCAGAGGCGCCAGTGCTGCACACACTCAGTTGCCTTGGACCCAGCCTTTGCACACACTTGCTCTTGAGCCTGTTCATACCACCTGTTCAGATTCCCAGCCCGCTTTTGCTGCTCAGGTGACCACCAGACTCAAAGCGGGAGTGTGCTGGCCTCCCCTTCACTGTTCCTCTTGAACCCCCTGAGTCACATGCTCTGCACCTGGGCCACTCCTGCTCTGCCAGGTGCCTCCTGGGCTGAGGGCAGCAGCTGCGGAGCCGCCTGGAGATGGCGCTGCCCCAGCTGTGGGTTGCCAGCCGAGGAACAGAGCCCTTTCCAAGCTGCAGTGCGCAGAGCAGCCTCTGGAATAGCTTAGGGCAGGCTGCTGTTCTGACCTCAGGTTTTGCCGCACCAATCCTGCTCCCGCTGGGCCGACCTGTGGCCCCCACTGGCACTGGCGTGGCTCCAGAGCCATCCTCCTCCCTTGTCTGACTGTCCAGCATCGAGTCCAGGGAAAAACCTCTTGCCCCCACATCGCGGAGAAGCCGTGGTCTGTGACCCCCACCCCAGGCGGAGCGAGGCTGCCAGCCTTCCTCAAGCCCTCCACCTTGAGCCTCCTGCCAGAGCTGTGCTAAGGGCTGTGAGATGATTGTGCATTTAGGGAGGACGTCAGACCAAGGATCCTACAAATGCGTAATTTAAGCCAGTTATGACAGATTATTGCTGAATGCCTAAGTTTCTTCATCTTATAAAGTCTAGTTATAATCTAAATTGAGAATTACCACATGTTCACATTACTTCTTTATCACCTTTTGTCCCATTTTTAATTGTTTTCAATAGGTTTTAAGGAGTATATTCATCTATAAGCACAGACTACACAGTATCATCCTCGCTCTCCCTATCACCTCCCAAAAGAAAGGCTGATTATTTCATCTGACAATATGCAGTTTGGCTCTTCAGGAGAAGCATAGTTCTGTTAAACCTCTCCTTGCTACAAGATGGAATGAGTAAATGGCTTCACGTGTGGTGACGTGTTAACATGTTAATATAAGCCAGTCACATAGGAGCGCTTTATGAGAGTATCCCTCTCTCATTCACATACAAAGACTGAGGAACAGAAAAGACCCAGAGAAATTTTTTAAAAGAAAGAAAGAAAAGAGAAGACCCAGAAACATTTGCAGCTGCCCCAAAGTCACCTTCAGGCACTGACTGAGCAAGTTAAGTTCTCTGATGAGGTGTCAGGGGTGAGGTACATGTCAACAAAGGACTTTAGCTTCTCTGATTCTGTTTAACACAGATTTTTTAAAAAATATCTTTATTTTGTTTATTTATTATTATGTGGTGCTGGGGTTGAACACAGTGCCTCATGCCTGCTAGGCAGGTGCTCTACCACTGAGCCATGACTCCAGCCCTAACACACAGATAGTTAATGACTTGTTCTACAGTTTTTTTCAAAGTCTGACTTTGGTGTCTCTGTGCATTTTCTTGCTTCATAAGAGGCAGTAAAGCCTATCTAGTCAGTATTCAGTGCTATGGTACTTGTAAATAAAGAATCCTTTTTCTGGACAAATGTGTGAATAAATGATGTGCTTAAAAGGTTCTTCACTTTAGGGCTGGGGTTGTGGCTCAGCAGTAGAGCACTCGCCTAGCACGTGCGAGGCCCTGGGTTCAATCCTCAGCACCACATAAAAATAAATAAATAAAGATATTGTGTCTGACTACAACTAAAAAATAAATATTAAAAAAATATTTTAAAAATATTTAAAAAACATCATAGAGTTCATGTTTGTTTGAGGCTGAAGTACAACTTTTAGGAAATTGGAGTCTGTCTTTTGGACATTTTGTCTTTAAGAAAAAAAGCAGACAGCTTTGCCGTCTTGGCCTTCACTCTCTGTTTCCATCCCACTGCTGGCCAGGACGGCATGATCACAGTTAGCTGTTATGCAAGTCTCCGGGCCTCAGGGGCCCTTGTCCCTCTCCAGCCCTTAAACACAGCATCTTGTGTTTCCAAATAAAGCTAAGAACTGTGCAGTCCTTTTCCATTTCTTTGGTCAGCCTTGGCTTCTGAAAATTAGTGTGTTTCTTCAAGTTTATTTAAACCTACAAGCAAGCCAAATTACTTCTTGAAATACATTTTTTATTTTTAACTGACACAAGCTGAATTATTAATAGAGGAAGATTTGAAAAACAAATAGAAACTCACAAACACCAAAACAAATGTCTACACCTAAAATCTTCATGTAACAAAGATTTCTAGACTGTGGTTCTTAGCCTATTTATTTCAAATGCAATGCAGCTAATTCTAGTTGAGCCAAGTCACATTGGACCATAGTTTCAGGATAGACAAATATAAAGCACTTGAAATTTTCTACAAATGAGCCCAGAGAGAGTCAACATTAAAAATCTCCTTATTTTTGGATAACTGTAATCCTTTCCAGATATTTTCGGATAACTTTAATCCTTTCCACATACTGAAATACTAGGAGAACAAAAAGGCACTAAAAACATTCAGAACACTCAGAAAAATAATCAGAATTCCTTGTGTATTGGTATAAAATGTTTGGGGAGAAATCCAAAGCATACTTGTGTGTGTGTGTGTGTTTGTGTATTTTTGCAGTGCTGAGGGTTGGACCCAGGGCCCTGGCACAGGCTAGACAAATGCTCTACCACTGAGCTGCATCTCCAGCACTATTTTACTTTATTTTGAGACAGGGTCTTACTAAGTTGCCCAGGCCGGCCTCAAACTTGTGATCCTCCTACCTCAGCATCCCAAGTAGCTGGGATCATAGGTAGGCCCTACCAAACCTGCTTTGAAACATATTTACTGAAAAATATGCCTTTTCAATCCTCACCCAAGAAAGACACTGTGATTGCTCCCTGAACAGTATCCCAGGCACTGAAGCATGCAGAATGGTTACAGATGGCTAGTCTTAATCCAGAAGTTCATGGGAAGCAAAGTACATTATATGTTCTTTGGACCAAATCCTGGAGAATCTACAATGTGTTGTGCATTATGGTCACTGTTGTGTAGGATGGATACGGCAAAGCGCTGATAGATCCACAGACAGGCGGTAAAGTCACCAGGATGGCTACAGTGCTTCCAGAGGAGAAAGCAGCAAGGTGACAGCAAAAGGGATGGCGTCTTCGCCTATGTCATGATGTTTTAATTATAAACTTAGTTTATTTATGTACTTATTGTCTGTCTTCTCCACCAAGTTGTGTGCTTCCTGAGTCAAGGATGCTGCCTTTACTTTTTAATTCTTTGTTGAAATATACACATATAAAAAGGGATGTACATCATAAATATACAGTTTGATGTTTTTTCACAAAAGGAATTTGTAAAACTACCACTCAGGTCAAGAAACAGAACTTGAGCAGCCCCTAAAAGCCCTTCTGCTCCTTCCAGTCGTCCTTTCACTGTGGGTGAGCACTCTGCTGGCTTCTAGGGGAAGGGCCAGCAGCCCGCTGTTAACGCTGACATGGATGGAATTGGGCCATGGTCCCCGTTGTGCGTGACCACAGATCATCCATCTCGTCGCTGTGTGGTATTCCACTGTGTGATGTACCACAGAGTATTTATCACAGTGTCCTGTGCATTCTCTAGTTCTGGCCATTACAAACAGGGCCACCATGAGCATGTGAGAACAGGTGCAGATTTATGTTGGGTAAACCGATGAGTCATGGGGTACATGTATGTTACCAGACAGTTTCCAAGGTAACTATGCCAACTTACACCATCAGCAGTGTCCAAGTACTCCAGTTGCTCACTCCTGTTTCAACACTGTTAGTGGTGGTTTTTAGCCCACTGGGCATATATGTCATGGCGTACCTTTTGGTCTTAGTTTGCATTTCCCTGATGTGGCATTTCTTGTGTTTTTCTATGAATACCCAGCGTTTTCAACCTCAGATGTGTTAACATCATGCCTGTGTGTAGTTGGGGCTCTTTCACCACAAGGTCAGAGGGTGGGACAGCATTGGCTGAAGTGGAAAAAGGAACTTGAACGCCTCCTGGCTTGCAGGAGGGCGGGAGCAGTCCAGACAGTCAGAGAAGTGCCAGCCCGTGTCACCATCTCCCTGTGCTGAGCTCCCATCTCCAAGGCACGGAGGCTGGCCAGGGGACCAGGGGCTGGCCAGGGAACTGTGCGCTGTGTGGAAGGCGCTGGTGGGGCCGCGAGGAGACGAGCCTGTCCTGAGCACAGGCCTTTGGGATTTGTGCCAGAAGAAGGGAGATGAGAAAGCTTGCTGGGCAGAGAAAAGCTGGACCATGGCATCTTTACACACCAGGGACGCTCGCTGTGAGATCATCTCAGATGCATGTCATGTTGTGTGGGCCACCAACAGAGAAATCTAAAGTACTTTATGCTAAGAGTTCCTCTAGGGAAACAGAGCCATTTCAGGGCACAAAGGATTTTCTGTCTTGCTGTCCTCTCTTACCCTAATTCAGGAGATGTTTCATGTTCAAATACGAATGGTTTATAAGATCCCTTTTGCCAATTCGTGGATGATCTGTAGGAAATAGATGAATGGGAACACAGTGTTTTCTACTCTTCCATTATCTCTTCTGACTTTAAAAGTCAAGCCATAATAAGCTGGTTCCTTCCTCTTGCCCAGGCCAGCAAGGAAGGAGAACAGTGATTAGTATTGGTGGAGCTGTTTCTGTGGTCTGTGGCCAGACTGTGAGGCGAGTGTTATTCTAGGACCCAAATAAAATGCATTTTCTCTTTAAAATCTTTAAGGAAAACAATGGGAGCCCCTCATAAGATAACCGAGGTCACTTACACTAGGAGAGTTCACAGAGGAAAAGGTGTAAAGAAGTAGGAATCCAGGTGCACTTTGCTACCATCCCCAGTAACCTCACCTGTGATGTATCCTGGATAGAGCCCTGGAATAAAAATAAAGGACATTAAATAAAAACTAAGGACATCTGAATACAGGAAGGACTTAGGTGATAATAACGATGCACAACATTAGTTCGTTTATTGTAGCTAGCGTGCCAACACTCATGTAAGATGTTACGGACGTGGGGTGGGGGAGGGGACTCCGCACTGTCTTCATAATTTTTCTGCCATTCTAAAACTGTTCTAATTGAAAGAACTCATGCTGGAGAGATGCCTTGTGAATGTAAACAATGTGGGAAAGCCGTTGCTTGATACAGTAACATTTTAAAACATCAAACAACTTATACAGGAAAAAATCCTTACTAAAGAAAAAAATGTGAAATGACTTGATTTGGGGGTTCTGTTTTAAACCTGAGAGTAATTGTATTGTAGAAAAGCCCATTGAACGCAAATAAATAAATAAATAAAAAGACAAAGAGAAATAATAAATAAATAAATAAATAAATAAATAAATAAAAAGTTAATGTAAGGGCTAGGGCTGGGGCTTAGTGGTAGGTGCTTGCCTCGCACACGTGAGGCACTGGGTTCGATCCTCAGCCACATAAAAGTGAAATAAAGATTGTGTTTCCACCCACAATTAAAAAATAAATATTAGAAAAAGTCAATGTAAGAAAAAAATAACAGCAGGCCCTGGAGGAGCCTGTCAAGGGGGGTCCCTGAGACTTCTGCTCTCTTGTCTCAGGTGAATGCCCCTCTGACCCCCACCCCTCATTTACACCTCAGCTGGTGCATGAGGAACCTAAAGTTTTCTTGAAAGGTGGCGAGCCGGGAGCCCACTTAGCACGGCCACTTGTACTGCTGCTCTGGGCGCTGGTGCAGACAGTCTGTGAGCCTTGTTGTTCTTATTTTTTAAAACAGGCATAATTTTATGTCCCTGCCTCTTAAAGGTGTTCTGTGATTCAATGCATAAAAGATCTTTCAGAACTAGAACTGCTATGCAAATAGAATGAATCATGGCTGCTGCTGGCGCTGCTTTACTATGGCTTTCCGCCCCCCCCCCAAGCGTTGATTCTTTTGCCCTGGGTTAATTTTATTTTTCCATAACCATCAGCTCTTGAGGTAATACAAAATTTTAACCATTTAAAATTCAATCTATGGGTCTGGGGTTGTGGCTCAGGGGTAGAGCACTTGCCTGGCATGCATGAGGCACTGGGTTCAATCCTCAGCACCACATAAAAAATAAATAAATAAAATGAAGATATCGTGTCTATCTACGACTAAAAAATGTATGTATGTTGTTTTGGTTTGGTTTGGTTTCAGGGTTTTTATTGTTTGTTTGTTTGTTTTTGGTACCATACCAGGGATTTGACTCAGGGGTGCTTAATCACTGAGCCACATCCCCAGCCCTTTTTATTTTTTTATTTAGAGGCAGTGTCTCACTAAGTGGCTTAGGGCCTCACTGAGTTCCTGAGGCTGACTTTGAACTTGTGATCTTCCTGCCTCAGCCTCCTGAGCCACTGGGATTACCTGGCCTGGCTCTTGAGCTATGTGAGTTATTCATGCCTTGTTTTTCTTTTGTCCTAGAGATAGGGAATTGTTCTTTTTCTAAGAAGTATTGACTCCTGGTTCTTTTATTTCCCGTATCTTTAAAAACACAGTATTGGGCTGGACGTGTGTGGGGGAGTCTGTAATCCCAGAGACTCACGAGGCTGAGGCAGAAGGATCACAAGTTCAAGGCTACCCTCAGCAACTTAGTAAGACCCTGTCTCAAAATAAAGAAAAAAAAAGTGCTGGGAATGTGGCTCAGTGCCGCTGGGTTCAATCCCAGATACCCACCCCAAAAAAGTATTTGAATGTAGGACTCTAAAGTGAGTTTAGACATACATCATGGGCTTTATTCATAAAATATAATTTAAACATAATTTCAACCTTAAATGCCATGTCCAAACTAGCTGTTAAGTTTGGGGGAAAATTAAAAACATGGTTGAACACAAAAGTCCCCCAAAATAACAGATTGAAATAGATAGCATTGCCTGTACACCCTAACATAGCCTTTCTAACATGACAGTAAAGATACGCCCTTGCCCATCTCAGGTACTTGGGGTTGAACCCAAGGGTGCTCTGCCACTGAGCCACATCCCTAGCTCATATTTATTTATTTTGAGACAGGGTTTCTTGCTAAGTTGCCCAGACTGGCCTCAAACTTACCATCCTCCTGCTCCAGCTTCCTGAATAGCTGGAATTGCAGACAGGCGCCAGTGTGCAGGCATTTAAAAGACATAAATATGTAGGTAAAGAACAGGCCGGCAGAAGGCAACAACAGAGTGTTGGAAGCTAGGAAGCTGAAACGGTGTTTGCCTGAGACCACAGAGAGCCTGGAAGATGGCTGTGTTCTCTAGAACCCCAGCATGCTCAGAAAACAGATAGCAGGAACCTGAGGAAGGGCGGGGTGGCAGAGGGTCTGGTTGAAAGTGTGTGAGGCGACAGGCTACCCCCATCCCACGGCTGTCCCCACTGTGATGACCAGCCTACGTGTGGGAAAAATGGAACTGAGAAATTCTGAACTCTGGGCCCACTCTGGCTTTTTCTTTCTTTCTTTTTTAAATAACTTTCCTCTATAGAGAAAACTATGGATTTATCAATTTTAAAAGTAAGGCCTAGGAAGTTTCCTTTGTTAGATCTGGCTCTCTAAGTCAAAACACTCTTATTCATGCCTGGCACTAGATGGGGAATATATGAACAAAACTTTTTTAAAGCAATTATGTTCCCTAACAAAAATGCTTCTGTTACTACCATCAAAGTCAGTCCCCAGCATAACATGGAATCATGTTACAAAATGAGATTGTACTGAAACTTAACCTGTAGATTACAACAGTCTTTGAATTTAGAAATGTTCTATAGTAATATGTTTATGAGCTTAGGTTTTGGAATCTGACTGCCTTTGGTTTGAACCACTCTACTAGTTTTGTAATCTTGAGCAAGTCTCTTAACTTTTCTGAGCCTCAGTTTCATTACAATGGGCATCAGACCAAAAATTTCATACGACAGCTGAGGATTCAATGAGCTCATGCATGGGGCCTGCCAAGGTTACTCAGGGCTCAGAGTGGAGGAGGCTAGGCTGGGAGTGTCTAAGAACCCCTGTTGGCACACACACAACGGGGAGTGGGCCTCGCCCCCAGGCCCAGCAAGGGCAGAACAATTTCCAGAGAGAAAACTCAATGTTAAAAATCTGGGAGTCCTGGATGGGAGGTTGGACGGGAGGGGATATTGAATGGGAAAGTAACTCATCTTGTTTTCTTTGGGGGTATGATGTGTGTTATGAGATGGAAAAGGCAAGCTTGGGTGTTCTGTCTGAGCAGGGTTTGGGCAGAGGGAGTTGAGAAGATGGGGCACCAGGGGCCTGACCACAGTGCCAGCTCAGAATGGTCTGTCGTCCCAAGACGGAAACTGCCATGAGTGCCAAAGATCAAAAACAAAAGATAAGTGAAATGTAAATACTGTTATAAAATAAAGGAGGACTTTTTTGAAGAGTTTTTGTAGCTTTCTGGAATGAAAATTAAATATGAAAAAAAGTAAAAACTACATGGAAGCAGAAGGAACTGTGGTTATGGGAATAAAGGAATTTCTGTTGAAATTTCATTCCTGGAGGTTTAAAACCATTTTGTAATCCAAAAGTACAGAAATGGCACCTGAACTGGGCCCTAATGGTGGCCCTAGAGCAAGGAGACTGAAAAAGAGAAGGCAGTCCCCTAAGGTTGGGGGCTGAGTCCAGCAAGACCACCGGACCTTCCTCTTCAGAGACAGCCCGGGCCACTGGAGGGATGATGTGCAGGGTGGTTGTTTTTAATCTGTTCTCCTTCTGTTTCCCAGGGTCACTTCCCAAAAGAAAACACTATAAAAAATAGGATGTAGTTCCTGCCAGACTTTGCTCCCCGCAGGGAACAGGGTCTGAGTCCCCCAAGCCCTGGTCACCTCCAGCCTCCAGGTGGTTGGTCTGTGTCTCAGGGATGTCCAAATTGCCTGGTGTACCACAGGCTCCCCAGGGACTGAGGCCCCTCCCTGATCCCTCAGGGTCAGAGGCCAGAGAGTAGCCAAGAGATCTCTAGTACCAAGCTCTGCTGCCTTATCATAAAAGCAGCCACGGGCTACATGGACCTAAATGAATGAGTGTGGCCATGCAGCCATGTGTCATTATGGATGCTGATGTTGACTTTCATATAATTTTCACAGGTCAAAACCTTTGCATTCTTCCATCCATTTTTAGCTTGGGGAAGAGTGCCTGGACTTTGGCATCTACCTGTTGTTGGCGACTTTCCAAGGGTCGTCCTCCACTGTGGTTCTCTCCCTGATGACCCAAGCTGGTTATTCATGCGTACATTGCTATTTATTTTTTTTAATTTCCCAAGTGTTTGCTTTAGAATGGCTGTTGGAGTCTATTTCCATTAAGAACCCTGAGGTTCTCCAGTTCTCCCCAAATCTGTGTAAACAAGAAATGTTGGGTGCAGGAGGAAAGAGGCCTGCTTTGGAGTGATCCAGAGATGAGGCAACAAGTGCTGAGCTTGGGACCACCCCTCGGGCTTGGGCACATGGAAAGTGTTTGGTAAACGCCCTTGAGAGGGTTCTGAGACATCAGCACAGAAAGATGACCACAGGTCACACCCAGGCTGGGCTGGGTCCTCCTGTCTTAAGAGATTTGTGTTTTTGGTCTGGTAACTGTTGGTGCTGCCACGACATTCCAACTTTCCCAGGTTCCTGGATGGATCTAGTGGTGCTGATCCTCAGGAGTCCTTGGTGGATGCCCATATTCATCCACTAATGATGTCTGATCTCTGAGCCCTGTGGGGTCAGCCAGATGTGGCACTGATGCCCCCGAGTCATGAGCAGCTGTGCCTGTTGTTCTTACAGGACAGACGTGGGGCAGACACGTGTGCCTGGGCCTATGTGTTGTGTCTTGGGTCTGCAAGACCACATCCAGGAAAGTGTGCATCATATGGTTTTAGAGGATATAACTCTGCAGCAAAACTTCATCCTGCTCTGTTTACTTCATGGAAAATTTGCTTGAAAAATATGGTTCAAGGGGCTGGGGTTGTGGCTCAGTGGTAGAGTGTTCGCCTAGCATGTGCAACGCCCTGGGTTCAATCCACAGCACCACATATAAATAAATAAAATAAAGATATTGTGTCCAGCTACAACTAAAAAATAACTGTTAAAAAAGAAAAGAAAAATATGGTTCAAGAGAAAATAGTTAAAGTCTGCTCCATTAACTTGGAAATTTGGTCTTTCCATGCTCTAATCAGGACTCAAGGTGGGGCACCGTCTGGCCAGCCGCAGCATGGGACTGTTAGTGCTTCAGCTGGAGGCACTGTGGAGCAAGTCTTCCCTTCCCATGGCTGTGCCAGCCAGGAGAGTTCCAGAAGGGCTTCTGATGCTGTGATGGTGGCTTCAAATAGGAAGGAGCTCTCCAGCGTTGCCCTGGGAAAGCCAGCCCTTCCCTTGCTAGAGCTCAAGACAGTCTGAAAACCCTGTCTCGGCTTCCTTGGTCCTCATGGCACATTCTGACCAAAAGGACCAAGGCACCTACCCAATCTTGCACCAGGACCTGAGAAGGTTCCCAGTGTCAGCTGCCTTGTGTCTACTGCATCACAAACCGTGTTTAGTTTTTTTTAAGATATTGCCTTTCCTTCCCTCAGCAGGGCAGCAGGCACTCTTGGGTGACAACAAACTAGCTGATCAAAACAAGGAAATGCCTTGAGTGGAGGCTGCAGCAATTCAGACTTGCAAAGTGTGTGGACTGAGGTGTCCAGATGAGCTCGTATGTGCTTGTTTTGAACACTGTGCACAGAGAGGTGTGGGAATGGCCACTGGCAAACGCATGCATGTGCACACATACCAGCATCTGTCCTACCTCTTTCCACTGAGAGGCTCTAAAAGTAACGAGTCCCCAGGAACAGCAAGCCCTGTCTTGGTCACCAGTACTACTGGCTCCTTGGAGAAACATTTCATTCTACAGCAGGGATGGGAAGAACAAAATGAGCCCCCAACAGCCTGTTGGCCAGAGTCAGGAAAGCCTCCAATGTGGGGCACATCAGAAGGTCCCAGGAGCAGCGTGTAGAGGCTTATGCAGGACAGACCGAGGAGGTGTGAGCATGACGGTCAACAGTGATCGCAAAAGGTTACAGCCCATGGAGAAAGACCTCACTTGGTTAGTGCTGGTTCACATAAGGAAGGTAGAAAGCCACCCTCAACAACCCTCACTGTGGTTGTATAGCCATTATCCTGGGGCCTGGCCGGGAGCAGGGGTCTTGGGACATCCCTGGCTTCTCTCCTGCCTGAACACATGGCATTAGAGCCAGCCTGTGCCACAGAGGGGCCACCTGCCACCCAGATGGTCAAGACATAACGTAGGGCAAGGCCAGCTCATATGGGGCCTGAGGATCAAGAAGGAGCAGGATGCTGCAGGGACATCAGGAAGGGACTCTGTGGCCTGGTTGGTGGTTTTGGTCATAAAGGACCTGTCCTCGAGTGCGGAGACACCTCTGTGTAGGAGCAAGAGGCAGAGTGAAGGGGCAGCTCAGCATTCTCTTCAGACACAGCTTCTGTAAATTCAGTTGTTTCAAATTAAATTTTAAAAACAGTCAAATGTGGCTCATCAAAGTGATTTCTCAAAGCTGTGCAGTTGACCTGGGCACCAAGCTCCTTGTTCCTGGCAGAGCAGCTGTGCCAGGAACCACGGCACCGCAGTCCCTGTGGTCTGAGTGGAACCAGCGACTGTCATCTACATATGGCATCGTGTATCACAGGAATGCATGTGCAGGACTTGGACCAGTGTACGGTGCAGAGGAACCACTTTGTAGTCCTTAGTTTCCTTTTTAAAATGAGGGCAGATCCCTGTCCTCAAGTGCTCATAGCATTTCTAAACCTTTTTGAAGCTTGGAGTGCTTCTCTCCAGTCGCAGCCAGGGTCATTTGAGCTCCAGGAGCCCTCCTGCAGGGAGCATCAGCACCCATTATGCCCCCTGCTCTCCTCCTCCACCCTTTTCCCTTCTCCCTGGATCATCCCAGGTGTCCAGGTACCAGAGCCTGGAGGCCCACTGCTGCCCAGCCTCTCCTGATGGGGCTGCTGGAAGCCATCCGTGCCTGCTGTTCCCACCTGTGCCCTTCCTGACCCACCCCAGTCAGGCAGGCAGACGTCTTCCCGCCGCACAGGCACGGCTCTGCTTTCACCAGCCGCCTGGGCTGTCCCTCCTTGGCCATCCCTGCACACTTCCCAGGGACTCACCTGAAGCCAGGGCCCCATCTCTCACTCACCTCAGCAACAGCACCTGCCTCGCCACCCCAACTAGAGGTCCAAGCCAGGGGCGTCCATTCCCTCCCCAGAGTACACAGAGGCCACCCAGTGCCATGAGGGCCACAGTCCCCAGCTTCTTGCATAGCCTTGCTCACCCCACCCCCTCCACCCTCTCCTTGTCCCCTCCAGATGCACAGCAGCCACACTGCAGCTGTGGGACCAGTGTCCTGCTGTTCTCCCACCACCACCCACTGCTTCCGAGGACTCCACACAGGGCCGTGGCCCCTTTTGAAAATGTCAGTGAACATCCAGGTTCACATGTTGCCCCTTCTCTTGGGTCAATGTGCAGGAGTGGGATGGCTGGGCTGTGTGGTGATGTTTTATGTTACACACTTACTGATTACCAGTAAGAATGTCCGCTGGATGCGGGTGCGCCACGTCTTCACCAAGACTCGGTGTTGGTCTTTCTGACATTAGCCGTGCTGGGGGCCTCCAAGTGGTTAGTTTGCGTGTCCCTAATTACTAGTAACACGTCTTCCTCTGTCCATGTCTCATCTTTGATTAAGCATCTTAATGTCATTGCCGTTACTTAAAATGGGTTGTTTATCTTATTACTGAGGTGTGATTTATCTTATTACCGAGGTGTGGTTTCTACATATTCTGTTTTTGCCAATATTTTCAGTTAGTTTGAGGCCAGCCTTTTTCTTTTCTTCTAGGAGTGTCTAATTACGAGCCAGGTTAGGAGGCATATGCTTGCAGTCCCATCTACTTGAGAGGCTGATGTGAGGCAATCACGTGAGCCCAGGAGTTTAAGGCCAGCCTGGGCAACATAGTGAGATCCTTTTTTTTTTTTATTTTGAGACAGAGTCTTGCTAAGTTGCTGAGGCTGGCTTTGAACTTGCGATCCCCCTGCCTCAGCTTCTCAAGCCACTGGTCACAGGCGTGCACCACGTGCCTGGCTTGTGTGTATCTTCATGTAAAGTATTCTATATATATTGAACATATCTCCACCTTATCAATAGCTGTCCATCTTACCTCCTTCTTGCCCATTTGATCATCTTTGATCAATGTCAGATATAGTAGTATCTGAAACTCTCCATCACTGTTAATCTTGGCCAGTGACCTCAAGCNTTTTTTTTTTTTTTTTTTTTGGGGGGGGGGGGTTCTAATTATGATGAAGTCAATTTGTCATTTAGCCAATTTATGCTTCTTTTTATGATCACTGCTTTTCATTTTGTATCTGACAAATCTTTGGGTAACCCAAGATTACCAAGATTTCCTACTGTGGTTTCTTTCAGAAGTCTTTGTTTAGCTCTAACATTTATATCCATTGGTAAACTTTTATACATGGTGTGAGGTAGGCAGTGGGGTTCATTCTTCCATGAGGGTGTCCACTTGTCCCCGCACCAGTCCCTGAGAAGTCCAGGCAACTTTTTCACCCACAGGGTAACCTCACTGAACTCGCTTCTGTGGATCCCACAAGCTTCCAAAATAGAAAGTTTTGAAAAACGTGGGTGCAGCCAAGACAGTTAAATGGGGAAGGACAGTCTCAGCAATCTGTGCTGATCAAGAACAATGTGATCACAGGCAGAAGAACACAGCTGGGCTCCCACTTCACACAGAAATCAAAAGTCAACTCAAAATTGGGTCAAAGACTTAATAAGAGCCAAAAATAAAATTCTTAACCGGATATAAATCTTCATGACCGTGGATTAGGCAATAGTGTCTTAGCTGTGACACCAAAAGCACACACAAAAATATTAAATGAAATAAAACAAATTGGACTCCTTCAAAATTAAAAACTTTGTGCTTCAAATGATACCATTAAGATCATAAAAAATACACAGAAAGGAGAACACTCTTCAATACCATACATCTGACAGGTGACTTACGCTGCTAATGGAATTATAAAAATAGCACAGCCACAGTGGGAAACAGCTTGGGATTCCACCCCTAGATGTGTAACCAAGAGAAAAGAAACCTTATGTTCCCATAATGATTGTAGCATTATTATTCCCAGTGGCCAAAAACTAAAAACAACCCATGTCTGTTAGTTGATAAGCCGATAAACAAAATGTGGCCAGTACCTGTCCAGTGCAGTGCTATTTGGCAATATGAAGGAATGATGTAATCCCTGCTAGTGCGTGGAGGGGCCCTGAAAAGACACTAAGCCCTGGTCACAAAACCCGCACACTGTGCAACTGCACTTGTTTGAAATATCTAGAATAGGGAAACCAAGAGAAGGGAAGGACGCTGGTGCTGCTGGTATATCACTAAAACCCGCTGAGGTGTGAACTTTAAATGAGTGCACTGTAGGGCGACCATGTGCACGGTACTGGGACCTAAACCCAGGGGTCCTCTGCTATTGAGCTCCACCCCCAGCCCTTTTTAAAATTTCATTTTGAGACAGAGTCTCACTAAATTGCTGAGGCTGTCCTCAAACCTGCAATAGTGCTTCCTTAGCCTCGTGTGCCAACACACACAGCCTTGACAAGCATTATATCTCAATTTTTAAAAATTCTATTCTTTCAATCAGTCAGACATAATCTTTGGGAAAACAGTAAAGTCTAGGTGAGTGGACACCCGTGGACACAAGAAGTGTGCGCACGTTTCAAGAGTTCCATTTGGGTGGAAGGCGGTGTGCTCGTTCCTCTTGGCCCTGCACTAGTAGGGGTGAGACGCCTGCAGCCCAGCAGCGGCTGCAGCAGCACAGTGGGCGGCAGGTGTGGAATGGGCAGATATCCAATTGCCACATTCCCACTGCCACCAGTTTTCTATCATGAATACCAGGAGAGGCCTCCAATGCAAACTGCCCCATATGGCGAGCAGCTGGATAAACAAACCATCTGGATTGCGGCCTGAGCACGTTCCTCAGGTGGAGTTTTCCTGAGGGAGGCTGGGGCCCCAGAAGGAAACGCCAGCGCCCGCCAGCCAGCAAGGCCCCCTGCCGACAGCCCCCTCCACAGCACAGCCTTCCCCAGGCACCTGTGGATGCACACAGCCTCCTGCGGGGCTCCTCCAGGCACCACAGCCTTGAGATGCGCAGATCACTCCAGCTCTCTGCAAAGAGCCCTGGGTCCAAGGCTGAGTCCTTGGAGAGCTGGCCAGGTGCTTCCCTTCCCTGGCTTCACTGGTGGCTATCTGACGTCTCAGAGGTGCTTTCCAGATCAATTATAGGCTTCCAATTAACCTTGTGTGTACTTTTCTTTGGTGCTAGGGATTTAACCTAGGGGAGCTTAACCACTGAGCCACATCCCCCGCTCCTTTTTTTTTTTTATTTTGAGACAGAGTCTTGCTAAGTTGCTGAGGCTGGCTTTGAACTTGCGATCCCCCTGCCTCAGCTTCTCAAGCCACTGGTCACAGGCGTGCACCACGTGCCTGGCTTGTGTGTATCTTCATGTAAAGTATTCTATATATATTGAACATATCTCCACCTTATCAATAGCTGTCCATCTTACCTCCTTCTTGCCCATTTGATCATCTTTGATCAATGTCAGATATAGTAGTATCTGAAACTCTCCATCACTGTTAATCTTGGCCAGTGACCTCAAGCCCATCTTGGTTTAGTGAGATCATTTCTCCCTCAAAGCCACCTGTGCATCTGCTCAGGTGAGCTGGCCTTCACAGCACTGCAGTGACTGTCATGAGGCTGCCATTCTTGGGCTTGGCTCTCTGGCCCTTCTGTCAGCCTTTAATTCCTTCCTTCTGATTCCAGCTGTGCTCTGCAGTTGAGGTGACCAGACAAGGGAGTGAAGCAGGACAGGAGCAGATGATTAACTTACACAGAAGGACGCTTTCCACACAATCCTGAGTTCCCCAGGACATGCTGACACCGGGCCTTGCCCCGATTCAGCAGTTCTACTTTTGTCTTTATTGTAAAAACTAAAAGGAGTATATTTAGTGAAAACACCTAAACTCTTTTTGCTCCCAAAGAAGAAAAGCCTGGGGAGGCAAAGATTTGCTCCCTCTGGCTTGGAGGCTGCGCCGTGGCCCCATGCTGGAGCCAGCCCAAGCCCCTGTCGTCCCCGGAGCCCCACGTGCTGCTGCCAAGCACAGCCTGGAAGCTGAACTGCCACGTCCACACACTGTCCTTTATGTTCCTCAAACAGTTGTTATTAATTTAGAAGAGCTTGAGGTTTAAAAATCAACACGCACTTTCCGCTTAAGTCACTTAGGTATACATTTTCTCCTAACAACTGTTCTGCTGAAATCAGTCATTATCTGTAAGCGGACCCCATGCCCACCCACTTTAGGGTCTGGATGCGTTCTTGCTTTCTGGCGGCTTAATGCACAGGGTGCTGGCAGCAGTTCTTACAGGGAGCTGGCTCCTTTAAAAGTTGTGACGCATCTTTGTCCCCACACAACCTCACTTGAGGGAGCTAAGCTGTTCAATCCAGCAAGTATCTGCCTCCCAGGAAGCTGTGCCAGCTGGGTCCCAGCCTGCCCCTTTTTCTCCTGGGACTGACTGGCAGACCACGCTTCTCAGGTCGCCTCACTGTCCTTCACAAGGCTTGTGGAGGCCACTGTGGCTTTGGTGTTGGCCAGGGTGGGGCCTGCATCAGACTTGAGCCATCCCCAGGTGGCCGTTTCCGTATCAGGCATGGTGGCAGGACACACAGACAAGAGAACCTTGAAATCTCATGATGAACCAACCTAGAGTTGTTGGCATATGACCCCGAACCCTACAACATGACTCCTAAGAGCAGATGGAAGTCTGTGGGAACTGAGGAGATGGGTTCTTGCTTCCCGGCTGTGAAGATGCCTGTAAAGCAAGCTCAACTGTCATGACACAGACGTGGCAGTTCTGGTAGGCAGGAGGCTCCCAGGTCCTGCTATGAATAACGTGTCCAGAGGCGTCGCAGCGTGTGGGGGAGCCCTACCTGCCCTGGAGTGGCGAGCCTAGACACGGGGAAAGTGCACCCTGTCTCCTGCAGTGGCTACAGAGTGGGGTGCAGGTCATCATGGAGCCTTCCCCTTGGTGCAGTGGGCGTCAGGGGGGATCCCAGGGGCTGTTGGGGGGAGCTGGGAGGATGCACAGTCCAGGAGCATCTGCTGTGGCAGTGTGGCAGTCACCACCCTCAGAGGCTCAGGGTGAAAGGCTTGGTGGCAGATGCCAGACCTCTGAGAACAGTCTTCACAGCTCAGGGCCAGGTTAGCAGACCTGAGCAAGGGGGCCTGCGACCAGGCTTGAGTGGGCGGCAGGCGGTAGAATCAGAGTTGTACAGTGGTTGGTCATGTGAGATGAGGAAACAGGGGAGGTGACAGGTCATGGGAATGTGGAGGCTGCCTGGCATTGGAGAGATCTCGAAAAGGGTGGGCCTGTGTGACAACAGGTGAGGCAGGATGACGGAGTGGGGCCGTGCACTCGGCCCTGGCACAGGGCTCTCAACTCCAAGTGGGGTTCTTCTCCCTGACTCCCAACCAGTCCCCAGAACCCCAGCTCAGGGCCTCTTCCTCCTCCCTCACGGATCTGTGTAACCACTTCTCCCACCAGGAGAAGTACCCCGACACTGTGCACCTCTCGGAGGGGTCCTGCTCTAGCTGCATGGAGATCCGCAGCGCCAGGAGGCCAGGGTGAGTGCGGGCCGCTGCGGCCTCGAGTCCCTATGAAACAGGGATTCTCAATAGAAGGGAAACTATCCCCTGAGGACCAGAGACCGTCGGGTGGAGGAGAAGTGGGCAGGCCGTTCTGCACCCTGTGAACATTACCACCATAGGAAACGCAGACAAGTGCCTATTGGCCTGGGCCTCAGTTCCACTGAGGGGTTTTAAGGAGCAAATGTAGGGGGCGCTGGGAGGAGGAGGAGGTGTGTGTGGAACCACTGCACAAATGGAAGGACGGAGGCTGGGGTGAGGAAGCCCCTGAGGCCAAGTCAGAGAAACCGCTTCAGAGCTCCTCACACGGCCACCTCCCTTCACTGGCCACACTCTGCCCAGAGCCATTGCCCTGCCCGTGTTCCTCAGCCTCCTGCCTCAGCCTCCTGCCTCAGCCCCCTGCCTCAGCCCCTGTGCATCTCCCTGTGCGCGCCTCTTCAAGCCTTCAAACAGGTAGTCTTCTGCAGGCGTCCTTCTGCCCCTGACCCATGACCACAGTGCGTTCATTTTTACTCCTCATCCTCTGGTAGGTCAGTCCACCAAAATGCCTGGCTGCCTCAGCTCTCGAGCGTTTAGGATCTTTGTCCCTGTCTGTTTCTCCCAGCCCACACTACATAGGCTTCTCTTGGGCTCAGATATTGAGGCACGAAATTCTCCAGCCGTGGAGTAGAGGCACACACGGCTTTGTCAGTGCCAGAGTATTTCCAAGGAAGATGACCCTCTGCACCGGCACCAGCCATGTGCAAGTTCCTGTCGCTCTGCGTCCTATCCACATCCAATTCTTGCCAGTGTGGTCCTGGTTCCCCTTGACCACCTTTTCCCTCCTCTGGGGTGGATGTCTTTAGGAGCAAGGAAGCCAGAATAGAGAAAAGGAGCTAAAAACCAGATTTCAAAAGCACTGGCCAATGTGTTTTACCTCTTTCAGGTTTGAATTGGTGATTGTTTGGAGAATACAGATAGATGAAGAAGGGAAGGTTTCACCAAAGCTGGACCTGCTCACCAAAGTCCCTCAGCGAGGTAGGGCTCTGGGTACGGATGTCCTTTCTAGGGGACTTCTCAGTCAAAGCTAGGTGTTGTTCATCTGGCTTAGTGTACTTTGTACACTGAGTAATTACTAATAAGAACATTTAAAAACCAAAAAGCACAAGAGTGATCGTTCCCCCACAGCCCTGCCGGCCGAAGGCAGGAGAGAATGTTCTCTGCCTCAAGACATGGGTGAGATCACATCTCTCTGCTCCGGGTCTAGTGCCTCCAGGTCCATGTGATCCTTCAGGAGGAGGAGGGGTCTTGGGGACGCCAACAGCTCAAGGTTTCTTACCTGGTTTATTTTTTTCTTTATAGCTCTGGAGCTGGACAAGAACAGAGTCCTAGAAACCGCCCCTCAGAGCTTCCGAACCCTGCTAGAAGTGCTTGGAATTGAAGCCGCTCTAGAAAGCCTGATAAAATTACATTGTGCAGAGAATGACTAGTTCCCACACAGGGAAGGAACAAGATGGTGCACCGAAAAGCGTGCGACCTATATTGACTCTAAGTGTACTATGTACCTTCCCCTCAGAAACCACACCCTTAGCTGGATGCATTTGACACCTGCCTACCATCCCAGCTACTTGGGAGGCAGAAGGATCAAGTTAGGGTCTACATTGCTGAGGCTGGACTCAGTCTCCAAAGAATAAACCAATGCTGGGCACGTCGCTCAGTGGTAAAACGATTGCCTGGCATGCATGAAGCCCTGGGTTAAGGCCCCATCACTGCCCAAAACAAGCTGTGTGCAGTTATGCTACATCAGACTCTCATGGCGTGAAAAATACAGCTGTTCATGTACAAAGTGTCAAACAGAATTGAACATTTGAGAAGACATACCAAGAGTGGTTCTCCCTCCCTTGATGTGTGTGGACCAGCTTGGGCCCCCACCTCACCTCACAGTCTGCCCAGAGACGGAGCCACGCGTGGTCCAGCCCTGAGAAGCCATCCACCTCCTGCCACCTGGGGGGTCTTGGAGGCAGTTGTTGATGGAGCTTCATTTCTTAACATTCCTCAGAAGCCAGAGCAGCCACGCCTGCCCCGCTGGCTACACAGCAGCACCTCTAAGTCCTGAACCTCTTGGTCTCCCCAGAATCTGCACGGCTGTTAACGTCAAAACAGTGCCAGATGACAGCCACCCAGCACTGCTCCCTTCTCACAGGACCTTCACTAGAGAACCCCAGAGGGTCTGAGTGCTACACCATAATTTCAGATGAGAACTAGAGCTGGAAGCCCCTCCATCACCCGTAAGTCAGGGTCAGTGAGGGTTTTCATGCCATTGGGGCATCCTGGAGTCTGAGCACAGCAGCGGGGACGTGGCAGGGCTGGAGACCAGCCTCAGCACCACCTGCCAGACGGAGGGCCGAGACCTAGGCTGGGGCGCTCCCTCCTCCCTCCTATGAGAATACAGCCTGCTTGTTTTCATTCCGCCCATCCAGCTGGATGAGGCCCCTTGCCAGGCTGTAACACTACTCCCCAGCCCACCTCCCGAGAGCCTGGGGTTCTGGCAGAGGGATGCTACCTTAAGAGCATGGCGTAGCCCAGGACACAGTGCACCACCTTGTGCAGAAACCTGTCCCAAGTGACGCCGCCCAGGCCCGCAGCAACAAACCATCCTGAATCCAAACAGTGCTAATGGCCACTTCCCACCCTCCACAGCCTCGAGCTGAGCTTTGTGGACGTGACTGGGGTGGACCTCCAAAGCCCCACCCTAGCACACATACCACGCAAGCTGAAGGAAAAGGGGCCAGTGTGTCCAGACACATGACTATCTTTTTGTGCCCGAGTATAGAATAAAGCAAATGTAAGGACAGAATTCAAGAATCAATTCTAGAAGAGTTGGCTTGATTCAAACAAGTGTAATTCTCAAGTTATCACAAAATTTCCCACAAAAATTTTACAATCAGCAAAATATTTTCATTTTTCATGTAGCATTTTCATACAATTCCATGGTTTCACTAATATTATGTTACAATAAGCCTTCATTAGTCCCTCAAAATTATATAAATAATCAGTCTGTACAACCTGCCATGGGGAAGGGGAGGCCAAGAGTCCCAACAATTTTATAGCAGCCGGGCACACTTCTGGTGATCCCAACAAGAACCCTCGGCACCAGCTAGGAGCCACGCATCTTCCAGAAGCAGGGCCCGTGGCAGCCCAACGGGAATGGCAAGGCTCTGGGGCCCACACCCAAAAAAGCCCCCAGGCAAACCGAGGGGAGGAGTGCAGCTTGGGAAGTCCCTCGACCACCCGACATGACGGAGTGCTACCAGAACGCTGGGACACCGGGCGTGCCCACCCCAGCCAGCCGCGGCAGCCTAGTGAGTTACAGCTGTGCTCCCAGCTTCCACAGTAGCGATTTCAGGTAGGAAAGAACACTTTATCTCCCCCTAGAGTTAAAATCATAAGCAAAAACAAAAAGTCAATGCTCTTGTGAGTGGTGTCCATCCTGACCTGAGTCTCACACTCCCTGCTGACCCTTAAGAGCCGTGAGCTTCGGCACCTCCACAGGGACCCTGAGTCTAGACCACTCAGAACCGACGTCCACACTAACTTCTGATCACTCTCTGCAGCAGGGAACCACCCAAAGCCTGTGTTGATATGTGGCTCAAATTGAAAAAGTGACCAGTAACAACCGGGAAAGTTCCAGTGGTATCTGTTTTCCAAAAGTTCAAACCATAAAATGCTTGTGACAATTCAAGCTTTCTACGTCAGGAATCTGGTGGTAAGAGATCCAAACCTTGGTCTTATAAGGCTTTTCGCATAGAGAATTAGACATGAGCCCTGGTTGAAGGAAGAACTACCCAGGACGTCTTCCCAGGGCTTAACGGACACTTCCGATTTAAGAATATGAGCAGCCTCCTGGGACACCCCGCTCACATCCTACATTCCTTGTCCTGGAAGATGTTTCTAGTGCTCTTTAATTTTATGTCTTCAAGAGGCAATCACCTCAACAGGGTTAAAAGCAAAAACATTCACAGCCAGAAGTCGTCCAACACAATAGAAAATAGCTATCATTCAACTTTCACATTCAAGTTTCAAAGACACTGCAGGGAAAAAAGTTAGACCTTATGGAGAACTAACGTGCAGTCTTCACTTTCCTTCAACCGAGTCGGCACCACAGCATCATCTTTGGCATGCACAGTCTTTGAGTAATAGTTGACTATCTTGCTGTCCAATTTATACTGATGAGGAATGCTCTCATAGGGCTTGAGGTCAAGGTCCAGCACAGACACGGAGAAGGCGAGCCTGGACCTCGACGAGGGGATGACAGGCCTCTGATCAGAACTGCAAGTAAAAAAGCAATTTCAGAATACACGGACCCTCCAAGTTCTCTTATCCCAGCTCACAAAGAGCACCCAGTCAGTGTTTGTGTGCATCCTGTCTGCACCAACTGTATACACTAGCATGTGAGCTTCCACGAAGTAATTACCTATGGGACACAGGCCAGCACCCTGAGCCACATCAGACAAGACGGATGAAGGACTGGAAGAAGGAAAAGCCATTATGTGGAACGCCTGAGTGATATTCCCCAGGCCCCAGTGGCGGGAACGAATGCTGAAAAAGTCACTTTATCACGAGCCAAGCATTACAAAACCTAAGAGTTAAAAAGTAGTTCTGGCCGTTCAACAGCCAGATGGATGAAAGCCGAGAACAGACTCCTCTTTACGCACCTTTCCCACGCCTGGTGAGGAAAGCAGCCTTCTTAATGCTCCTCACAGAGAGAGGCCTGGTTTCATGTTTTACTCTCAAATCAAACCTTCAGTACTCGGTATTTTCTCTTTAGTTTTGTAGCATTTGTGAACATCAGTGTGAACAACTACTTGTACTTTAGAACACTTTCAGGGCTGGGCATGGTGGCGCACGCCTGTGATCCCAGGGCTCAGGAGGCTAAGGCAAAGACCAGGCACAGCAAATCAGTGAGGCCCTCTCAAAATTGTGGATGTAGCTCAGTGACAGAGCACCCCGGGTTTAATCCTCATTACCAAAAGGAAAAATAGCACTTTGAGAACAACTGAATCTGGTCCTGAGATGGCTATGTATCTATCTATCTGCTTTGCTCAGAAAACTCAACACATAGCATTCAAAAGAGTGGCTGAATGAATTATAAACTTCATTTCGCCCAGAAGAAGTGTTCTGGGGATCCGATTTTACCATATTTATTGCTCTTCTCAATTTAGAAATCATTAAAAACAGAACACCAGCTGTGAAGCCTCCCTCCTGGGAGACAGCCTGTTCTAAGGATGCTAATAAAGACCTCAGCTCTCAACCCGTTCAGAATTCTGTTCATAGAAAGAAACGGTCACAAATCAGTTGCCAGGACCATTACCTACTCTCTGCTGAATAGCAGAGAACAGCAAATAACTTGTGTACAAGATCTTGGGTCTCCCTCTGGAAGCTAGAAGGGGACAGCTCACCCTGATCAGCCTGCTACAGAGAGCCCCGAAGCCCATGGTCAGCCCAGGACAAGGCCTATGCCTTTTCAAGAACACCTCAATTTCTCAGGTTGTAAGCAGCATCCAACAAGACACATAAGACGACAGGAAGGGAATTCTAAGCAGTTCCGTCTGACAACCTGGTTGACCACAAGCTCCTTATAAGCCAGGGAAGCAGGTACTAACTAGCCCCTGCCACCAAACATCTGCCTGCCCCCAGGGTCGGTCCTTGAAGCTAAAACCGGGCAAGAATCTCCCAAGGCACACATGTCCCTCTGCCATGGCCTCAGATACTGGGGCTGGGATAACCAGGCTGCAGGGAGCTGCTGCCCTCGCCTGGACAGTTGGTCTCCAGGGCCCAAAGCAGTAGGGAAGGTAGCAAGAGGGACGGGCAGAGTAGCCCAAGGCTGAAGCTGCGCCCGTGCTGTTTGGAACAGGAAATGGAATAGAGGACCAGAACTTGAGACATAGGAGGCTGTGAGCAGCTCGCCCTGTGATTCCAAAATCACAAAATGCCTGCACAAACAAGGTGGCGGACTTAAGACCTTCTTGTTTATGATGGGGCCGAAACAGAAATAGAGAAGCCTCTATTTTAGGGGTGTGGTAAGTTTAAATGTAGTCAACCTGTCTGTGAGCTGTAAATTAAAATTTAAGGATCTAAATTTAGTCTTAGGTTTGGTGTGCATTTCATGGCTGTGAAGATGACTTGGGACATACCCTGGCCACAGTTGGCCATGGCTTCTGAGAGCCACTGAGCGCCCAATCCCTGTGCACAAAGCTCTGGGGAGCCCCTCACTCCCACTGCCCTCAGGTGCACAAGTCACACTAGCACCAGTGGGGGCCTGCTCCACTCTCCTACCACCACTTCCACTCTGTATTCTGTAGGGCTAGGCCACCAGTTCATAGCCCCTTGACAGAGGGTCCCTACTCTGGCCTTGCCCCCAGACTCCAGCAGGCGAAGCAGCTTCCCAGGGCAGAGTCCTCTGCAAATGCAGGTCAGAATTTCCAGCTTTCCTGTCACTCCTCAACTGGATCACAGAATTCCAGGCTTCCGCAGGCTTAACCTCCTTCAAATCAAAGGTTCATTTCTAACCAGCAAAGTTTTTCCAACACAAAGCTTACCTATGCACAGTTTAATTTTTAAACTTAAATCATTGTGTATGAAACACTTGGGTATACTTTCCTTTGTCCTTAATTTCTTCGCCTCCTACCTTTAAATATCTTTTCATGTTTATCATGCATTTATTTGCATCATGAAATAAATTTGGCAGAGGTCTCAGGATGAAATGTTAAGACAAAAATGGAACAAACAATTATAAATTTAATAAGCAAATGGCCACACCATAATTCAACTATTTCCTTATTTTGCACATTAAGATTGTTTTCAGATTCTTAAATCACAATCCTGCTGCACAGTACACTGCTCAGCTTTGGGGCCTCTGAGACCCCACAGAGCAGAGTTTCTGCAACTGAAATCAATCAGTGTCCTACCCAGTCATGCTACCTCACCCCTCCCCATAACCAATTTCCCTTAACTCCCTGCCAATTCAAAGCAATAGAGAGAAGTCAGTGAATTGAGGCAGCCCCCGAGTCACATCCAAGCCACTGACAAGTCTATTAAAAAAAAAAAAAAAAGAGAGAGAGAGAGAGAGAGATGATCTTCCTTTGGCTCTGTGGAGAAAGGACCAAATAGAGCATTTTGTGGGTGGTGATTCCTGTACCTCTACCCCCAGTATGAGACACCCACATGGCAAGGAACCTTCTGGACATGCACTCTTCTCCCCTCTCAGCAAGTGCTGACTTCTGCTGGGCAGCTGGTACAAACTGGACAGGACCCAGCCTGAAGCTCACACCACGTGACACCACTGGGCGCTACACTCACAGGACACAGGTGCTGGAGGAAGCACGGTGCACATCTGTCCACTAGCAGCCTCTTACAGGCAGGCCTCTGTCAGTCTGTGAACCCACATTTCTTGCAACTTCCCTTCAGCACTTGCATTCACGCACTTTCCATTTCCCACGGCACCCATGGTCAGGCCGGGTGGCAAGTAATGTCTTGGTGGGTGTCTCTTATCTAATGTTTAATCCATCTGGGGGTTCCTTATAACCAAGTACTGGAGGTATTTTTCTTAGGGAATGAGAGGACTTTTCAACTAAACAGAAGCACCATTTTTGTGCTTCACCTCAGTCGTTGCTCTGTGCCTGCTCCTCAGCACATTTCACTCTGGACAGCCTTCAGTGCTGTGCCTGCCAGGGAACAGAATTCCTGGGAACTGTTTAGCTCAAAAGTATCAGAAAGATGGGTGGCTGGCAGCTGGTGATGCAGGTCATCCTGACACAGCAACACCCGTCAGAACAACAGGACATTCCAGATAACACGCGCAGGGTTCAGCATCCTGGAGATCAGTGCTGAGGGTGCCAACTAGTGAGGGTTATCAAGCTCATCCCAAATTCCTGAAAACTCATGGGGGGACTATAAGAAGCAGTGCCAGGAGAGACTGCAGACGCTAATTATTCAGAAGGGGAGCAGACCAGTGAACATGTGTGTTAAGATGATGGTGACAGTCTTAGAGCTGGCACGTTCCACTGACCTGGTACAGTCTTTGAACAAGGCCCACAGGGAACCTAGGCCACCTCAGGTATGAGAGCCCAGAAGGGGCTTGAGCTCTCTTTCAAAGCAATTCACCATGTTATCCACACGCTTCTCCACCCTTAGGGTATTTTCTTAGAAAATAACAATAGCCAGGCATGCTGCTCAGGAGACTGACTGCAAGTTCAAGGCCAGCCAGGCAACACAGCAAGATCCTGTCTCAAAATGGAAAGTAAAAGGGCTAGGAATGTATCTCAGTGGTGGAACTCCCACCGAGTCCACTCCCCAGTACGGAAAAACAATGACACTGATAAAATACAATCTAAGAGAACAATCATCTCTAGTTACTCTCCAGAAATGTCTGACAGAATTATAAACTTACAGAGAAGCAAGAGTTAGTAAGTCCAATGATATTAAGAATAAGCTGTATGGGGAACCTGCTTGCCCTATTATTCCACAAACCCCTATTAGCCCAAGGGCAGGTGACATGCAACAGGGGCCTCACCTTGTGTCCTGCAGACTTGGGGACAGCGCAATCATGATGGAGCAGTCCTTGGCAGTCATGGCAACTCGGTACTGCTGCACCTGTGGGGAGGGAAAGGTCAGCACCGGGTCACGCTCACAGCCACCAAACTACCCCTCACTGATCAGCCAGGTACAGGAACTGCTTCCTGTGACAGAAGCCGAGGATGAGGTTAGGAGTGTGGTCCACACAGAGCAGAGGTATTGAGGAGTCCCTGCTATGAGAACACAGTTCTGCTCAGCCCTGCCTGCTGCCCCCTCACATGGGCCCTGCTGCAACCTGAAACATGACTTGTCTTCAGCAAGGGTCTTTGAAAGAAAAAGGAGTAAGTCCTCTCCGCTCCCTGGCATTTTGGCCACACAGAGCACTGAGCAGGCAGTGCACGCAGAACACTAGGAGCACGACATGCTAACTCTTCACCCCCCACAACCCTATGGGCACTGCGGGCATCAACAGAGATGAGAAAAGTGAGGCCCGCAAGAATGAATGGCAGGGCTGGGTCTGGGCTCAGCGGTAATGCACTTGCCTGGCATGTGTGAGGCACTGGATTTGTTCCTCAGCACCGAGTATAAATAAATAAAATAAAGGTCTATCAACAATTAAAAAAAAAAAAAAGAATGGCAGGTGACACGAGAGATCAAAGGGACAGTCCACAAAACGTCCACAACTGTTCCCTCTGCAATGCACAGTTTGAGACTTTTTTTTTCCTCCTCCTCCTTTCGACTTTATGTCTCACTTGAAGTTTTTAGTTTGGATGGCTCCCGCTTTAAAAACCACAAACTAAGCCAGTCACAGTGGCACACGCCTGTAACCCCAGCAGCTCAGAGGCTGATGCAGGATGGCGAGTTCAAAGCCAGCCTCAGCAACAGCGAGGCGCTAAGCAACTCAGTGAGATCCAGTCTTTAAATAAAATACAAAATAGGGCTGGGGATGTGGCTCAGTGGTTGGTGTCAGGATCAATCTCCAGGCCCCGCTCCACCAAAAAAAAAGAAAAACTAGTGACAAAAAGGAACTGGCCTTACAAGTCATCACTGGCCTCAGTGCTGATGACAGATCAGAACCCCTTGAACCTTGCTTCATGCAGCAGGAGGCTCTGCCCTGGCCAACCTCAAAGCTACCCCTCCCCCAGGCAGGTGTGGGGAGGACCAAAGAACAAAAGAGTGTGCTTCAGACCTGCTCCCTCCAGGTGAGGCCCTCGCCCCAGAGGGAACACCAACTCCTGTTCTCACACCCTCTTCAGGTTTTATACACAGCAGACACCAAAAATCCAGTCCAAAAGATCTGAGCCAAATATAAAAAAAAGGTACAAAACGTTTATCATGTCCTTAGTGCAGCTATAAGCCTTTCTAACCAAGATACAAATCCAAAATGCTACAAGATTCTCTAGACTTAAAAACTAAAGAGCTATTACGTGATATAGTCCTAATCCAAAGACCGTGGAAGATGGGGAGAAAACACATGCAGCATAAAACAGTATCAACACTGTTGATAACAATAACTAAGTGCCAGAGCTCGACAGACCAAGAAAACTGCCCACAAGAGGCCCCAAAGTGATGAATATATAAACATATACGTACGTATCTCCTATCAATACGGCCTTTCTTATATATATCTCATAGACCCTCTATATGTATGAAAATATGATTAATCTCACTACTAGTCAAAGAAAGTAACAATGAAAATCAAATTAATGTAACAATGAAATACTTTGTACTCTTCAGATGGGCAAAGCTGTGCCTCAGGCATGAAATGAAAGGACACATTTTCCCTGTGAGTGGGGCTGGAGCAGGTAACTGGGTCCAACTCTTCTGCTGAGGCCAACTACAAAAGCTCAACAAATTATCAGAAACCTCAGCTTGAAGCAGAGCTGAGGTGGCAGAGGGGACGAAGGCACTTGGGTCTGCTTTCCAGGGGAGGGCTTTCTAATTCTGGAGGGTTGTCTGAGAGACACTTTTCACTACCCTCCAGGACCTTGGGGACAATAACCACGATGAACCCCATCCTAGAGTTAATGTGCAAATAATGCTCCTTTAAGATGAAACTGGGGGCTGGGGTTGCGGCTCAGTGGTAAAGGGCCTGCCTCACATGCATGGGGCACTGGGTTCGATCCTTTGCACCACATAAATAAATAAAACAAAGGTGTTGTGTCCATCTAAACTGAGCCAAAGTCGACAGGCCCTACTGGGAACTGAAGCTCGACTTTGAAGAGATCAATCATCAAAACTAGATTAAAACGACTCCAGCTTGCTAGAGGTTCTGAGGCCTCTTGGCAGAAACAAACCTAAATTCACTCTGGAAAAACATGATCCAAGGCTTTAAAGTATTTCTAAAATAATTGCAAATATAGTTTCTGGCACATAAGAAAAAAATATGCAGGCACAATAAGACAGAACAACACAAATGTAAACCAACAATAAACACACGAGGGGACGGGCAAATGAGAATCTCCACACTTTCCACTCAGTTTTGCTGAGAACTCAAAAATGCTCTTACAAAAAAAAAAAAGTAAACCTACAATAGTGGACTCCCACTCCAGGGACTCCAGCTGTGGCGCCAGACACACATGCTGCTGTGTTCAAAGGATACAGACAAAACAACTTCAGAGGACAACTGGAAACTATAAAAATGAACCACATAGAAACCCTAGAACAAAATTTCATATTAAAAATTCAACAAGTAGTTTTAAAAGCATATTAGAAAAAACTGAAAAGGCTGACATAGTGGTTGATGGGAATAATTTCAACAACTGTTCACAATGAACATTTCTCCTAACCAGCAATTTCCTTTTGAAAGTGGAGGATTACAGTTATGGTCACGCGGAAGGAACACTGTTCTTAAGGCCGCCCTCCACAGGTGGGGAAGGAGCCAGCCCAGCACTTGGCACAGAGGAGCTCACTGACCACCGCGGCTTGAAGGATCTTCTACCGTTTCTTCCAAAGCAACGGCAATTCCCACAGTTTTCACTTTTTTATAGTTAAAATGCTAACGTTACTGAGCAAGTAAAAACACTACCATAAAACCTAGGGTTGTAAACCTAGTTACCCCCAAAGATATAAGCCGGACAAAGAAGGTAATCTGCAGGCAGGGAACAAAGCAGAGATGACAGTTATCCAAACTAAGTAGATACCTTAAAAAGAAAGAAAATGCTAAAGAGAACTTCTAAACTGGAAGACAGATCAAAAGAAAATATCCAGAATGAAACGTGAAATGGAAAATATAGAGGAAAGGGTGCAAGATGGTCTGACACACATACAGTTAGAATCCAGAGGAGAGAAAGTGGGCAAAAAAAAAATCACGACAAAGGCCACAAGTTTTCCCCCAATGCAGACAGACATTAAACATATCTTAAAAAAAAAAAAAGCCCCAAAAAGGAAAAAAAAAAAAGCATTTATAATATCATTAAATACAATCAGAATCCATTAAAGGAAACATTAAAAGGTGTTCTTCAGACAAAAACTAAGTGACCCTGTGGAAGCTAAGATGCAGGGCAGAGCGGAGGGCAGCACATGGGTGGACGAGCATGACCGGAGAGCAGCAGCAACCCCGGCTCCTGGAGTGGACGCGGAGGCGCCGACACCAGCAGCAGCAGAAGGCACCCAGGAAGCCTGCACTGTCCACGAGGAGGGTGAAACGACTAAATCCTAAGAGTTGACAGCTTGCTACAACAGCAGGAAAAGCACTAACAGAAAAGTAAAGGGCTCATTCCCAACTAACAGAGCAGGAAGAAGTTATCCAAACTAAGTAGAAAAAGAATGGTCAAGGTAAGAATTAACAAAATCGAAAATCATCATAGTATAAAAGGATCAAAATTTAATTTTTATGAAACTGACAAAACTAAAACTTTTGAGGACTGATGAAGAAGACAGTGTCAGTCTGTCTGGGCTGCCATAACAAAATAAAGTGGCTTATAAACAACAGAAATGTCTTACACCCCCACCCTCCCCCCCATACTGGAGATTGATCCTGGGTTGATCCAGTACTGAGCTACACAGGGTCTCATTAAATTGCAGAGGCTGATCTTGAAGTTGAGACCCTCCTGCCTCAGCCTCCCCATTTACTAAGATCACAGTTGCATGCCACCACACCCAGTAGAAATTTATTTCTCTCAGCTCTGGAGGTTCAGACATTGGCAGAAGGACCAAATTCAAGGCCATCCTGGACAACTTAAAAAAAAATCTCAATTTTATGTCTCAAAACCTTAAAAATATTTAAAGGCCTGGGGGTGTAGCTAAGTAGTGGAGCACTTGCCTACCATGCACAAAGTCCTGGGTTTTATCCCCATGTACCATAAAAAATAAAAATTAAAAAAAAAAAAAATCTATTAGAACAAACTGATGTATTAACCACATTAAGAAGAAAAAATCATATGATCTTATCAACAGAAACAAGGCATTGATAAAATTCAACATCCACTTGACCAAAAATAAAATTTAACAAATTTGATAACATTGTATTTTTAAAAATATTTTTAGCTGTAGATGGACACAATACCTTTATTTTATCTATCTATTTTTATGTGGTGCCGAGAATTGAACCCAGTGCCTCACAATGCTAGGCAAGCGCTCTACCACTGAGCCACAACCCCAACCATCTATTTTAAAACAAAAATCCTACACTAAATAATAGTAAAATTCTCTTTGAAAGTCATAACAAAATCAAAATTCCCACTATCACAAATTAACTATATACCCTGAAGCAAACAAATAAGTGAAAAAAGGATTAGAATGAAAAAAAGTTAGGGGCTGAGGTTGTGGCTTCGTGGTAGAGTGCTCGCCTAGCATGCATGAGGCATTGGGTTCAATCCTCAGCACCACATAAAAAAATAAAATAAAGAAGGGAAAAAATTAAATTCAGAGATTATGATTACACACAAGAAAATCCAAAAGCAACTTAGGTTATTAGTGAGCAAAGTTGATGGATACAAGATCAAAAGAAAAACCCAACCAGATGCCAATATACCCTAAACATTTTAAAATGAAGTTATTTTTAAAGATGCCATTTATATCTAAAACTATCAAACATATTTAAATAAACCTAAAAGAAAAATAAGATCCTTCTGAAGAAAACCAAAAAATATATTTTATCACTAATAACACTTAAAAAAATGGAAAACATCCGCATTGAAAGGGTCGGTACTGTACAGACACCAACGTCTGCCATCCTTGAATTACAAACCAACCAGAAGCCCAGTTCATGAACTGAACAAGGTGAATGAAAACTGATGTAGACAAGCAAGAGGTCAAGTGTAGCCAAGGCATTTTTTAAAGCCAAAACATTCTTGGAGAGGAAATGTAATATTGTGAAATATATATTAGGCCTTTGTTCCCATTTCTGGGCACACAATTCCTAAAACCCTTGGAATCTGTAAAGTGATAAGTGTTTTTTTGGCACCAGATGAGTTGGCTGATGATTGGTCACTGGAAAGACCACAACAGGACTACAGTTAGGACTTTCATAGCACAAATCTCCAACATCTGGAGAGGGAACAGGAACTGAAGGTTAAACAGATCACCAACGGCCAGTGACATAATCAATCATGTCTGTGTAACAAGGCCCCATAAAACTGCCAATAGTCAAGGTTCTAAGAGCTTCCTGAAAAGTGGTACCTCACCCTGTGCGTCTCAGCACCTATGTCCTTTGTAACATCCTTTATAACAAACCAGTAAACGTTTCTCTGAGTTCTGTGAGCCACTCAAGCAAATTAATCAAACCCAAGGAAGGAACTGTGGGAGCCCCAATCTATAAGATGCTAGAAGGATTCCTTCCACCAACTTTAAAGATGTACTAGACTACAGTGTCCAGGACAATTCCATACAAAAAGAAAAGACTACGTCATGCCATTCCAAAAACAAATCACAGATGATTGCTCACCAAAATGTGAAAGGCAAGGCATAACTTTTTTTCTTCCTATGCTGGCGATCGAACCCAAGGCCTCTTGCTTGCTAAGGAAATGCTCTATCACCAAGCACACCCTAGTCCCCAGAATAGAGCCTTGAGGTTATTTATTTGGTACTGGGGATTGAACTTGGCCACATTCACACCCCCAGCCTTTTTATTTTTTATTTTGAGGCAGGGTCTCACTAAATTGCCCCAAACTTGTGATGCTCCTGCCCCAGCCTTCTGAGTAGCTGGGATTACAGGCATACACCAAGCACCTAGCCCCACAATAACATTTTTAAAGAAAGTTATCTTTAGGACTTTAGGGTAAAAAGACTTGTTAACAGAAAAAAGGCTGGCAAATTGAATTACCTTAAAATTAAGAACTTCTCTTCTTCTAAAGGACTCCATTAAACATGAAAAGATAAGTTAAGAGTGGAAGAGGCTATCTGTAGCACATAGACCTGACAAAGGGCGTCTACCCAGAGCGTACAAGGAACTCCTGCAAATCAATAAGGACAGGACATACAGCTCTACAGAGACTTAAATGGTTACTTCACTAGCAAACAAAATCCAGTAATATATGAAAAGGTGTTTGATCTCACCACGAGACATTACTACATACCAGAATGACTAAAATCAGCAAGATGCACAAACAAGTGCCAGAGTGTGGTGCTCAGGTCACTCCCCACCTATTGTCGGGAACGCAGCAGGTAAAGCTGTTTGGCAGGATCTACTACAGCTAACATCGTTCTGGCCTAGAAATCCCGCCCCCAAGGATGGAGTCAATAAAGGAGTGCATACATGTCAAGAGATCAGTGTAAGAATGCTTGCTTCCCTCAGCTTTATTCATAGGACCAGCAACACAAACGTCCACAAACAGCATGGGAAAACTGCAGTCTCTCCACTCACGGATCACTAAGAAGCAATGAAAACGTGGCCGAGCATGCAATCACCAGGGTGCATCTCAGAAATGGTGTAGAGGGAAAAAGAAAACACCACTACCACAAGACACAGGAGAATACATATCTGTGTAATGTAATCCATGTAAACTCCAACAGGACAAACTACACCCATCGGGATACCAATCAGTACAATGCGGTTTAGCCAGGACACCAACAGGGACTCGGGGCAGCTGCCTGTATTCTGTTGTGGCCCCACAAGGGTTTGTTTTGTGACAGATCACTGGACTGTACATTTTTCTCTCTGAGCACTTTTCTGATTATGCTACTATTTCATGATACAAAATGAAACAGAAGTTTATAAAATTAAAATCAGAAGTTTAAATACCAATAACTTCTTAGTGTTAGTGAGGGTAGAGAAAACAGTGTCCTCAAGTTGCAAGAACGAACCAAATTAATAAAAATCTTTTTGGTGGGATATTGTGTTATAGTCTATCAAAATAACACAACAACTTTAGTTCTAGAATCTGACAAATGTTTATGTGCATAAGGGTGAAAGTACAACATAAATACTGACACTAACAGTAACAAATTAAAAACATGTAACGATGGCATAACTGCACAAGAGAAGAGGCAGGGGTCTGGAGGACTTCAGGAACCCTTCTACAAAACGAGAGACCCTGCTAAGGCTTCTTTTCCCATAGTGCTGGCTTGCAGAGGTAAGAGAAATCCCCAGTTCAACCTCTCTTCTCACTGATGAGATTTTAAAGTCTTATGCTAAGTGAACAAAGTCAGACACAAAGGACCAGCTATTAAATATCCCATTCATACGTATTTTCTGGAATAGACAAATCTCTTACAGAGGACAGAAGGTAGTGTGGTAGTAGCTTAGTGCTAAAAGGAGTGGGCAGACAATGGGATGATATCCAAAGCCATAGGATTTTTATTAAAGTGAGGCACGTCTTCTAAAATTAACTGTGGTGAGGGCTGCACATGTGTGAAAACAGTAAAATCACTGCATTGTGGACTTAAAGTGGGTATGTTGAATGGCATATAAATTATATCTTAATAAAGTTGTTATAGAAAAAAGTAGAAAGGTCTAAAAAGGTCAGGCAGTGATGATACTGGTCAAACCATATGGATAAATCTAGACAAATATCTGTATAAAATAATACTCTAAATTGGGACTTTAAAAAAATAACAATGGCTGGAGGTACAGCTCAGTTCATCCCCAACACCCAAAAGAAAAAAAGGGGAAAAAAACTGTTTTGGGGGGTTTTGTTTTTTATACAAACAAAATACCAGATAATAACTGCACACATGTTAGGAGAGCTGAATGAATTGACATCTCCCAAGTTCCACACTGATGTGGGGGAAGGGGTGGTAAATAATCGATCAAGCTTAGATGCGGACATTCACAGGACAGAAACCGAAAGCATAACTTCTAAACCAGTAGAGCAAAAAAAGGAATTAAAAAAAAAAAAAAGCAACAGTGCAGCACTCTAGGGGCAGAGGCCTCAAATAGCACCTGCCACCTATTCCTATGAATACAGTTCTTCTGGGACACAGAAGTGCTCATTTGTGTCCCATCAGTGGCTACTTATCAGCTACAGTGGCAAAGCTGAGCAGCTGTAAACAGAGACATCAAAGCCTGAATCATCTGTGGCTGATCCCTGCTCCAGATACTACGTGACAGCCAGAGATACCAAGGACTGCAGTGTCCTGAGCAATGAAATTATTATTCCTTCTCCAGAAGCATAAGGTTCAATTAGATAAATAACAGGAAAAAAAAAAAAAAAACTTCTGTGGAATGTTCTCGATCCACTCCCCAGCTTCAGCATCATAACTACCCTCTCCAGACTCAGCTGCCAACACCTTAGTCCTTTAAAAAAAAAAAAAAAACAAGAGGAAACCCTCTCATGCCAAAACTGGAAGACCGCAAGCCACACTTCCCAGATTTTCCCAATTGTAGCATCTTGCAAAAACTATAGTCCAATATCATGGCAAGAAGCATGACCTTGATTAAATCCATGACCTCACTCAGGTCTCCCAGGCTGCATATACATATGTGTTTTATCATGTGTAGGTTTGTGCAGCTACCACCACAGTCAAGGTACAAAATAGTCCCATCACCAAAGGGATCCTGAGGTTTGACCTTTTATAATCATATCCTCTCTAACTCCCAGCAACCACTAATCTGTCATTTCAAGGATGTTACACATGTGGAATCCTGCAGTGTGCAGCCTTGGGGAATTCACTCTTATCACTCAGCAAAGCTCCCTGGCCATCCATCCAGCTGCTATGCAGATGAATAGACTGTTCCTCTTTCCTGCTGAGAAGTTCCAGGGATGATTGCATCACAGCCTGTGCACCCAGGATGTTTCCAGTTCTTAGCTATTACAAATGAAACTGCTGAGAACATCCCTGTACAGTTTTGGGGTGAGCATAAGACCTCATCTCTCTGGACAGTGGCCCAGGAGTGCAGGTACTGGGCTGCATGAGGGCTGCAGATTTGGTACCGCTGATCATTTTCCAGAGAGGTGGTGCCATCCTCCAGCCCCTCCAGCACTGCATCCAAGACCCAGTTTCTCTGCACCAGCATTTAGTGTGTCCCGATGGACAGATTTCAGCCAGATTAGGACAGCTGAGGGATGACTTGCTTTAGTCTCTGACAACAAGACTACATCTGAAGTTGAAAAATTAAAATAAAACTTCAGGTAATACATGTATATAGTTGCTAGGAGATTGGAAAATAGAAATAGAAAAGAAAGTTCTGTGTCTTCTATTAGAAGAAAAAAAGGAAAGGCAATGCTGTTGTTTTTTCTAGGCTGATGTACCCAAGCTGTCAATGCTGTATGGCAGCTTTATCCCAACCCTGAGGTTCTCCTCTGGGACCCTCCCCTACCCTTGCAGGAGCTCTGCCTCTGACTCAGCTCACTCCCCTGTGGCCCTGGTAGACATCCTCAGCTTCCTCCTCAGACATTCTACAGCTGTGGCCATAGGCAATGAAGACATTAGGGCTCTGTCAAGGATGGGAGCCAAGACAATTCCAGGATGGGACAGATTAGGCCCTGGCCCATCACACACCAGCAGGAAGACAGCACCGCACTTCACACCCTGAACAGAGGAATTCGTCACCATTTGAGCAACCTAGTAAACCTATGACCCCTCTTAGAATAACAACTTTAAAGACAAAAAAAAAAAAAAAAAAGGATGACCTTATAAAATATTGAAATATTTTTTAAAGAAATGAATTCTAGAGGCTGGGGATGTGGCTCAAGTGGTAGCGCGCTCGCCTGGCATGCGTGTGGCCCGGGTTCGATCCTCAGCACCACATACAAAACAAAGACATTGTGTCTGCCAAAAACTAAAAAATAAATATTAAAAAATTCTCTCTCTCTCTCTCTCTCTCTCTAAAAAAAAAAAAAAAAAAAAAAAAAAAAAGAAAGGTCTGATCAGGTGCAAATCCCTATNTAAAAAAAAAAAAAAAAAAAACAAAGAAAAAGAAATGAATTCTAAAATACACCTCAGGAAGTGAAGAATATGACCATATCCTGAGATGTCGGACTGTGGAGAGGGAGGGAGGCCTGGCCTCTCCTAGTGGCTGAGACTCAAGTCCTGCCTACCCCATGAGGTCATGCCACTTTCAAAATGGATGGAAATGTTAAATTTCAGGTAGATATCAGTGAAAATAAAGATGCAATCTTCTTTCTACCTAAGTTCATGGAACCCTGAATTGCCAGAATTTCACAAAACCAGAGAGTACAATCAGGCCTCCTCTGAAACAGCCTTTCCTGGGCTGCCTGTGGCCTGGGTAAAAAAAGCAGCCATGCACAGTCTTGGGTGTGGTGTGGGCCCTGCCCCTGGCCAGGCCTCAAGGAGAAGGATGGTTGGTGTTGAGTCCATTCTAAAGCTGCCGTAAAGTGATTAAAAGTGGCCACCCTGGGCCATGGTCCCAACCAGGTGGCCCCTCAGGACAGTACTCACTAGACCCTTCCTTTCACCTGCATTGGCTGGGGCAGAAACTGAGCCAGGAGAAATATTCCTTGGACACTATATGCACCAGCATTTAGTGGTCACTGGCCTATCTAGGGGAATCTGTGGTCACTGTTTTTTCAGAGTTTTCTGCTGTTGCATCCAGGGGTAGGAGTGGGAAACCCCCAAGTCAGGGCTGAGAGCCTCAGGAGCACACAGTACCTCCAGACGGGCCCACTCACCTTCGTTAATGCAAAGGCCACTGTCCCATCATCCTCAGTGGACAGATCAAGCAGCTTCTGGTAAAAGGCTTCATCATAAGGCCCATCTATTTGTAACATTTTTCTGAAGAGAACAGCACCAAAAAAAAAAAAAAAAAAAAAAAACAGGATGACAAAGCTACCTGGAAATTATTTCTTAGATTGCTACAGCATGTAGCAGAATTTAACAGTCTCACAATTCATTTTATAGGGCACCCAACGGATCTACTTCTTCCTCATATTAAACCTGGTTCTGAAGCATCGAGGTCTGAAACAACCCAGCAAGACCAAGGCCCAAGGAGCCCTGAGGCTAGGCCCTCTCCAGTTACCCACAGAGGTTCCAAAGGCAGCTAAGGAGGCAGGAGGCAGACCCACCCCCATCTGACACTGCAGGGCCCCCAGTGCAGGCACAGGGACCCAGTTTCAGCTGACAAGAAAGCTTGGGGACTCAGGGGGGCAGCCGCAGCCAGTGCTCCACACAGTAGCCCATGGAACGATACTGCCCTCTACAGGCTTGGCCCTGACTCAGGATTCTGAATAGTTGGGTTCACAGATACGCTGTGCTTTCTTTTACTACAAAGAGGAGGTAAAACAAAAACCACTGATCTAATTCATAAAACCAGTAATCTCATGCCTGGGTTTCTCCTCACAAGGTACTACATTCCCAGCAGGGCTATGGCACTTGAGTGCAAGGGGAAATAGCCAGCAGGCATCGTCCTCCAGGAGTTAGGCACCAGGCAGCTTGTTCTATCCTTGAATTGGGGAGACCTTGATCCCTGGCCCACCAGAGCCTCCCCTCATGTCCAGCCTCACCTCTGCTCAGGAAACTCCTCCAGATACCGCTCAATCCGATTGTACAGAGGGTAGAGGCCCTCGATGTCCAAAAGGTCCAACATCTGCACCTGGAGGGTTTTGTACAGAAGACAGCCCTTCGGTAACCCCGAGCGCTCTGGGGTGTTTTTTCCTACCAAGAACATCAGGGGAAAACGAGAGCAGGTTTATTATCACACTGAAGACTGTGGGAGGGGGACACAGGTTGGTGCAGACTGCAGGGCCCACCCTGGGCTCAATTGTGGAGCACCATTGCAGGCGAGGACTGGGCCCTGGCCTGGCGCTGAGGGCAGACGCCATGACCACCTCAGAGCCATGGGGTCAGAACACGCTAGGACTGTGCTGGCCACACCAAGCCATGCATAAAGGAAAGGACAGGAACCGAGCATCTCACTCTGTGCCTGTGCTCTCCAAACACACTCTCCTCCTCAGAGCATCCACTGAACCCCACACTCACCCCAGAAATCCCTTATGTTAGGCCCAACTGCAAAAGATCATGTTGACATTCCCAAATCCGAAAGACCACAAAAGACAACCGAGACCCCATCTCCAGAGTTAAGAGCCATAAATTCATACTGAGAGGGTGAAGCTTGGCTGCCCTCAGAACAAGCTCAGAACTGGCCAGGCAGGGCCAGGGACAGTAGCCAAAGCCACTGACAAGGACATGATCTCAAAGGGACATTCAAGGAGACAAAACTCCACTCAACACTGTGTATGCTGACACTGCTGCCCAAGCCTGGGACACACCAAATCCCACCATCTCCCAGAAGGGACCAGCCACAGGTGAAAACAGGGCAGGCAACATCCATGTAGGGAAGAGCCGTGGCAGGCCTGCATCAGGCTGCCCATCAGGGTGCACTCGCCAGGCAGGACACGGGAGTAGCTGCTCACAGGGTCCCCCAGGAGGCGTGTTAAATGCCAGTGAATATCTACCACAACAGCAGGGTAATACAAGTTGAAAAAAATGCACTTGTTGATAGAGATTTATGTTAAATAAGAAAAAAAAAGTTGCAAAAGAACATGTGGAGGGAAATACTGAGCATCGAAGTTTATGCCTGTTTGCACACCAGTGTCCCCAGGTCTGGGAGAAACCCAGGCACCAGGGAGCCTCCTCTTAGAAGACCCCAGACCACCCCAGTGGCTGGCACACTTCCAGACACACTCTACAGCTGTGAGCCCAGAATTTTCACAAAATCTTCTAAAACAATAGGAATTGCTTTTATGACAAAAATATACCCAATTAAATTCATCTGTGGTAAGAAAAATTTGGAATGGGGGCAGCAAAGAAGGCAAAGCCAAGAGGGTTTCTGTTGGCATAGGAGCCACCTGCCACCTTCAACTCTTAGCAGGTCTCAGTGGTCTCCCACAAGACACGCAGCTCCATCTCACTAGACGTCCATCACAACAGGCCACAGAGGCCAGCCTGATTCAGCTTCTTCCAGTCTGAGGAAGAAAACCTGGACGCAGAAGCCAGTGAGCATGCATCTTCACCCACAGTTCTCAGGTCCAGCCCGGTAGGACTCCTGGCCTCAGTTCTCAAGGAAGAAATAGAGACCCCACCCACAGAGTTACAATGAAGATCAAAGGGATAATGGAGTCAAAAACATGCTGCAGGGGCTGGGGTTGTGGCTCAGTGATAGAGCACTTGGCTAGCATGCGTGAGGCACTGATTTCGATCCCCGACACCACACACACAAAAAAAATTCTGCAAATACAAACATATGGATGTATTCCTGGGAAAAACCCTACATCACAAATATGTCCTGCAAAGTTTATTTATTTATTTTTTTAGTTATAGGTGGACACAATATTTTATTTTAAATATTTATTTTTTAGTTGTAGTTGGACATGATACCTTTATATGTGTTGCTAAGGATCAAACCCAGGGCCCCACATGTGCCAGGCAAGCTCTCTACCACTGAGCTACAGCCCCAGCCCCTTTTTTATTTTACTTTTACATGGTGCTGCAGATTGAACCCAGTGCCTCACGCATGCTAGGCGAGCACTCTACCTCCAAGCCACAACCCCAGTCCCATGTTCTGCAATTTTTACAAATCCAGCCACAAGATGAGAAAGGTAATGTCCACTGGGCGTGAGCAACAGGGCCACCCTGGGGAGCCCTGATCAAAGGGACTACTCCCAAGATGCTTTGTGATGCCTCACAGGGCCACTGACTTGGCTTTGTCGGCTCCACCACGGCTGCCCACTGGGAATGGACAATCCTAAAACCCCCGTGGACACCCACCACCCACCTAGGGAAGGCCAGCTCCTACCTTGGCGCTGCAGGCTCCTGCTGAAAGGGCTGGCCTCACAGACACGCGGGCCCCGGAGCCCAGGCCTCAGTGCACCGACCCGCCCCTTGTCCGAGCTGCTCAGCAGCACCCGAGTGATGACATGTACCAGCTCCCGGATCACAGCTCGCGTGCAGTGGGGCCCACTGGCCAGGCCATTGGAAGGGAAGAAGAAAGGCTTCAGGTGATGTGCGAGCTCCCTCCAGTCAGCCACAGGGCTCCGGGCATCGCCACAGCCATAAATCAGCTCACCATTCTTCAGGCAGGAAAAAGAGAGAGGGAGACATGGATCCCACAAGCTAGTAAAAACCTCGGCTCCTGCAGGGGCAAGGTCAGGCACAAGCAGAAGGCCCCAATATTTTGGATGGGCCCCCTGGGGTTGCTGCACACTCTGGCCTCTCTGGGAAACCTGCCCTCATGTGCTGTGTCATCAACCAAGAGGTGAATCCCACTGAACCTGAAAAGGAAGAGAAGTTCAAAAACTGAAAACCAGCGCCCTAGCCTACCAGACGACCTCCCCGAGCATGTAGAAGCCACGAGCAGACAGCGCGAGGCATCAACTTCCCAAAGGCAACAGCCCATGACTCAGGGGCCCGAGCAGAGGCTGAGGTGTTGACAGAGTTGACCCCAGGCAACCCTGGGGCTGGAATTCCAGAGTTGCCGAAGCAAGACCCTAGGTGAGACCTGCACCCTGAGAGTCCTGCCTTCCCACAGTCCAACAAAGAAGCTTCTTTGGCAACACTGTTCGGAGCTGCTTGATCTGTCCACTGAGGATGATGGGACAGTGGCCTTTGCATTAACGAAGGTGAGTGGGCCCGTCTGGAGGTACTGTGTGCTCCTGAGGCTCTCAGCCCTGACTTGGGGGTTTCCCACTCCTATTCCTGGATGCAACAGTAGAAAACTCTGAAAAAACAGTGACCACAGATTCCCCTAGATAGGCCAGTGACCTGACACAGGGGCTTTCACAGGACATATGATGTGTCTGGGGAAGGCCTGAGCCACAGCTGACCCCAGGAGCAGGAAGAGGCCCTCTGAACCTTATGCTTCATCTGTGTAAGTATGGTGGGCACTCCTGCTCCTGGAGTCCTCTCCTCATGGGGTCTGCTCAGTATATCCAACATGATACCGAGGCAACAGCACCACCCACAGGGCCACATTATAAAAGGTGATGTGACTTCCATCTCAGTCACTCATTCCTCACAAAACAGCAGCCACAGAGCAGTCCCAGGAGGAGCCCCATGCAGAAGGAACTAAGGTCATCAGCACCTACCAAGCTTTCAGATAAGACTCCCAGCCAGAACCAGCTACTACCTCAGGCACTGAGATCACAAGTAGCTCACAGAGGGCAATCCCCATCTAAGAGATGCGAGCAGGCGCTCCTCTTACTGTATCCCAGGGCCCCTCTCTGGGAGCACCTGTTTGGTATCCACACCCACTTAACCACAGGGACACACTGGGCAGTAGGCAAGGGAAGGCAGACAAAAGTGGAATCATAGGTGGCCAGCTGACGTCAGGGGCAGGGCCACTACTAGTGCCCACAGTGAAGCCAGTCACAGGTGGCTGAGGGACTTCTCACAGCAGGGCCTCTCCATCCAGCATTAGGATATCAGATGTGAAGGTCAATGGGAGCTGGGAATCCAGGTGGGCAGCTTTGTACACATGCAAATTCAGCTGCTCAAGGACCTCAGGTGGCATTTGGCAAAGCCAATGCCCTAGGCAGTCCAGATGGTGCCTCTCTGACAGTGTCCACACCCTGCAGGCCCCAACCAACGCCTCTCATCATTAGTATCTAGTGCAAGGTCACCAGCCAGGACCCAGGCTGCAGCTCCACACCTGGGACATCAGGGCCTTGGGCGTGTCCTCTCTTGCTGGGCAGGTCTAAAGAGCCGCAGGACAATACAGGTCTAGGGTCAGAAACAGCTGCTCCAGAGAGCCGGCGGGGCTTGCCACCAATCACTTACTGTGCTGCTGTCCTATTATTTCAGAAAGTCACTCCATCTCACTTGTCTCTATCCATCTTTGTAAACTATTGCCTTATCATCTGGATTTTCCCCTGCCGAGTTTTATGAGGCAGTGACACCCTGAGTGAGGGCCTGATGGGGGTCAGAAACACCACCCTCACTAAGGGCTTTAAACAAACACCCCAAAGAAGGAAATTATCTTCAGGACTTAAATATCAAGTTCCTTGAGTCTTTGAGAAGAATTAAAAATAAAACCTGCCTTTGAAATAAGTCTTCTTTTCTGGATTAGGGAAGGTGGAGGCAGGGAATAAAGGTGATGATAAAGTCCCAGCAGGCAGGGCAGTGGGACTTCTGTGTTAGACAAGGGAAATGGGTCAAGATCAGGCTGTCCACCCAGTTCTCAAAGGCACAGGACACACAGCAGCAAGAGGAAGGGCTTCCAGCTCACTGGTGACCTCTCCTAGACGGAAGCCTGGGGGTCGGGAGACCCACAATCAGCCCTGCCACATGCAGGTCCAGCACCTACAATGGCCGTCTTAGAGGTTCAGCTCCTACAGGTCAAGGCCATGGCAATGGAGACTCCAGGGACACTTTTCCAGCATAGGCACAGCCCCCACCTGCTGCCCAGGCCAGCCCTGCCCCCGACCTCACCCCCTCCCTCTCCGTCCCAGCCCTCCTCCTCCTCACCCTGGGCAGCACTGCTCGCAACAGGCCAGACCACCAGCCCACTTGGCCACAAGGAACTGCAGGCAGCTGTGCTGAGTGGCGAATGTTCCCTTGTCCCTAGGCTGTCAGGGCTGGGATGGTCAGAACTACAAAGCTTAGGGAATCTGCTTTTCAACAAGGAGCTCCCCAAATTACAAGGTCCCTAAATTAACCAGGAATAAAGGCACACAAGAGGCAGACACTGTGAAGCTGGCAGTTGGCACTCAGCTTACCACAAGTGCCCTGGCAGTCACCAGGACCTGCGCAGTCGGTAGCCCCCGTTCTTGTTGCCTCCTCAGCCACATGGGCCGCCCACAGAGGAGGATAGCTGGGACAGTGCCAGGTATGTCTTTGACCAGTGTGCGCCCTCTGGCATCTCAGAGGGGATGAAGACACATCCAGTATGGCTTCACTGTCACACACCCAGGGGACACAGACAACCCAGGGTCACCAGAATGCTATGCTTATGGACTGGGGCTAGAAAACAGGAAGTGCCTGGGGCTAGAAGATCTGTGTAGGTGGCAGGGGAGCGAGGACTCCAGGCACTCCAAGCAACGTCAGACTCTGAGGACCTGAGGCAGCCTAGCCCAGATGCTCCCATCTGTCATCACTGAACCTGTTCCCAGGAACAGAGTGCAGCGGATTCACCTCAAAACTACCCACAAATGGAAGCAGCTCTCACCTTAAATATCTTCAGGTTGTTCTGTGCCTCCTGCAGCAAGCTCTTCAAGGCAAAGTGCATCCTCTGCTTGTTTCTAAAAGGAGCAAATGTTGTCACGCTTTAAGGGCAGCAGGAATAACCCTGACCTCCATGTGCACCAGCACCTGGCTCTCAGCTTAACTGGGAAACCCAGAGTCTGGGAAAGTCCAATGACATCCTCCCCCACCACAGCACTGAGCATACATGGGAAGAGGGGGCTTGACCCTGGCCCCAGGAGATTTGAGCAACCCCAGCTGAGACAGGGGAGCAGGAGGCCAGGGCCCCATCAGCGTGCGTGTCCCCCACTACTGCTCTCCCGCTGCAGCTTCCAAAGGTTGGGGCATGCATTCAGGTAGCCACTTGACAGGTCATTGGGGAGCATGAAGAGAAGGGCAGAAGTCCTGGGACTCCGCATACTCTGACCTCCTGGGAGCTGAGGGCTGGGACTTACCCCACGCTCTGCCCCTCACTTATCCAAAGACCTCAGCCTACGGCCCCACCTCACCACCACTTAACCCCTGGGCCTCTTCTCCAGAGGTGCCCCAGGACTGTCCCTAACCACCCACCTGGGGTGGAGGCAGACCACCCCAGGCAAGGATGCTGAGCCCAGTCAAAAGGTCACCACTCACCCTGGGAGGGCAAGCCAGCAAGATCCAAGCCCCCCACCCGCAGTCAGTCGGCTCTAGAAAGGCTGCATTCTGAACATTCCGGGAAGGCTCCCAAGTTGAGTTTTGACAAGTTATAAATTCTCAACAAAGACCTTTATCAATAACTGCTTCAAAACTCAAGAGCCTTGGCTGGGGAGCACTTGCCTAGCAAGCGCAAGGCCCTGGGCTCTATCCCCAGCACCATTTAAAACAAAAACCACTTCTCAGCTTTTGGGTGTGGGGAGGATTCCCACATGAAAAATCAGCACATTCCCTGTGCTCTGGCACACTTAACACTTCATTTTGGACTTTTTAACTTTGAAAGTCTTTGTTCTGGAAGGTTTGCAGTACCACTCAACAAAAAGTACTGCGGCTGTGCCCACAGGCACTGTGTGCTGGGAACTGGCAGGGGACACAAGATGAGCACTGGGAGGCTGGGAGGCAAAGGAAGAACCAACACAGCCCTGCACCAACCAGGGTCCAAAGAGGGAAGACGAGGTTGGAAAGGGCCTTGGCTTGTCAGAAAGGACAGCAGGGCTCACAATCACACTCTGCCCTGAGGTCAACTTACTCACGGGACCAGCCCAAGTGGGGCAGGGCTGGGGTGCGCTGTTGTGAGACACAGGTACCATCCAGGCCCTACCTCAGCTCTCCCTACGCCAGCCTCTTCCTGCCACCCCTCCACCCTAGCGCCTGACTGCTCCCTTGCAGCCCCTGCTGTTGGATGGACCCACCCCAGCCGCCAGTCACCACCACCTTCCTGACCTTAAAGGGCCAAGACTGGGTCATGTGCTACATGCAAACTGGTACACGCTGGGTGCACAGCACAGCTGCAGGGCCAGAGTGCGCAGAGGAGGCCTGAGAGTCTGACCACTGGCTGGAGGCCGACTTGCCAGGGCAGAAGCTGCTGCTGCAGCCTCAGCCCTTTTAACATGTGTAGACAAGCAAGGGGCCAAATGTGTAGATGACCAGACTAGGAGGGTCTAAGGGTGGGGGTGACAACGTGGCATGAGTAGAAGACAAATCTGGTGGGAACTTGAATGAAGGAAAATCAGTAAATCCGTGACTACTTCAAATTGTGAGCAGAAGGACAAAGCCTAAAACCCAAGTCCCCAGGGTTTCTCAGACACTGAGGGCAAGGAAAGCCCTATAACAGTGGAGACCCCCCGTCCCACCTCACTCCATACACCCCTACTCCTGACAGAACACCCCCCACCATGAACATCTCTCAAAGCTCCCTAAGCACCCCCACCTCAGACTACCTCTCACTGTCAACACCTCACAGAATACACCTCGCACAATACCCCATCCTTCTCATCTCACAAACAGCCCCCCTCCATTCACACCTCACAGAATATTCCCACCATCCTCACACAAGACCCGCCAGCTGCTCCTACCTCACAGAATACTCACCACCATTGACACTAGAAGAACCCCCCTCAGTTCCCCTCACAAGATACCCCCACCAATACTCCGCAGAACCCACAGGACCCACCCCACAGGATATCCCCTAGTGGGTCACCAACCCCACCTCTGGAGGGTAAAGGAGAAATGTCTCTTACCCCGAGTAGAGATCAAGGGGACAGTATTTACTTATCTGCTTCCACTTCCCAGTTGCTACCTGTTAAAACAACGAGGGGGTCAAATTACTGGGTGTTTGAGACTTCACAGAGCCACCTCAACACAGAGCAGCGTAAGTGAAATGCGACCATCAGGGGGGCTGTAGACTTCTCCCAGAAAAGGCTCCAGGTGCACGACTCTCTGCAGGAGGGAGCCAAGGAAACATTCACCCATCTTTGGGAGTAAGGTGACCACAGCCCAGGCCTTCAGTGAGCAGAGAAGAAAGGAGCAAGCACATGAAAATTACAGGGCTCATTTTTGGTGAGGAGATTGATAAATCTTTAAAATTGTAAAGCCCAGTAATGGAGAGGGCGTTGTTAACAAGTAACTCCATATCACCAGTGGGATGAAAAACGGACACAACCTTCTGTGGTGGTAATCAAAATGTAAAATGTGCATGCCGGGCTGGGGATGTGGCTCAAGCGGTAGTGCGCTCGCCTGGCATGCGTGTGGCCCGGGTTCGATCCTCAGCACCACATACAAACAAAGATGTTGTGTCCACCGATAACTAAAAAAATATATATATATTAAAATTCTCTCTCTCTCCCCCCCTCTCTCACTCTCTCTTAAAAAAAAAAAAAAAAAAAAAAAAAGTGCATGCCCCCAGGCTTGATAAATCTACAAGAAATCCTGAAAAACTGACACAGGACAAAAAGGTATAAGGATAAAATGTTGACTGCAGACTATCAACAACAGCAGAACCCTGAAACCAAAAGCCAAGAGCAAAGAAAGGACTAAAGAACCCACTCAGTGGGTCAGCACACAGCCAGCAATCTGCTGAATGAAGGAATGAATACATGTTATGCACCAGGCCCAGAAAGAAGTAGGGCTCAGTTCAACCGGCAGGATGATGCCTACAGTATGAGGTCATTTCTCTTAAAAAAAAAAAAAAGTTTGCCTACATATCTATACATCCAAATATACACTGCAAAAGGCCTTAAAGAATACACAACAAATCCTCAAGGGTTATTTTAATAAAAATAAAAAATTAAAAAAAAAAAAAAAAACAAGGACTTGGCAGAACATGTACACCTGGCATGATCCAATTTCACCATATAAGTGTGTGTGCACACACAAACTTTAGAACATGTTGAGAGAAACACATCACTTTCTTTTCCCTTGAATAATATGTTCATTTTGTTGCCACAGGAAAAAGTCTGGAAAGTTGTGTAAACTGACAATATGAGTTACCTGGGAAGGCAGGTGACCAAATCCATATGATGGCCTATTTTATCAGTTACATGACAAGGTATTGCTTCACAATTAAAAAAAAAACATATTTCTTCAAAACCCATCACATAAGCTGGGCATGGTTTTTGCGGAAGAAAACTAGCAAAAATTGTCAATCAAAAATTTTAGAACTCTGGAAATTGACCAGAGATTTGCAACAATCCAGGAAACATTTATTCAAGAAAATCAGCCAAATCTAAGCAAGAACAGAGTGCTTATTAGTACTTGAACTGCCCTATTCCCATCTCTCTATCTCTAGCTCCAAGGGAACCATGGAAACCACCTCCCACAATCACAGTGAACACCCACAGTCTGGCAGCCACAGAGCGAGCAGAACAGGGCAGGTGCATCCCCAAAGCCATGTTCGCAGAGGACCGTCACTTTCTAGCCCATCTCTGGATTCTAGGAAGATTCCATTTGAAAGGACCTGATTCAAAGCTCTCTGGTACAGAAGCCCTTTTTCCTAGGGACATTTGTCAAAAATATTTAGAAGCAATTATATAACTTCACAACTTTCTGAGATGGGACAAACCACAGGCTAACTTAAAGCTAAAAACGAAAAAGAAAAAGTAAGGTGTGGTGATGCACACCTATAATCCAAATGACTCAGGAAGTTGAGGCAAGAGGATCACAAGTTCAAAGATAGGGCCTCACTAAGTTAATGAGGCTAAGCATCTCAGCAAGACTCTGTCTCTAAGTAAAAATAAAAAAGGGCAGTGGATGTGGCTCAGTGGTTAAGCACCCTGGGTTCAATCTCTGGTACCAGAAAAGAAGAAAAACCCAAGAAGGAGATGTACAAAGAAGCTTTGAGAAGCTCCAAATATCCCTGGCAATCTAATGAGTCATGAACAGGCTCAAGAAAGACCTGAAAAGGCCCTGAGCTCTTTCCTGAGCTGATGGCTCTGTGAAGTATAGGCTAAGGCAGAGCTGTCCACTGCCCAGCTGAGTGTTTAGTAGGCTTCAACAACAAAAAGCCCCTTGGCAAAGACTGGAAGACTTACTGGATCTAAGGACTGAAGAAGATATCTATCAATTAACTTCCCAGTAAGCTAAGCAAGCAGAGACTTCAAGGACCAAACATGACAAAGAATACAGACTTCACAAAATAAGCACAGAAAAGTCACTAAACAAAACAATATAAGCAGCAGCAATTAAAAAAAAAAAAATTCCAGAAAGGGGGGGAGAATCCAATTTCCAAAATGGCCACATTACTTACAATGACTGTTTTCAACAAATAATCACGAAACATGTAATGAATGGTCCATACGTAAAGAAAAAAGCAATTGATAGACTGTCCCTGAGGAAGCCCAGACACTGGGCTTACTAGACAAAGATTTAAATAAACAATTTTAAATACAATTAGAGCTAAAGAAAGCCAGGGACAAAGAACTAAAGAAAACAAGGAAAATAATGTCTTAAATAGAGAATAATCAATAAAGAGCTAAAAATTACAAAAAGGAACCGAATACAACAGAATTTTAAATTCTGTTACTAAAAAGTATAAGTAGCTGAGCAGCATGGTAGTCCATACCTGTAATCCCAGTTATTAGGAAAGTTAAGGCAGGAGGATCATAAGTTTGAGGTCAGCCTTAACAACTCTAAGATCCTATCTCAAATTTAAAAAAATAAAACAAACAGGACTCGGAATGTACCTCAATGGCAGAACAGTGCAAGACTCTGGATTTGATCCCTAGAACCACAAACTTAAAAAAATAAATTTTAAAAGAAAAGGAAATCAATAGGAAGAATAAGACATGAACAACAGTATAAGTCAAACACACCTAAATACAGAACACACTCTATTCAACATTCTACAAGTAAACATGAAACATTCAAGTAAAAGCCTTAAATTAAACCACAAAACAAGCCTTGATAAATTTAAAAAGAGCAAAACCATGCAAACAATGTTCTCCAAACACAGTGCAGTAAAATTAGAAATCAATAACAAACATGAGGAAAGGAGATATTTTTAATCACCAATGGATAAAGTGGAACTCAAAAGGGAAATCAGAAAATGAGAGAAACAAAATGAAAACACACCATACCAAAACTTAGAGGATGAAGAGAAAGCAGTGCTTACAGGGAAACCGGGAGTTGTAAACTTCTCTACTAAAAAGAAGAAAGACTCGAAATACTAGCCTAACTTCTTAAGAAACAAAAAAGAACAAGTGAAACACAAGCAGAGGGAAGAAAACAGTAAGATTAAGTGGAGATAAGTGAAACAAAATAGAAGATGAACAAAACCAAGGAAAAGGAACAAAACCAAAAGTTATTTCTATGAAAAATTAAATGACACAATCCTCTAATTGGACCACAAAAAGAGGAATCAAGTTACCAAAGTCATGACTGAAAAAGGGAATACGACTACCAATGCTGCAGAAACAAAAAGTAATTATAAAGGAATAGTATGATCAACTGTATCCCAACAAATTAGACAAAATGGACAAATTCCTAGCAACACACAATGACCAAAACTGACACAAGAAACAGAACCTCCATAGACAGATAACAAGAGACTGAATCAGTAACAACAACAACAACAAAAAAAAAACTCTTTATAAAGAACCCCAGGACCAGATAGCTTCACAAGGGAGTTCTACCAAACATTTAAAGAATCAACACCACTATTCAAACCCTTCAAGAAAAACTGAAGAGTGTAGAGAAGGAAATACTAACTCATTCTTTGAAGTCAGTTATGACCAAAGACAGACAGAGCCATCACTAGCATAGAAAACCACATACCAGTATCCCTTATGATTCAAAAATTCAACAAAAACTATAGAACTGAATTCAATAGCATATCAGGTGGGAATTACCCCAGAAATACAAAAGTGGTCCAACTTATGAAAATCAATGTTAACAGCACATTAATAGGAAGAACAAATACACTTCATGATCTCATGATTATCTCAACAGGCACAAAACAAGCAACTCATAAAATTCAATATCTTTTAAGAACTTCCAAAAAAAAAAAAAAAAGAACATCTATGAAAACGCCAGCAAACTGTACACATTCAATGAAGAAGACTGAAAGCTTTCTTCCCAAGATGAGAAACACGACAAGCAAGTCCACATGTCTACTTCTCAATACTTCTATATAACAATACTACAAGTTCTAGCCTATGCAATTAGGGAAGAAAAAGAAAGGTTATTCAAGGTCGGAAAGAAAGAAGGAATACCATCTCCATGTGGTAATGATCTGATCATATACACAAATGGTTCTAAGAATCTACACACAAAAAAAGAATTTAGAACAAATGAAGTTCAGCTAAGTGACAGGATACAAAACCAGTAAACAACAAACAATTTAATTTCTTACGTCACACCCATTAGGATGGCTACTATTGAGGGCGGGGACAGAAAATAACAAGTGTTGACAAAATTATGGGGAAACTGGAATCCTGATGCACCACTGATGGGAATGTAAAATGGTGCAGCTACAACGGAAAATACTATAGCAGTTCCTCATAATTAAAAGGAGAATCACCATATAATCTAGCAATTCTACTTCTGGTTGTATATACAAACAGAACTGAAAGCAGCCAAACAATGAAAGTGACCCAAGTGCCAATTGATGGACAAATGGATAAGCAAAATATGGTACAAATTATTATTATTCAGCCTTTAAAAAGGATGTAATCTGACACATGCTAAAACATGAATGGACTTTGAGAATATTATGTTCAGGACTATATGCCAGTCACAACAAGACAAATACTGTATGATTCCACCTACATGAGGTATCTAGGCTAGTCACATACATAGAGACAGAAAGTAAAGTGGTGTTTACAAAAGGGCTAGGGGAAAGGAAAATGGGAAATTATTGTTTAATGAACACAGGGTTTTAGTGTTGCAATCTGAAAAAAGTTCTGGAAATAAATGGTGGTGATGGTTGTACAACAATATGAATATGTTTAATGCCACTGACCTCCACACTTAATGATTAAGATGATAAATTTTATGTTAGAAGTATTTCACCTCACGAATTTTTAAATATATATTTTAAATTGTGAAATCCATCATATTTTTATGCATTAGCAATGAGCAGTCTGAAAATAAAAATTACCCCTGAATTGGCATCCAAAAGAATAAAAAACTTAGGAATAAATATAACAAAAGTAAAAAATTTACACTACAAAACATCAATGAAAGAAATTAAGAACCTACAAAAATGGAAAGACACCCCAAGGTCACAGAGTATTAAGAGTGTTAAGATGGCAATACTTCCCAAACTGATCCACAGATTCAATGGAATAGTTATCAAAATCCCAGAAGGTAGCTGTGCACGGTGGTGCATACCTGTAATCCCAGTGGCTCGGGAGGCTGAGGAAGGAGGATCGCAAGTTCAAAGCCAGCCTCAGCAAAGGCAAGGGACTAAGCAACTCAGCGAGACCCCGTCTCTAAATAAAATACAAATAGGACTGGGGATGTGACTCAGTGGTTAAGTGCCCTGAGTTCAATCCCTGGTATCAAAAAAAAAAAAAAAAAAATCNAAAAAAAAAAAAAAAAAAATCCTAGATGGTTTCCTTCAGAAGTTGACAAGCTAAAGACACCGAAATTTAGGGGCTGGTGTTGTGGCTCAGTGGTAGAGCAGTTGCCTCACATATGTGAGGCACTGGGTTTGAACCTCAGCACCACATAAAAATAAATAAACAAATGTATTGTGTCTATCTACAACTAAAAAATATATATTAAAAAAAAGACACCAAAATTTAAAACTATTCACAAATGATACTATGTACAGAAAATTCAAAATGATCCACAAAAAAGCTATAAGAGCTGATAAAAAACTAAGCAAATTTGCAGAGTTGAAGATCAACATACAAAAGTCAGTAGTGGCCATGCATGGTGGCATAAACCTGTAATCCCAGTGACTTGGAAGGCTGAGACAGGAGGATCACAAATTCAAGGCCAGCCTTGACAGTTTAGTGACACACTGTCCCCAAAATAAATAACAAGAAGGGTGTTATAGCTCAGTGGCAGAGCAGTACTAGGTTCAATCCCCAATACCAAGAAAAAAATAAAAAAGCCAGTAGTGGTTGTATACACCAGCAATGAACAGTCTGAAAAAGAAATTAAGGAAGCCCATTCCATTTACAATGACATTTACAATATTCCAAAAGAATAAAATACCCAGAAATTTAGACAAAGTACCAAAAACTACAATGTTGAAAGAAATTAAAGAAGATGAAAGAAAAACAATAAACTTGTGTTCATGATTGTGAGCCAATACTATTAAGACAATAATCCTATCCAAATGATCTTGTTTTATGCAATTTCTGTCAAATTCCAACAGCATTTTTTTTCAGAAATGAAAAACCAATTCTCAAATTTTATTTAACAGTAAGAAGGCCCATGTAGCCAAAACAATCTTGAAAAAGAAGCTAGAAGCACCACACTTCTCAATTTCAAATATATTACAAAGCTACAATAACAAAATAGTATAATACTGGCATAACGACAGACATGCAGACCAATGAAAAACAGAGAAGAGAGCCCAGAAATAAACCTTCACCTATATGGCCAAAAGGTCTTCAAAAAGGGTGGCAGGACAATTATTTGGATGAATGGACAGTCTTTTGACAGGTGTTGGGAAAATCAGCTATCTATAGTAAAAGTCTTAAGTTGAACACTTAACCTTAAACCACTCAAAAAATACCAAAGACCAGACTTGGGTTGTGGCTCAATGATAGAGCACTTGCCTAGTACATGTGAGGCACTGGGTTTGTTCCCCAGCGCCACATAAAAGAAATTAAATAAACAAAATAAATGTATGGTGTCCATACGCATATAAAAAATGTTAATTGAGAAATATATATGTATATTTATTCTCAACAACAGCTGAGAAGGGTGAGGCAAGAGGATCATAAGTTTGAGATCAGCCTCAGCACTTTAGCAAGGCCCTAAGCAACTTAGTGAGACCCCGTCTCAAAAAATAAAAAGGGATGTGGCTCAGTAGTTAAGCACCCCTGGGTTCAATCCCCTGTACTGAAGACAGCAAGAGAGAGAACGTGTGTGTGTGTGTGTGTGTGTGTGTGTGAGAGAGAGAGAGAGAGAGAGTGTGAGAGAGAGTGAGAGAGAGAGAGAGAGAGAGAGAGAGAGAGAGAGATAGATCAAAGATTTCATCGTAAGACCCAAGACTGTTAGAAGACGACGATATAGGAGAAAAGCTTCATAACACTGAATTTGGCAATGATTTCTTGGATATGACATCAAACACACAGGTAATGAAAGAAACAACACACTGGACTTCATCAAAATTAATAACTTCTGTGCGTCAGAAAACATTAATCACAGGGAAAAAAGGCAAGTAACAGAAAATTAGAGAAAATATCTGCAAATCAGATCTCATGAGGTATTAATATCTAGAATACATTAAAAAAACTATTTCAGAAATAGGCCAAGAAATTGAATAGACATTTCTCCAAAGAAGATATAAAATGGCTAATAAGTACATGGAAAGATGGTCAACACCACTAATATTAAGGAAATGCAAACGGATACCAACTCATGCCTACTAGGATAGATATAACCACAGAAACAAACAATAACAAGTACTGGCAAGGAGAAATCAAAACCCTTGCACATTACTGGTAGGAATACAAAAGGTCCAGCTGCTATGAAAAATAGTTTGGTGTTTCCTCAAAATGTTAAGCACAGGATTACCTTAACACTCAAAAATTCCATTCATAGGAATCTACCAGGAGAATTAAAAAACAGGGTCTCAAAGAGGTACATGTACTCAAATGTTCATAGCAGCACTATTCATAATACTCAAAGGTGAAAAATGATCCACATGTTGGAATTCTATTTAGTAGACAGATGAATAAACTAAACATGGTACATTCACAATGGAATACCATATGGAATATTGTTATAAGGAAGCCAGAAAAGGAAAGTAGTACTGACATGCTTCAACATAGATCAACTTCAAAAAATTAATGCAACATGAAAAAAAATCTAATCACGGAAGGCAGATTACTATTATTAGTCCATTGTGAAATTCCAGAATAGAGAAATCCACAGAGACAGAGCAGACTGGTGGTTGGTGGAAGCTTGCAAGAGTGGGGGATGGAAAGTGACTGCTAACAGACAGGGTTTCTTCTTGAGATGATGAAAATGTTCTGGAGTTAGAAGTGTCCATTGCACAACCTTGTGAAAGAGTAAAATCCACTAAATTAAATAATTAAGAGGAATATTAATGGTTGTGAACTATACCTTAAGAAACTTGAACTTGTGAAATGAAAAATCAATAGGAGCTGGGGTTGCAGCTCAGCGGTAGAACGCTCGCCTAGTAGGTGCGAGGCCCTGGGTTCAATCCTCAGCACCTCATAAAAATAATAAAATAAAGGCATTGTGTCCAATTACAACTAAAAAATAAATATTAAAAAGAAAAGTCAACAGGAAATATTCACATTTTCCTTAACTCTTCTGAAACCTCAGGGTGGCCTCCTCGGGAGCTCAGACACCCTGCATGCAGCCCTCCTGCAACCTGGTAATCAGTTCTTCTCACCTTGAGGTGCTGGTGCATGCAGTAGCGACACACCTTGTGCTTCATCTCATGGGTAACATAGCTGGAGAAAGGAATAAACCCACATTTTGGCTGTAAAATAAGCAAATAAGGAAGAAAATAATATTTAGGGAGAATTCACACAGCTCTAAACATACAAGTCACTAAGATGATCAAGAGCAATGGGGGTCAGGTGGAAACGGCCCCAGAAGCCGTTTTCACTTTCAGCTTCCAGAGGGATCAACACTTCCCTGTCACATCATACAAATTTCTCTTGGCCTCCAGAGGACCCAAGGCTAGCATTCCCACAGGGAACATTGGCTCTGTACTGGCTGAACAAGAGCACAACACAGAGCAGCTTTATGCTTTCTTTATGGAATGCAGATGAGAAGGCGTAGAGATGGACCCAAACTCCCAGCTCCAAGGAGCATAACCATTGTTCCTGCTGACACCAGTCCGTGGCCTAAAGGCGTCCAGAACATCAGGGAATCCAGCTTCCAGAACATCAGGGAATCCAGCTGCCTTCTAAAAACTGTGTCCTCTGAGCACAAGCAACACAGAAGGCCTGTGCTCAGAGTTGGGTGCTAGAGAATTTGGCTGAGGATCAAGTGCTCAGGCCAAGGGCATGACCCAGAGATCACTGCCTCAGAAGTAGGAAGGATGGAGAGAGGTAATAGACAAATGTTATAAAAAAACTTCCTGGGAGGCTTAGGCAGCCACTCTCAACATGGACGGTAAACCAAGGGGGCCCTGGCCCTTCTCCAGTATCTACTGCCCTCCCCCCACTAAAAGTTCAGGATTCCTAATCATGACACACCAGCCACTGTGCCTGTGAGAAAGTCCTTCCTGTGCAGGTGAAGTGATGAAAATGTTCTGGAGTTAGACAGTGTCCAGTCTAAAGGGCATCCCTGGAAATGATGTGTGTAGGATGACCTGACCTGCTTTCCCCTGGTGAACCTCGACGTGGGCTTGCCCCAGTCCAGGGCATTGTCAACACCCAGGAAGGAGCCTAAACCTGGGCTCTGGGAGCTGCAGGAGGGATCCATGACTGGCATTCTCACTGGGGGAGATGTGGAATGTAGTAAGTGGCTCTGGAAGGACAGAGAAGCAGACCAAGTTCCTGCTGAGGGGCCATACACGTACTTGAGGCAGACACCCCATGGCCTTCACAGTCTGAGACCAATATTCCCCTTGCCCAATCACTCTTCTCCCCGAGTTCACCTTGATCTCTACACACAGAATTGGTCGGTGCTCTGCAAAGCGGTAGGTTTGAAGTCTGGTTAAGTTGGGAAGGCACATAGCGTAACCACTGAGAGTGTCCAGGTCCTTGTCACAACGAGACTCTGGAAGACAGCAAGAGTGACATCTGAAGGTCAGCAGGAGAGACAGTTAACCTCAAGGCACTGAAAAGAATCCCATAGGGGAGGGTCAACCTCACCCAAAACAAGCCCACCATCATGCTGGCTCCAAAGTCACTTAGAGCCCAGCAAGAAGCTCAACTTTACCTGGGTGCTCTGGGATGCATGACAGTAACAAAGTGGTTCATGGCAGGCCTTGGGCCACATGTTTTCAGGTCTGGAGGGGCTCATGCCTCTGAACCTCAGTAAGGGCCTTGGACACTGAGGCTGTGAGCTTTCCCAGTGGCATCACATGGGGCACTAACACATCCTCACGAAGAGAATAGGTGCTGCCCATGTGCCCTGTGGAACTTTCTCCAACCTGTCTCTGTACTCTTACCTTGGTTGATTTTGTCTTTATCCTTTCACTGTAATAAACCATAACCATGAATGTAACAGTGAGACCTGGGGTCCTTCTAGCCAATTATCAACCCTAAGAATGGCCTTGAAGGACCCTAAAGGTGCAACTGTTAGAAGCAAGGTTCGCCTTGGGAGTGGCCCCCTAATTCCATGGCTCCCTAAGTCCAGGAACTCAGAGAGGAAGGAGTCTGCAGCCCCTCTTCCTCTCAAGCCTGGGCCCTTCCCAACACATGGTGCTCCCATTCTGCCTCACAGGATTCTGCTGGAAGCTGGTGTGGATAGAGCCAAAGAGCACTGGGCTCCAGGCCCCTGGGGTAGGCGTCCTTTCTTTCATATAGCAAGCCTCATTCCAAGTGGTTGCTATGAGGGACAGCAGTTCTTACCATTGTGCAATAAAGCTTCAACTATGATTATAACATGAAGTAGGAATGCTGAGCAGCACAAGCAGCTGGAGGCAAAACCCTGGAGCCAGCCTCTATCCACCTTGGTGGAGATGAAGACTGGGAACCCAGACACTGTCCTGTGCCAACAACCACCTCAGGCTCCCCTACAGCACAAAGCCTGCTCCTCCCTGCCACAGCCAGACCCCAGGCCCAGAGCACTACTGGCTTCCATTTTCCAAATCAAATCAGGAAGGAATTCTATGGTGGCCAATTCCGTCCTCTCACTGGTTGGCTGTGCTCTAGGAAGAGATATTTCCATGCTTTGCACATGAACTTTATGTCTTTGACAGTGACTATGGGGGAAAAAAGCTTTAATTGGGTCTTGCCCATAAGGCCACCAGCAAGTGCAAGAAAGATAGGCATGGGGCCAGGGTAAGAATGTGTGGAGATGATGAAGTTTCTGGAAAAAGAACTGCTGCCAGGGGATCATGTCAAACACTTCTGAAGTGATATTTTTTAAATCACAAACAATATTCCTAAACTAGGACATCCTTACCTGGTCTTTCAGACTGTATCTTTAAACACAGTTGTTTCACAAACTCTAAAGGCAGCTGAACAACTTCCTGTAAGAATAGACAAAACAGATCGATTGCACAATGACAAGATAGCTGATGCCACAGAATAGCAGTGCATCTAAACAGGGTTAACATACACACAATGTGAAATGAACCATTCTATCACAATTAAAAAAAATTTACAGCTTAAACTCATTATAGGTCTTGGTGATAAGCTGGTCTATTTCCAGAACCAATCCAGGTTAAACAGAGATGCCAACGTTTCAGTGTACTAATGGTGGCTGGCTCTCAGAGTGGCCAGTGGCCATTCACACCACCAGTCTCCCACCACAGAGCCCCCTCCTGCAGTCCCCAATCCTCACAGCATCTGCAGACACAGAACAGAGCCTGCAGCAGTTCTCAGGCCACAAGGAAGACCCTTGCAGAGCCCTCACACAACCTGAGCATTTCATGCTTCCACCTAAGCAGCAGTGCCAGTCTCATGATCAGTGTCAGGGGAGACGCCTGCACACCAGGGGACTCGCAGCCACAGGGGACCCACGGAGCTGCTGCCCAACACTTCTCTCCACTCAGCTGCTTCTCTGCTGAGTGAAACTAGATCCCAGGTGAAAGGATTCAGCTGAGGCCTCACTGCTCACCATCTTTCCTTTCCTTTTGTGTTTTCAGGGTGGCTGAATTGTCCCAAAGGGACGCAGGAGACCTGCCTATAATAAAAATGCTGGGATCCTGCCCATGAGGAGACCAGCTTCTCCATTCAGGCCTAGCATGCCCTGGCCCAAACATCAGTTCCCCAGCCTGCTGGGCCAGTTTCACCTGTGATTTCATTACCTACACTTGATATAAGCTGACAACAGGTGAGGTACTAAAATACCAAGTACTGAATCAGGTAAGGTAAAACAGTGGGAAACACAAAAGTGTGAAAACTCAAAACCTGGGTTATCTCACTAAAGTCCAAGTTCTTATTCTGCTTTAAAGAAATCATAATTACAAAGGCACAGGTGCCTGCCTCTAAGCTGTGTAACAATGATGATAAGAACTGCATGATGATCCTCCATCCTGGAAGCACCTTAGTCCCACACCACCAAGCACACCAGGGGAGACACAGCAAGCACCCAGGTCTGGGGCCAGACACACAGAGACCTTCCAGGCCACCCTCTGCCTCCCGCCCAAATGAATCCACAGCCACCCAGTGAAGAGCTGACCTGGGTTCCTTCTATACAACATTAAATTATTGATTTTATGATGTGGATGTCTATGTTTTAAGTCAAGATAAAATGTCTATAGTAGGCAGCCCCTTTGAAGTCACATAGCATTGCCATCCAACCAACTACATGAGCCCAGTGACAAGCAGTCCCTGTGTGTGGCACTAGCCTGCAAAGAGCCAAAGTTAACATCCACAGAATGCCCCTCTTGGAGACATGCCACTGACACGGAGTGAGGACCTCCAGATGTGGTACCATCCTTGAAGGGACAAAGGGATACTGCTCAGAAGGACATATCCCAATCTGGCCAACACATCGGCATGCCGAGGATCAAAACAGGGAGTCAAGGCCACCCCAGTAGCATCCAACCTCATGTAGATCTGGTCAGAAGAGAGGTGGAGAGGCTGAGGCTATAGCTCAGTGGCACAGCACTTGCCTAGAACATATTAGGCACAGGGTTCAATCCTTAGTACCACATAAAAATATTAAAAAGCATTCTGTCCATCTACAACTACAAAAGATAAAAAAAGAACAGAGGCAGAACTTGTAAAATTGTAGACCTCTACAGTACTTAAGAGCAGTGGCTGGAGGACTGAGGTCCCTAAAGATGCCTAGACTCACATCATGCTCCCTCAGCAGGCCTGGGGTCAGGGTGTGGCGGTCACTGTCTCCCACAGCCTCAGCACAGGGGCTGTTATGTCTTGTCTCAGGGCAAACAAGATGCAAATGTCCTCTCAAGGGCTTCACTCACCTAACTTGCTGACACATCCACCCTTGCTACTGGGGCCAGTGTGGCCCTGCAGCCCTAATGATGCTGTCACCTGGGGAACACATGTCTGCCTGGAGAAGCTGATCAGGCCCACACTGCAAGCATCCTGCCAGCACCTGCTCACCTGAAGAAAAGCAAGCTGACTCTGGCAGGTGTCTTAATGTGGAGGCGATACATAGCAGTTGACCTTGTGGGCTGAGCTGCCATCACTGCAAATTACTCTACTACAGCCTTGCACATCAAAGACAAACAGAACCAAACCCAGAGCCACTGTTGCAGACAACTCTGACCCTGTCCCCTACCTCAAAGGAGTCCCTGCCACCACCCCACAGGTCACCATCCCTTGCACTCCCACATCCAATTATCCCAGCCAGTAAACACCATCGCTGCCCATGTCCTCCACCCTCCCAGAAAGAGATCTGAAACCCACAGGACCAGAAACACTCCCACTCAGCACAGGAGCCAGAGTATAGGCAGCAGCACTTCCAGCACTTCTGCAAACATTCTCTCCTCAAGGAGAATGGACGGCACAGACACCATCCAAGGGGCACAGTGTGGAAGAACCTCACGACTCTTCCTAAAGCAGCACCCATGACCTCCAGATGTCCAACAAGACCACAGTGTGCGAAACAGGCCACAGAAGGCAAGCCTCCTGGCAACAGCTAAGGCAGAACTGAGGACGCTTTCATGGGCCCAGGCCTGAGGCTCTGCTCAGAGGACAGTACAGGTCAGACAGATGGGTCAGGGTGTGTCCTGTCCCCACTGACCTTAGGTAAGCAGCGGGCAGCTCCTGCACACACAGCAGTGCTAAGGGTTCTCACAGCTGTTCCTCTAGACCCAGGTTTTAAAATTAAACTGGGCAACTGGAGCCCTTGGTGGATGTGGAGAGCAGGGACTTGCCTCCAACCTCACACCCATGTGCTCTCCACGAGGACAGGCAGCCCCAGCCAGGGACAGGGAAGGGGCTCCCTTTGCTTCTTAACCTACTGGAAGTTGTCCCTTTGAGCTTAAGGACAGGCCGACACTCATTCAAAAGCCCTCACCAAGCAGGAGGGCCAGGGGAGGTAGAAGGCTTCTCTCTGAACCTCATGGTCCTCAGCATCTGCTGAACTGCCTCACAGCACAGGAAGGAAAAGCGCCTGGAGACTCTGACTATATGGGGTTTTCAAAAGCACCAAGTTCCAAAGGAAAATCAAGATGCTATTATTGTTCACACAGAACCCACCCATGGATTAAGACATGAACAAAAGTCACTTACCCCACAGTGAACATAGTTCTCCCCCAAAAATTCTTTCATGACATTTTTGCCAAAGTCCACTATGTTCTGTAGGTGCTGAAATATCTCTTCTGAGGTCTGTAAGAGACAAGTTTAAGATGGACCTCTGGGCAGAACCCACCAAAGTTGGGGGGAACCAAAATCCCCAAGACCCTGTCACAATGGCTGCATCTAGGCCACAGTCTTTAGCCACCTGTTGTGCTGCAAAACGTGGAGAAAACGCCGACTAGAATGTGCTGCCTCAGGTGGTTTTGGGCAGTGCAGTCAATGGACAGGGGACAGACAGAACAGAGGATGGAGCCACCTCTGGAACACATCTACTAAAACAGAATCCTTTGGGTCATTTCTCTTCAGCAGCTGAGGCAAGGAGCCCGGGATGCTGGGGCCCCTTTGGGCGCCTCGGCTGCTCATTCCACTCCACTCTCACTGCAGCCCCACCTACCAATGACACTCCAGTTCCTTCCTCCCCTGTGAAACCAACCCTGTGAGGCACCTGTGTGTGCTGCCACCTCCACCCACCAATGGGCCCCAGCTTTCTATGACCTCTGCCCACAGACACTCAACCCACTGCCCTAGTGAGATGGTGACACATCAATCCTACACATTCGACATGGCTAGCGCCACCTCAAAAGCACTCCACCTGCCACATTGTGGGGTACCCACCCTCACAGAAGGATCAGACCCACCCAGGGGGCCTCATGGGTAGAACAAGCCAGATGAGTGTCTCAGCCTCTCCCTCAGAGGATGTGCTAGAAGCAGAGAAAGGGCCATAGACACAGGAGCCTCCACTGTGTAGTAAGCACCTGTGAACACCTGAGACTCACATATACAGGGAGTTAGACAGCTGATCGGGGCGGCAGAAGTTTTCTGGGGGTCTATGACACTGTATTGGGAAGACTCGGTCAAAAGAAGCTTAATTATCCACCAGACCTTGCCCAGAGCCACTTCAACACAGACTGCCCACCAAGTGTCAGTACTGTGCTCACAGATACAATTAACCACAGATGGGTAAACTGGGGCAAGGGTACCAAGGGACTGGGCAATGCAAAGCTGAGACCTGGTCCTAGGTTCCTCACCACAAACAGGGCCCTCAGGCAGGACACAGAGGCCAGGGCAGGTCCTGCTCAGCAATACACAGACCCTGTCATGGTGAAACATGGGTCAAAGTGCTGGGGCCTGGCAGTTCTCATATCAGGAATGAGCGCCCACCTCTTTCCACATTCCACTGGATGCTTCTGCTGTGTTTAAAATTTCTGCAAATAGCATTAATGTTTCCGCAGCAAGGAAAAATCCAAGTCTTTTTTTTTTTTCTGTATCAGGGATTGAACCCAGGGGCACTTATCCTCCTGCCTCAGCCTCCGAAGTGCTGGGATTACAGGCATGCACCACTGCACCTGGCTCCCAATTCTTCTTAAATAACAGTTGGAATGACAGGGTGGCCCACCCACCAATCTTACCTTCTTCCTATTTGGAGGAAACTTCAGGAAACGCAGCACTACACAACGCTGTTGGAAAATAAAACAGTCTGATTAGTACTCGCCTGACACCCAGGCACAGGAGTCAGCAGCTGAGAAGAAGGGGCCAGAAAGCAAGGAGGTCCCGGGACTGAGGCTGCCAGGAAGGACCCAGAGAAGGGACACTAGAGTGAAGCCACTTCCAGGGCATGTGGGTAGCAGGGAAGCCAGGAAAAACTACCTTTGACCAAGCCTGTCCATTCCTACTTATTTACCTTATGGAAATAACTAAAGGAGTTCAAGTGATTTTTAGCTACTTTGTATAAAAGCAGTTTATAATTCCAAGTATAAACAATCTAATTGCTCACCAATAGTGGGGACACACCACAAACCATGGAATACCATGCAGTCATTTACAAGAAAATAAGGTGTCAGTATTTAAAGACAGACATGCAGTCATCATATACTGCTACATACAAAGCATCAGCCCACTTTCATAAAAATTCTCTCTATATATATACACATATACAACTATCTACAAATAATCCTACCTATATGAATTTAAAAAAACAGGCAAGATCAACCCCTGGTGTCCACTCCTCAGGTAGGTGGAAATGCCCCCAAGGAAGGTTCCAGAAGGGAATGGTAATGAGATTTTGTTACTTTATGACAATTAAATGAAATTCATAACCTCAGCACTTTTCTTACAGGTATGTTACACTCCAATGTTAGGTTTTCAAAATAAAAACTTTGAAGTAACAAATACATATGATCTGTTGGTATGAAAAGGTCTGAAAAGATGTTCAACACAAGTTTAACAGTATCAGGTCATGACCACAATTTTTTTTTTTTTATGTTTACTGGAATATTCCAAAATGTTTTAATGTTCATAGTACACAGAATAAGAACACATATTCTACATGGGAAAGAGTGTGCCTGGGGCAGGCTTCACCTGCACAGAGGAGTGGGAGGTGGTGACTGGCAGGAGTCCTGGGTAGCATCCATGAACCTGGCAGGGGCAAGAGTAGGCAGGGCACATTGGAGAAGGCTTAGAGAGCACAGCTTTCTAGAAGATGCCTAAGGAGCAATAAGGCCCAACAGAAATGAAATCAGCCCTCAGTCCTGGGGAATGCCCACTCAGAAACACTGTTCCTCCTAAAACCCATCTGTCCTGGTTGGGACCTCTTGGTCCACGAGTTCCTCCTCTTCCTTTTATACCTATATCTACACCTATATCTATCTATCTATCTATATAGATAGATAGATAGATAGATAGATAGATGGATACACACACACACACACAAACATATATGCAACTTTTTAAATTTATTTATATTTATATATTTTTTAAGCAACAGGATCTTACTATGTTGCCAAGGCTGGCCTTGAACTCCTGAATTCAAATCCAACTTCAGCCTCCTGAGCAGCTAAGACAATGTGTAGACTATAGGCATAGGTGCTGGCTTCTACAGCACCACCACTCCCCCACTTTTCTTCTTTTTCGGGCAGACTGGGGATTGAATCCAGGGATGCTCCCTCTGAGCTACATCCCCAGTCCCCCCACACCTTAAGAGTGCCTTGTAGGTGATGAGACAGCCTTTTCCTGTTCATCTTTATGGAAGGTCTCTCCATAACAGGGNTCCCCAGTCCCCCCACCCCTTTTTTTTTTTTTTTTTGGAGACAGGGTCTCTTGCTAAGTTGCTGCCCTCAAACTTGCAATCCTCCTGCCTCAGTCTCCTACATAGCTGAAATTACAGGCATGTGCCACCACACCCAGCTTCCCCAGCACCCCTTAGTGAGCTCTCATTCCCAGTTGGTACCATATACCAGGCTTGTTGTGAATCTACTGAATAAATGTGCCCTCCTTCAACACCAACTGCAATAGGAGGGCCTGGAAATCAACTGGCTAACACACTTTCATAGAAAGTGTATCAGAAGTTGATACACAGAAATCTAAACTCTTGACAACTTTTCAGAAACTCACTCTCCTTAACAGTTATTCACTCCTCATCTAGACACAATAGGCTGTTCTGTTCAAGGGCCTGTCTGATCAATCCCTCCCACAATTAGACACCAAATACAATAAGAATGCTGCCACTAACAGTAAGTATTTCACACTACAAACATGTGTTAATGAGTAAAGTGAGTTAAGTTTCCCAGGGTAAGCCTGATCATGCTGGAAAATGTAATAAGAAAACATACTCATGCCCTGATCAACAGATTAACCCACACTGCCCTGGCCCATCCACAATGCAAGCTCTCCTCTGTGCTTCCAACAGGGCCATCCCTGCCACCCACAGAGTTCTGCATTATCTAGAGGAAAACAGAGTCTCTCTCAACTTTCCAGGGGCCTAATGAGCTAAAAACCAATTTTTATAGCCAAGCAGTCTTAAGAAAAGCAATGCAAGGCAAGTCATGTGAGCTTTTTCTTCACAGAACTCTCCACTACAGCCTCAGAGAAAGGAGTTCAAAGCCCCATGAAATTCCAACTGTGAGGAACACAAGAACCCTCTCACCTGGAGGCATCTGGCCGTCTTTTATCTTTATCTTTTTTGTACTGGGGATTAAACTCAAGGGTGCTTTACCACTGAGTCACATCCCCAACCCTTTTCATTTTTTGAGACAGGGCCTCACTAAGTTGATGAGGCTGGCCTCAAAATTGTCATCCTCCTGCCTCAACTTCATAGTCACTGTGATTACACCCATGCCTCATCATACCTGGCAACACTTGCCTATTAATACAGATTCAGATTTCCAAAGTTTCTGATCAATATGTTCCTGGTAAAGGCAGGAAAAGCTAGTCTTTTCTGTTTATTTACAAATGGAAATTATAAACTTCCTTTGCATTAACACATACACATAAAGTGGCCCAGCTTCAGCCTGGAGGGAAGCCCAGAGATCAAGGCTGGATCCCCAAGATCAAGGTCATGCAGGGTGAAACAGGGCTTGGATGGCGGCCCGAACCCCAAAGGAACCCTACATGTCCTTCCAACTGTCAGGATCCCTGTGGCTGCTGAGTTGCCAGTTTGGGGGTGGGGCATGTGCACTGGCTGGAGAGCTAGCCCCTGGCAGAGTATGTGGCACAGGCCTTCCCAGCCCTGTGCAGCAAAGAGGCCTGCCAGCACCCCTTCTGGAGCCACCCCAGTGTGTCCTCGGCCACCCCATCCATGCACCATGGCTCCGCCTCCCTGTTAGAGGTCATTCCCTTCCTCTCAAAGAGCCAGAACCGACACCAACAAAGTCTGAATGTAGTGATGTGTCCATTTCAAGGTTACTAAGCTCTCTCCACCTACCCACTTATCATCCAAAAATGTCACCAGAAACCTGACCAACATCCCCAAGGAAACTGCAGAATCAGCTTAAAATGCCAATCTTGATCAATACCAACACTCAAACACACTCAGCTAGCCTATCCCGCACAGCCAGTGCCAACTGACCCTCACAAGAGGCCTGAGCAGGGGATACCAGCTGGAGGTGGGAGATCCCCTGGCTATGCCAGGTAGAGGCCATTAGGCAGGTGGTGACAGAGCCTGGTGACGCTCATGCAGGCTGATGGCAGAAATTAGGTGAAAAAAAAAAAAAAAAAAATCAACCCGATATCAGTTCTCATTAACAGAATGATACCAAGAGGCACCCTCACCTGGAGGAATCCAGAACTGAAAATTGACAGATTTCTAACTACCCAAAAAAGGCATAAAACTGGGTAAAGACTGGAAGGAAGTGCACCAAAGTATAATAAAAGCTAGTATCTAGGTGGGAAATGTGGAGTGATTTTTACTTTCTTCCTTCTAATACTATATATTTTCCGAAGAGGGAAGAAATAATGATTAGTAATAAATAAAAATGAAAGGCCACAGAGAGCTCACTCTCCCTCCTCTTCATGGTTACCATAAGGTGAAAACAAATTTCCTCCAACATGTCTTACTGCCATGATGATCAGCTTCACCTCAGGCCAAAAGCAGTGAATTCAGCCAACCATGGACTGAACCTCTGAAACCAGACTCTGTTGTCTATCCCAAAGAATGGAAATCAGGATCTGGAAGAGATATTTGTACTCTCATGTTCATTATAACACTAGTCATAGTGATGAAGACGTGTAAACAAGCTAAACATCCATGGAGGATGAGTGGATAAAAGAAAATGCATACAACAAATATGCACATCATAAAATATTATTCACCCTAAAAAAAATAGAGAACTTCTGCAGTGTGATACAACATGGATGAAACTTGAGGATACTGTGCTAAGACAAACAGAAGGACAAACACTGCATGATTACTCAGCTATGAAGATCTCTAATATAGTCAAATTCATGGATCTGTAGAGTAGAATCACTTGTGGTTACTAGAGAGAGAGAAGTGAGGGGAAAACGTGGCATTACTAATAAATGGACATAAAGTTTTAGTCAAGCAAGATAAATTCTAGAGATCTGCTATATAAAGCATACCTATTAATGACATTATATTCTACTCTTAAACATTAAATAGAAAAGTAGATATCATGTTGTTTTCTTACCACAATAAATCATTTTTAAAAAGCCTACAGTGAACCAATACAATAAAATGAACACCTGCCAGTGTGAAGACTGAGAGAATATTTGCCAGTCAGCCTTCTTCACTATGACAAAGTTCCTCAGGAAATCAACTTAAAAAGAGGAAAAGATTTATTTTGACTCATAGTTTCAGAGGTTTTAGTCTGTGGTAATTTAGTTCAAGGGCATTCAGGTCTGAAAAGGTAGCACATTGTGGAGGCAGCACATGGTAGAATAAAGCTGTTCACTTCATAGCAGTCAGAAAACAGAAAACTACAGAAAGAGATGGAGGGCCCAATATCCCCTGCATAGGGGATATTGTCCCCAACAATCTAGCTTCCTTCTACTAGACTAGAGTAGTAGAAGGTTCTAAAGGTTCTACCACCTTGTAATACCACCACAGGCTGGGGTCCAGGCCTTCAACACATAGGTCTTTGGGGAACATTTAAGATCTAGACCATAACAAGGTTTATGGTCCCCTGTTATGGAGAGACCTTCCATAAAGATGAACAGGAAAAGGCTGTCTCATCACCTACAAGGCACTCTTAAGGTGTGGGATGGGAGTCACCCTCTAAGTCAATCATACCAAAGTCCCCTGTCCTTTCTCAAGTTGGTTATTCCATCATAGTGATGAGATAACCTAGGAAGGTGACCTGAAAGACCCTGGGAAGCTGAGATTAGGCTACTTTCAAAGGGAGACAGAAAAACACAATAGCATAGGTGTCACCCCTCGGAATGTGGCCAGAAACAGCACTCTGCCAGCTTTTCCCAATCGGTGCAGATGACTCCTAGGCAACAACCATGGTGGACCCAAAAGTGCATCTAGAGGGGCAGGCCCCCTACAGCCCTTCTTCATCCTGCCCTGCTCTGTTCCATCAGACAACGCCACCCAGGGTCTGCCAATCACCAGGAGCAGAAGATGCCAAGTCACTGACTTCTGCAATACAACCAGAAACATATCCCCAGGGCCCCCAGGACTCAGCAGTCCAAGAAGCAGGGCTGCCAGGGCTGGGCTCCACTAGGTGCTCCCAGTGGTACAATTCAACCTCAGGGTGAACTCAATCTCAGAGAAAAACCACAAAGCAAACCAACAGAGAATGAAGCTGTGGTAAAGGAAGGTGCCTGCAAAGCTGTAATATTGGGAGGGAGCCCACTGTTCTGCAGGCATGCAGGAAAGCCAGGAAGCTGACACAGGAACCTTGTCCAACCTGGGCAAGATACCTCCTTCCCAAGCTCTTTCAGCTCCAGCTGGACCTCTCAGTCATCCTTAATGGACTGAAGAGGATGCAGGTGTGAACCATGGGGGAGGTACTAACCCACCAAAAAAAAAAGAATGTGCCACACTGATGATATAACTGAGAAAACGGGAAGAACTGAAGGGACAAACTGGGACAGCCTGGTGATACCTAAAGGATGGCAAACCTGAACACGTGTGAAGAGAAGGCACGACTCATGGCAGCACATAACCGAAGAAGCATAGCAAGTGTGGGATCCCTGGGACTGCCTGCCTGAGCTGCACCATAGCCATGAAGCAGGCCCAGTCAAGTGCAGCCTTGCTCTCTAGATGCAGCAAGGCCTCCCTCACCTTCCTGTGTTGCAGCTCTCAAAAGAAAGTCACTGGGGAGCTCCATCTCCAACTGAGTTCTGACCAAAGAGGAGGAAAAAGTGGCCATGTCACCTGGGAAGACGTAAAACCAGACAGATGAACACCTTCACATACTAGTGAGGCACTGCGCTAAAAACCACCAAAGAGAATTTAAAAAAAAAAAATCCTAACTATGCAATGAAAAATATAAATTAAGGTATAAATAAAGTGGGGTCACATGCAGAGCTCAGCAATAAGCTAGAGTGGGACAAGAAAAGAACAAACCTCACCAAGAAAGAAGCCATATTACTGGGCGCGGTGGCACACACCTGAAATCGCAGTGGCTAGGGAGGCTGAGGCAGGAAGATCCAGAGTTCAAAACCAGCGTCAGCAAAAGCAAAGCCCTACACAACTCAGTGAGATCCTGTCTCTAAATAAAATACAAAATAGGGCTGGGGATATGGCTCAGTCTAGTGCCCCTGACTTCAATCCCCAGTACAATACAGAAAGAAAGGGAAGGAAGGAAGGGAGGGAGGGAGACAGAAAGACGAAGAAAGAAAGACAGAAAGACAGACAGAAAGAAGTCATATCAGCAACAGCAGCCTATAAGAACGCCAATGAAAACCTTAAATGTAGAGGGTTTTTTTGTTTGTTTTTTTTGTTGTTGTTTTTTAAAGACGCTAGTGGCAAGAAAAAGTTAAGACTATTTCAACAAGAGCCCAGAGCTTAGGGATATGCCATATGGTTGCGAAAAAACAAAGAATATCAACACTTATGGGCTTCCAGCATCTCCAGAAAAAGTGTGATTAACAACATTCCTATAGCACTGAACAACTGCTTTCCACCTAAGCTACGATAAATAATTCTGTAATGGATACCTTTTAGTACAAAAATATTTATTTTCATTTCTAATTATCTCCTTTTCAAGAATACAAGAATACATGAACAAAGCTGGGCACTGTGGCGCACACCTATAATCCCAGCAGCTTGGGAAGCTGACGCAGGAGGATCATGAGTTCAAAGCTAGCCTCATCAAGTTAAAGAGGTCCCAGGCAACTTAGCAAGGTCCTGTCTCAAAAATAAATAAATAAAAAGAGCCGGGGATGTGGCTCAGTAGTTAAGCACCTCTTGGCTCAATACCTGGTATTCAAAAAAAAAAAAAAAAACTTGAACAGAAATTAGATCAAAGACTATAAACCATTTAGAAATCCTTTTTCCTGATTTTTTTTTTTTTTAATGCTAAGGATTCAAACCCAGGACCTCAAGCAAGCTAAATGTACATTCTACCACTGAGCTACACTCCCAGCCCCTTTTCTTGATTACAATGCATATTCATTGTAGAAAATATTTTTAAAAATTAATAAGGAGCTGGGTGTAGTGTTATGCATGCCTATAGCTCCAGCCACTCAAAAGAGACTTAGGTAGGACTGCTTGTGTCAAGGCATTCAAGCCCATCATGAGCAACATAGTGAAACCCCACTTTAAAAAAAAAGGAAAGAGGAAAGGAGGTAAAAATAAATCTTGATATGGTCACAAAGTGGTAACTACCTGTAACATTTTGATGTATTTCCTCCCACATACATACTTAAAACCACAAGACACTATACATCTTTTGTAACCTTTTTCCTTTTAACATTGTAAACATTTACCCAAATTACATGGAATACAGCATAATTTACCTAATGCAGTCTCTGTAAAACAGCCATTTAAATTGTTTACATTTTATATAAATATATATATAAAATACTGCTATATTGAAAGTAAAAAATCTGAAAACCAGATATCCTAAACAGAAGATGAGAAGAGAAACAATGAGATGGCCCCTCACCCCTGACTGCTTGACCTTCACACCTGCAAAGCCCAGACAAACACCACAAGCACCAACCAATTTGCAGAAATGATGTGAAGCTCTCCTCAGAATCTGAGAAAGGCTACAAAACCGGAATGACTGGAAATGAACAGTTCTCTACACAAGTTTGATAAATGTTCTTTGTTGGCAGGTCAATGAAGAGCAAAATCCTTCAGGTTACCTTTGTCAACAAGAAGGAAAACATGACAGCTTAGTGTCATGACAAGTGCACACTGTCTGCCCCTGCATACCAAGGCCTGAGTGACCCAGAGGCTAAGTGCCCTGGATACCTTACAGATGGAAGGATAAACCAGACATAAAATGACCTTCACAGGACAAGCCGTAATTCAAAACCAATAAGGTCAAAGTGAAGGAGCAAGTGCAGAGACCTGGGGACAAAAGTCCAGCCCAGTAGCATGGAGGATAGTCACAGGTTTTGATGACCTATGATATGGCTGCTAGCTCAAGTGCCATGCACTCAGGCAGCAACAAGGAAAGTATATGACCAGATGCAACATGCCCTGCTCAAGAAGCCCCCTCAGGGTCCATGCCTAGGGCTCCAGACACCAATGGGGGACAGTGTCCAGGCGACTAACAGGAGGCATGCACGTCAGATGGTCCATACCAAATGAGCAGAGGACAGTCAGGTGCTGTATCTGGGAAAGGGATATCTACACAACTGTCCCAAACAAGAAAGAACATGTCCTGACAGGCAACACTGGAACCACCTGGGCCACTGGGCTGCCTCTGAAGGAAGGGGCTATGGGGAAGATGACTACCACCTGTCAGGAATGCTGTTACAACTCCTCTCTATGGGCTGGCCTGCATTCACTTTCCTGCCCACCCTGAACATGCCCCACCACCTCCAGCAGTCCACACCGAGTTCCTCAATCCCAGGCCCCAAGTCCTGCATACCACAGAAGTCTCCCTCTCATTTTACACTTGCATATGGCAGAAGAAGCATCACTGTATTCCTTCTATTGCTGGCCAATGACAGTGCAGATGTCCCCACCTAGACCCTCAGCTCTTGCAGGTCAGGCCTCAGATGACTGACCTGTGCATCATGCTCTCGTGCTGCAGAGGGAGGATTGATGGGATTTTATAAGGTCAGTGCCCTCTCAGAGACAGTGAACCTCTATCTGGAAAGACTTGGTGAAGGCCTCCATCTCTCTTGGATTGGATGATACTGATCTGGAGAGCTGAGCAGAGAAGCAGATGCACCTATGCCCAGATAGGAATAAAAGCAGTGCTTGTGCCTAAGTGCTCACAGGAATGGGAATCCTCCAGTTCTCAGTCTTCTCACTCACCCACCTTCTTTCTAACCACTCATGTACACACTCCTTGGGCACAACAAGCCCTGAAAAGCTGCCTTCCAGGGTTCACTCTCTTCTCAGCCCAAAGCCTGAGCATGCCAGCAGGGATGAGCTGGCAGCCAGGCTCGAGAACCAGGCCAAGCACAAAGGCTTCTCCAGGCTTCTCAACACGGCACAAATTCAGTTTACCTACATTAGATGCAAACATCATCCACCTTAACTTCGTGGGAAACATTTTCTTATGAGATGGTTTGTGTTGATAAGCTTCAATTTCAAGTGAAGAGCTGAAACTCTCTTCACCAAAGAGGAAGGCGCATAGAGAGAAAATTTAGATTTAAAATTAAGGGCTAGGAAATAAATAAATAAAATAAAATTAAGGCTAGGGTGTAGCTCAGTGATTAAGCATTTGCCTAGCATGCTCAAAGCCCTGGGTTCCATCCCCAGCACTGCAAAAATGATAACGATAAATAATGATGATGATGACAATTAAATAAAGCATGAAAGCATGGGTCCAGGACAGCCTAATGGCTGAAGGTAAGTTAAAAAGGTAAAAGTAAAAAGAAACACAACCATGACGAATGGAGTTGTGTAAAAAGGCAGGAGCTGGGCTACCTTGAAAAATGCCTCCTTAGGGAAGGGGGGTGGACATGTGCCTGTTGGGGACAATGGAGAGAGATCCAAGTGTCAGAGGTAACTGCACAGAAGCCTCTGTTCTTCTAACCCTGGGTGTGCTTTTGCTCCAAGTCTAGAACTTGCTCCTTCATCTACCACTACTTTTGAAACTTAATACATCAGCTTCCATTAGAAGGGGAAGCTTTAGGTTAGCCTTGTCCATTATTAACTCACCTAAAGGTCATAAGTAGAACCTGTGGTCTCAGTTCTTTAATTCCCCAATTATGCTAATGGATAACAAAATACAAGGATAGAATCATGGGCCAGGTGCCTACTCCAGAACCTGCACCATTCCTGAACAGCTGCTGTAATGGGGCAGGACCTTAACTGCTCTGAGTTCTGCTTGCTTCACCTGACCCCTGGGGCTGATAGGTATCACTGGCAAGGCATAACTTGTCTGGCTCCCTCTCAATTGATCTTTCCCGAAATGCCAAAAAGCAAATTCTATTCCTAGTTCCACTTTACAAATGCAGGCACTGAGCCTCCCCATACGGTGGCAAAACTGGGAATGGTCCCAGCTCCCTGTGCTTCTAAGTCCCGCTCTAAATCTTCCCTATCTGGCATCTTTCTCCCTCCTACCCACCACGTTCCTGCCGGGTTGTACCAAAGATGTCAAAGAATTCTGGGCCACAAATCCAAAGGCTTCTCTTCCTGTATCCACCTCCTTGAAAGTCTTCACTGCAGTTTCTGAAACTCACTGAATCAGGAAACTTTAAATTCTAAAAGACTCCTGAGGCGAACCTGTAGGCAGTACCCGGTTATTAACAGCAGCAGGGAGAACAGCAGTACCTTCGTTTCATGAGGCTGAATTCCCTCCGTGCCTGGAGCGACAGCATCCTAGGCACTTCCCCCCCTGTGCTACCCAGGCCTGGTCCCGACTTGGCCTACACCCCTTGGCAGCCTGGGAGTCGGGCGAGGCCAGACGCTGCACTGCGTGAGGCCTCTCGGCAGCGACCCGGCGTGGTGGGGGAGGGCTCAGAACCCACGCCGGGGACTAGGAGATACTTGGGATATGGGGGACCGAGAAGAGGGGGAAACTGAAAGGGACGGGGGCCCAACGGCGGTAGTGGCACTGGAGGCACGACCGGGGACCAAGCGGGGACGGGATCCAGAGGGATGAGGGACCGACATGGGGTCTGGGGGATGACTGGAGACCGAACTAGGGAGGGTGCTGGTGGGTATGCGGGAATGAACTGAAGAGTTGCTAGAGGGATGAAGGACCCAAAATGGGGAGATGCTAGCGGATATGGGGATGCCCCGAAAACCCGGGCCCTCGGGTAAGGCCCTGAACCGCGCCGCCCGACTGCAGCTCACCTGCGCGTGGGCCACCACCAGACTCTTGTTCCCTTCTCCGTGGTACCTCCATTCATTCTCGTCCATCTTCCCTTCTTCCATGCCCCGGCGCGGCCCTGGAGCCTCGCAGTCCGGGACGTGAGGACGCGAGCTGGGGGCCACCCACCTCGCCCGGCTCCAGTGGCCGCAGTCTGGGGAGGAGGAGCGCCTGTCAGCAGCCGCCTGCGGTCGACTCCTCCACGGCTACTCGTAGGCGCGGGCCGCCGGAAGCCACGCCCCCGGAGACTGCCATGACCAAGCCGGGCAACTTCCGGGATCCCGCCCACTTCATCTCTTTGACCGCAGCAGTGAATGAGCCAACGGCCATCTTAAGTATTGGCAGAGTGACTCACTTCCGAAGCGCGGTCTTGGGAACCGGAAGGGAGGTTTCCGGCCCGAGCGCCGGATGTGAGGCTGGCCAGAATGACCGGCGGCTGCTCGGCGCCCGGGACCCCTCGGCAGTGTCTTGTCTCAGCGTTTGGCGTTTTGGGGCTCCGGACCGCTTGACCGTGGGACCCCAGCAAGGTGCTTGGCGTCTCTGAGCCTCATCTTTCGCTTCTGTAGAATGGAATATGACCCATTGCACCCTCACGGGATTACCAGACGCAGAGCATCCGTTGGTCCCGTGAGGTAAAAACGTTGTCATCCTCGCTTTCCACGCGGGAAAACATGGCACGGCAAAGCGAGAGACACCCCCCCCCTTCCCTGGTGACGCTTTTTGCCCGCGGACCTCCAGGGACAGAGGTGAGGCGAAGGAAATTGGCCCTAGGCTTATTCCCTAGGGCGGAGGAGAGAATGTCACCGCCTCGCAGAGCCGCTATGAGGCTCACGTGTCCTCAGTCTCAAGATCACTTGATGCTCCTAGCAGTGATTGAGGGGCCAGAGGCTTTTGCTGATATGGGTTATAGTTAAATTAAAACAAGAAGTTTGACTGGCGTGGTCGCGCACGCCTCTAGTTCATTGACTTGGGAAGGTGCGGCAGGAGGATCCCAAGTTCGAGGACAGCCTACGCAACTTAGTGACCCTGTCTCAAAAGGGGGAAAATGTAATACGTGGTAAAGCGCCCCTGGGTTAATTCCCCAGTACTCCCCTCAAATGTTTAGCCGTATTTTTTAATTTAAAAACGAACATATTATATGTAATTAGTAGATAAATTTAATATCCCGAAAATCAAGAAGAGTGATGGTGTTTTACATTTTTTGCAACTCTTTTTAAAGCTTAGTGGATAGTAACGGGATTCTCAGATCTGCATTAGGTTTGCTGCAATGTTAAAGGTTGCTTTGGTTGACGTATATGAAGAAAATCGAGCCTAATGCAGATATGTGATTCATAAAAGTAGGACCGTCAGACCTAGTCTTGAGAATGGCTTACTGAGAGCCTCTCTGGGAACCTGCCAGGCTTTGGGAATAACAGCGAAATGACGCTAGATCATCAGGAAAATGATCTAACAGCTTCAAGCATCTCTTTTTCCTCTAGCTTGGGATAAAGGGGAGGCCAGGTGGGAGGCTGTTTAGAATCCTCTGCAGGAAAGTTTCAGAAATGGTAGTAATAGCCACTCCTGGAGGTAAACAGACCCCAAAGGGGTGGAGGGAACAAGCACAGGACAGTGAGAAGACATTAAAGTTCACCAAGGCCTGACTTCCCACACCTACAAGGCCAGGAGACCCTAAACATGAAAGGAGAGCTGGAGTCAGAATCATACTAAGTATCAATACCACATTAAGTCTTAAAATATTTGCTTGAGGAAACCTCTGTGGTGCTGGAAACATTCTACATCTTTACCACCACCACCACCCCCAAGGAGGAGTGTTTATCACAAAGTATCAGCCATAGGAATGGGGGACATCAGTTTTTTGGTTTGGGTGTTTTTTGTTTGTTTGTTTTGTTTTTTTGTTTTGTTTTGATGCCTTTGCCCCACATCCCCTCCTTTTCATAACACCGACACAGGCTTTGTATGGGAAGCACCATTCCTCTATTCAGTTTATGTAATCTGACTTACCTGGGCTTAATTCCTACTCTCAAGGCTGGGCTTGTGACTTTGACACAGGCAACCAGGAATTACATTCCCTGGAAATTACATAAAGGGGTTGGTTCAGGAGGTACAGGGAGGTGATACACAGGATACTGTGAAGCTCACTCCTGTGGCTTACACTGACCTGAGGGGGAGAAGCACTTTCAGCTGGCTGACAGAACAGCCTCATTAGCTTATGCTGCCAGTAGTGTCCCAGGCAGCATAGGTGAATCAACAGGAAACAGCTGGGAAATAGCAAGTACTTTGTTGACCAGATTGCTTTAAAGCTTCTGAGCCAATGAATTCCATCTTTTGCTTAAGACAGTGTAAGCTGGATTCTTTTTACTCCCAACTTATAAGTCCAAACCAGGAACAAGAGTATACTGGATCACCTCCTCAGGTGGATATTGGAAGCAAAGACTGAATGCGTATTATTAGATAGGATTCCTACATAAGAAGTGTATGAACTGAATTTTAGGTCCCCCAGAAATTCTTATGCAGAAGGGCAAACAACAATGTGATGGTATTTAGAGGTGGACTTTTTGCAAAGTCATGAAGGTGGAACCCCTGTGAAGCAATTAGTACCCAGCAAGAAGGCAGCCCTCATCAGAACCCAACCATGCTGGCACTCTGATCTCAGAATTATAGCCATCAGACTGGCACCCTGAGGACAGGAATACAGCTTATATAGACAAAAGGGTGGCTCCTGCAGGCACAGTCAACTGGTGACCACAGACTGTCTGCACCATAATGCTAACCATGGTGATCTACACGTGTATGAAGTCCATCTGTACTCAGCTCTCATGTTTGGGGAAGAGAAATTCCCAGCAAGTTCAAAGGGAAGATGGCAGCCATGTGCCATGTATGCCTCTAAACTGGCTGCAGCTGAAGTGGCAGTTGCCACGGCCTTGATGACAGCCACAGAGGCTGGACCAAGGCTTCTGGAGTGACAACAACGAGAGAAATGACCTCCAGCGCAGCAGCTGCTGAGCAGTAGGTTGCTGTAGAAAGAGTGAAAGCCACGATGGGCACAGGGGCTGCAAAGGTGGCATAAGTGGTGCCCTGATCCCATCCCTACCCTACCTACACCTTGTCCACAGAACTGGTGAGGCCATGTAGCTATCCCCAGGGGCAACAGTGGGGACTGTCAGTCAAGTCGTGCCTGCTCTTATTGGTCCCAGGTTGCTTTGGCCAACTGCAAAAACAACCTTTGAAAACAAAGGAGAAAAACAGAAAAACACCTTTTGGGTTGGGTCAGGCCCTTTGTATTCTAATCTCATTTCCCCCTTACGAGATTTTTATCCTCTTTAATCTCTCCCTTTCTTCCCCCTACTCCTTACTGGAGGCTTCACCACTGAGCTATATCCCCAGCCCTTTTATTTTGAGAAGGGGTCCCACTAAGTTGCCAAGGCTGGCCTTTAACTTGCAATGTTCCTACCTCAGGCTCTTGGGGTGACAGGCCTGCACCACTACTCCAGCTCTCATTAATCTTTTTTTTTTTTTAATTTAACGTTTTTTTAGTTGTTGATGTACCTTTATTTAATTAATTTATTTATATGTGGTGTTGAGAATTGAACACAGTGCCTAGGCAAGCGCTCTACCACTGAGCCACAACCCAGCCCCTCTCCTTAATCTTAAGGAGTCAGGATGAAGGTCTCTATCTTCCGTTAACTATTTACAGCTGACAACAGGCATTGACCCTATGGGTCCCTGGAGGCATTAAAAATCTCCCACTGACTGTTCTCATGACCTGTAGGACCTGATTCTTCCACTAAAGGGAAACCATGCATAAATATCAGTTTGACCATGAACTGCTATAACTTGGAAGACACAACTTTACCAAAAGGTTAAAAACATGAGAAGCAAGTGTAGTGGTACTCTCCATGCTCTCTCCCTTCTTGGTCCCTGATGTACTTTCTTTGGAGCAGTGCCCACCTTGATCTTCCCAACATCCCCCCTCTTTTAGCTGCTTAGTTATATGCTCTGCTCTTTTTCATTTTTCTTACCCAGTAGACCACTTTTTCTCCTGTGCCCAGCTAATCATTTTCCTTGTTTTCCTGCTCTACTGCGTCATGAAGAACAGTTATATATTTCCCCATCTGCCATTCTTTGAGCTGCCATCTGTGAATCATGTGGCTGATTCATTAGTGCTCTTGTGTGCAATCCATTCTTGTCCTCCATATTCACTGTCCATGACATATAGTGATATTTGCATAGACAGACTATACCAAATCTACACAGTCTACCTAGCAGCCCATGCTCACAACTCTTTGGCCACAGGCTATGGATACTTTTTGAAACTATCCATGGCTCCCTACAACCTTTCAGATGTCCTTTCACATCCTTTCTTTTACACTTGTCTGAAAACAGTCCCGGGAAACATCTGCATCTGATTCTCCTACTCCTGTCCTTGCATGTCCAACCTGACTTGCTACTGGGTCTCACCACTCTCTCCCTGAGTATTCCCACCCATCTTAACCTCTCTTTCTTCTCCCTCATTAGCTCTCATCTCTTTTTAGGAGCTCTCTTTCAACACTGGCTCCAGTCCTCTCTGCTCCTACATTCTCTGTGGACAACCGACCCACTGAACTCTAGATAGATGCCACCGGTGTGGTTGGAGACTGCTGGACTTGTCAGCATCTCTCCCTGACACTGGTCACTGGTGCCTTCCACAATGCTCAGAGTCCCTTTTCAGATCTAGTCTGACTCTCTGTGCTTTACATTAAAACCAATTATCCCATCCTTTGGGGTATTCACTCCCTTTCAACTTCCCTTGCTGTCTTCCTCTAAAAAGACTCAACTATCTATTCTGAAAATCTTCTCAGCTATTACCTGTCTTTAGTTATTTTCTTACCTCAAAATTTTTAGAACAAATAGCCTAAAAGTGTTAACTATCTTTACTATCTGCTCATTTCTCAATCTGGTTTTCATTACAACTTCCACCCTCCAAATTTAGTCAGGAGTCTCTTTGGATGTCTGCTGTGCAACACAAATTTAACACTGAAACTGAAATGGTGAGCAATAGAAATGAGAGGAAGAAAAGGTGATGAAAGAATAGAGGACACAAACAAGGGGTGTGGTGTTTTTTGGGTGGGGAAAGCTACACAGGGAGAGCCAGACAGAACTCTCCATTCACAGTTGACAGAAGCAAAGATTCTGGCAGCCACTTATCCGCAAGACATGCCAATCACCACTGTTGTTGGTCCTCTTGTTCAGGATACTCCCTTAGTAGTTGCTAATGATGTTACCAATCAGCTGAGGGTTTTTTCGTTTGTTTGTTTTGCTCAACTTGGATAGAAATCATGAAAAGGCAAAGTACAGTTCCCTTTAGTGTTATCAGCTCCAGCTCTTATTAGTGTTAACAGTGGAGCAGCAATGGCTAAATCAGCGGTTGCTGCAACGACAACCACACAATCAAGGGAGCTGCATAGCTGGCCAATTCCTTCCCTACTTGCTCATCACGCAGAGCTAGTGTGGCCACTTGGCTGTGTGCTAGGGCAGCAGTGGTAGCTGTCAGTTGAATGGCCATGCACAATGGCACCTCCCGGTGATCCCAGGTGGCCTCAGCTATCTACAAAAATTATGTACACACCAAAGAAATAAAAAATTAAAAAAAAGAAAAACCTGTATGCAGCAAAATTATCCTTCAAAAGTAAAGGAGTATCCCATTAGCATGTAGAACTTTTGTTTTTGCATTTAAGGTTTTTTTGTTTGTTTGTTTGTTTGTTTGTTTGTTTGTTTTTGTGTGTGTGTGTGTGTGAGTGAGAGAGAAAGAGAGAAGGAGATGGGATTCTGGGAAAGTGGCAGATTAGGAAGTAACAGGAATCCATCTTCCCACCTAGACAACAATTGTACTGGCAGAACCTGCTAGAACTCTAGAGGATACTGAAGAGGAAACTCCACAGGCAGGCGTAGATGGTCAATTGCAGTTAATGTTGGTCAATTTTAGGCATTGGCTTAACAGTAACTTCTCATCCTTGACCCCACAACCTCATGGTAGGCAGTCATGCACTTGTTCCAGAAAAGCTGATGTTCCCCAAAATATTCACAAACTTGATTAAAGATATGAATATAAACATTCAAAAGCTCAAAGAACTCCAAATAGGATGAAATCAAAGAGATCCACACTGAAACACATTATTAGTAAACTGTCAAAAGCCAACAGAATTTTTTTTTTTTAAGTGTTGGAGATCAAACTAAGGCCTTGTACTTACTAGGCAATCACTCTACCATTGAACTGTACTATGTGCCTTTAAATTCTCTTTTATGACAGGGTCAGACACCTGGGACATCTGAGTTGAGGTCTCCTCTGCTTCTAGAGATATGCTTGGAGCCCTGACTGATGACAACAGCAGCTGTAACAGAGCAGTAGGGGATGAGATAGGTGCCTGATGGTTATTGGTTAAGTATCTGGGCCACTGACACCTGCTCCCCACCAACTCCTGATGGCTTCAACTGTTTTAAATGAAGAAATGTAAAAGTATCTTTGGCCAGGCACAGTGGCACACACCTGTTAAATCAGGAGGATAGGCAGGAGGATCAAAGTTCAAAGCCAGCCTGAGCAATTTAGCAAGACCCAAGGGCTCAGGATGTAGCTCAGTACTAAAGCACCCCTGAGTTCAATCCCCAGTATTGGGGGTAAAAATGTATTGATGATCTGTTGCAAAGAACTTTACATGTTACAGATTACCCACAGAGAATAAAAATCTTAATTCTCTAGAAAACAAAAGATTCAATATAAAGTTAGCATCCTCCAGTAAACTCAACTCAGCATTTACTCATTGCCCAAGGCAATGTATTCCTTGAGAAGGATTGTATATTCTATTCTGTTTTGTCAGGAAGAAAGTTCTAAAAATCAATAAGTTTCCACTTAGGAAACTTAAGAATTTGAAGAGCAAATTAAATGCAAAGTAAACAGGAGAAAATAAATATAATAAAAATTCCAGTAGAAATCAATGACATTGGAAGTTCCTAGGAGATCAAGACAAATATCAATGAAATCAAAAGCTGATTCATTGAAAAGATTAATAAAATCAATAAGCCTCTAATGAGGCTTAATAAGAAAAAAAAGAGAAGACACAATATTAAAATATTGTGATAATAGAGAGGACATATATTAGAAATGAAAGAAGGGACATTAAAAGGTTAATAAGGAAATATTATGAACAATCTTGTGCACACAAACTTGATAATCTAGAATAAATGGAACAATACCTCAAAAAAAAACCTGCCAAAGTTCACATGGAAAGAAATATATAATTATCAAAGAAAGTGAATTGGTAACTAATAACCTTCTAAAACAGAAAGTGGCAGGCTCAGATGGGTTCACTGTTGAATTGTACCAAACATCTGAGGAAGAGATTATTCCAATCTTACATTCTCTTCCAGAAGATATAAGCAAAGGGAATACCCACCTTTTCAATGAATGCCCACCTTTTCAGTTGGAACAACTGAAACCAATCTATGCAAAACTATTTTTAAAATTTGATACAGAGCTTACATTTTCACAAAAATAAACCAAAAATGGATCACAGACCAAAATGTAAAACCAAAACTATAAACACTCATAGAAAGTAACAAGAGAACCATTGGTAATCTTGAGATTGGCAATAACTTTCAAATAAAATGCCAAAGGCACACCTATGATAGCAATAATCAAAAAGATAAACTTGATTAAAATTAAAATCTGCTATAAGAGACACTGACAAGAGAATGAGAAGGCCAGTCAGAGTAGGGGAAAATATTTATCAAAGACATTCTGATAAAGGATTGCATTCCGGAATCTATTAAGAATTCTTATAATTCAACAATAAGAAAACAACCCAATTAAAAAATGGCAAAAGATCTGACAAGACATATCACCAAAGAAAATACATAACTGACAGACACCAACACCTAGTGCTGTAGAAGAGGTGGAATAACAAGATTTCCCAATCATGGCTGAGATAGTAATGCAAAATGGTCTGGCCAGTTTACAAGTTTTGTACTTCTTAGAAAAGTAAATATAGTGTGTGTGTGTGTGTGTGTGTGTGTGTGTATATATATATATATATATATATATATATATATATATATATATATATATTTAGTTGTAGATGGGTACAATATCTTTTATTTATTTATTTTTATGTGGTGCTGAGGATTGAACCCAGTGCCTCATGCATGCGAGGCATGCATTCTACCACTGAGCTACAACCCCAGCCCCAAAATATGGTCTTAATATATGATCAAGCCTTTGTGCTCCTTGGTGTTTACCCAATTGAGATGAAAACCTATGTCCTCTCACATCTATTGACTGCAGCTTTACTCATAACTGACATAACTTGGAAGCAACCTGGTGGTCTTCTTCAGTAGCTAAGTGGATAAGCAAACTGGTATGGCCATACAATGCAATATTATTCAGTGCTGTTTAAAGAACTGAGCTACCAAGCCATGAAAGCCATTCATATGGTATAAAAAAATGGATAAAGAAAATGTGGTACACGTACACAGTGGACTATTACTTAGCCTTAAAGAAGAATGAAATTATGTAGGTAAATGGATGGAACTAGAGAATATCATGCTAAGTAAAATAAGCCAATCCCCCAAAAAACAAAGATCAAATGTTTTCTCTGATAAGCGGATGCTGATCCATAGTAGGTGTGGGGGGGTGGGGGGTTAAGGGAAGAATGAAGGAACTTTGGATTATGCAGAGGGGAGTGAGGCGGGGAACAGTGGGAATGGGAAGGATGGTAGAATGAGACAGACAAAATTACCCTATGTACATGTATGATTACACTTCTGGTGTGATTCAGTATCATGTACAGCCAGAAGAATGAGAAGTTATGCTCCATTTATATACAATGTGTCAAAATACATTCTCCTGTCATGTATAACTAATTAGAACAAAAATTTTTAAGTGATGTTTAAAAAAAAAAGACATGGAGGAATCTTAAATGCTTATTGCCAAGGGAAAGAAGCCAGATTGAAAAGGTTACATAATGTATAGTTCCAAACCTATGACATGAAAAAGGCAAAATTATGGAGACAGTAAAAAAGATCAGCAGTTGCCAGGGATTGATGGGAGGAAGGAAAGCTTTTCTATATGATACTATAATGGTGGATACATGCCATTATACATTCTTCCAAACCTATAGAATGTACACCACCAAGAATGAACTTACTGCAGTGAGTGGTAATGATGTGTCCATGTAGGTTCATAGTTGTAACAAATGTACCCTTTGGTGGGGTATGTTGATGGTGGGGGAATTTGTTCCCAGGCAGGGGGTGGGGTGAGAACTTTATGTACTTTCCACTTGTATTTTCTGTGAACCTTAAACTGCTCTAAAAATAACATCTATAAATAAACAAAATGAATAAAAAAAATTTGGGGTACTAGGGGTTGAATCTGAGGTGCTCTACCACTGAGCTGCATCCCCAGCCCTTTTTATTTTTTTTAATCAGGTTTCATCCTTATCATATTTATCTTCATTTATTTATTTTGGTGGTGTTGGGATTAAACCCAGGGCCTTGGACATGCTAGGCACGCATTTTATCCCTGAGCTACACCCCAGCCCCACTTTTTTATTTTGAGACAGGGTCTCAGTTGTGATTCCTCTACCCCAGCCTCCCAAGTCACTGGAATGACAGGCATTGCAACACTGCACCCAGCTTGAATAAAATAATTTTTTAATTAGAAAAATATATAAAGAACTCCTAGAAATCAAGTAGACACTGAGCTAAAGAGAAAAATGGTCACAAAGTTGAAGCAAGAAATTCACAAAAGGGGAAGCCAAAATGCCCAACAAAAATGTGAAATTATCTGGTCTGCACTAGTAACCAGGCAAAATGCAAATTAAATCCACCAATTCTAAAAGAGATGCTTATGTATCAGAGAAGTACTATCCCATGCCTGTCCGACTGGTAAAAATTACAGTGTCTTTGACTATGGCCCAGGCTTAAGAGGAAACGGGTAACAGGATCTCTTCAGGTAGGGCTGTTTAAGACATGAAGACTTGATTGGACAATGTAGTAACCTAAGGCTGCCAGGTGCTAGGACATCTCCCTCTGGTATGTGCCCTAACAAGTCTCTTTCCACATGTATAGAAGGAAACAAGAACAGCAGTACTCTCTTAATAAATGACTTAAATGTCCATCAACAGGAGAAATCAATGAATTGCATTACAGTGGATTCGCCAAAAGATCACACAACAGTTAAAATAAATGCACTTGGTCCTTATTTATCAATGGGATGAATCAGAAATATAAAGCTGAGAAAAAAACTTTTCAGAAGGGTATGTGTAGTGTGATTTCATTCATATATGGAGTAGACTCCTGCAACTTGACATTTTATCATGTCTCTGGCACATAGCCAAAGAATAACAATATACAGCCCATTGATAAACCCTGAATTCAGGACCCTGATTTTGTACAAGGGGTGAGACTGGGAGATACATAGGGAACTCAGTGGCATTTGTAACGTTTTACTTCTCATATATCAAAAACAGATGAGGTGCTGGGAGCAGTGGCACATGCCTGTAATTCCAGCGGCTCAGAAGGCTGAGGCAGGAGGATGAGAGTTCAAAGCCAGCCTCAGTAACTTTGTGAGACTCTAAGTGACTTAGAGAGATCTTGTCCCAAAAAATAAAATGAGCTGGTGACATGGCTCAGTGGTTAAGTGTCCCCTGGGTTCAATCCTTGGTACAAAATACTAATAATAGTAAAATAAATTATCTTGTCTTAGGGGCACATGTTTATGCCCCGATGCTTTGCTGATGCCAGAGTATGGGACAGTGAGTCTATACAATCCTCCAAACCCTGGCTGGAGAGTTGTCAATGGAACTTTCAAAGAAGTCCTTGAGCTCAGTTTCAATAAACAGCAAATGCTAAGGAGGGAGAATTCATGGGGTGAGAGTCCTAACAGGCAAGGCCAGGGAGAGTAGGAGGTGTCTGTTAGGGACTGACTGGACTTTGAAAGAGACCATTACTGGGGAGAAACTAGCTCTATAGCACTGCAGGTTGGGGTGGAAGGGGAGCCCTGAGACATCATGGCGTTATTTCACTGGCTTGGATACACCAATTCTAAAAGAGACGCTTATGTCTCTTTTAGAATTGGTGTATCCAATACAGCGGAACCAACCTCATGTGTGCCAGGCAGGGTACCCTTTTCTTTTCATTCCCCACATAGTTCCTGAGAAGGATCAGGAAACACCACAACAATCCTTGGCTTGGAACTGGCCACAGGGTACCACTAATGAGGTCAGACTGGGACCCACTGTCAAGGCAGAGAATAGTCACAAGACAAGGCTTAATAAAATAGAGGGTCCCAGTCCTTGAACATGGCTTGATGGTACAGGAAGAGGTGGTACAGAGCAAAGCTCCAGGGTACTGGAGAAGACAGCAGGAAGCACCAAGAAACCTGGCCAGAAACCTGTGGGAGAGGCAGACAAAGGCAAGCCAGCTGCCTGCAGGAGTGGCAAGGGAGGCACCTTCAAGAGCTTTTGGGAGGATAGATGGGAACAGTGATGGTGGGTCCCAGACAGACGCAAACTTCCTTGAGTCACTGGGTTATACAAGTGCTTTGGGTAACAATGACTAAGAGCTAGACGATGGTGCAGGGCAGGCTTGGCTAGTGGGATTCATGGCCATCTTGGTTCCTAAGAGAAACTGCAGGAATGTGTCACCATTCATATGTGCAAGGCAAATGCCAGAACCCTGAAGCTACCCTGGTGGGGTTTCCAGGCAATGGGGCCAGCCTGCCAGAAAGCAGCTGGGAGGTACCCAAAGGTAGAGGAATAAACAGGCAGGCGCCAGCCTACACCAATGTCATGGAAATACCCCACAATATTGCCAGGCAAGAACTGGGGCCAACAACCTGACAATGCTGCCTGGGAACTAGAATTTACCAGATTCAGTCCACTTGGCTCCAGGAAGATGCCCCTGTTTGCAGGACCAAAAGGGAGAAACAATAGTCCCCTGGGATAGAAGCTGGGGGTGGGGCTGCACAGAAGACAGGAATGCAGTGGCTGGCTTAGGGCTGCTCCCAGGGGACCTCCCTGCCCAGTATACTCCCACGAGGATGCCTGGAACCTGGCTCCCTCTTTCTCTTATGAGCCCCTGCTCCAGGGAAAGGATGTCCTCCCCTGGCGCCAGCCAAGTCCCTTATGATAAGCCCTTACATGCATAAATGACTCACAGTTCTCAAGAATGTCAACCTGCTTCACCACCCAGCAGCCAGAAAGTTGTATTATAAAAATAATTAGAAAACAGTCAATCCTAGAAGGCTACAGAGTCCCTGACTCACTGACCAAAGAGTTGGTTCCACAGTTTTCTGATGAGAAAAATTGTTCAAGCATAAATACCTCATAATACAGGAGCTAGTGGGGCCATGAAAAAACAGTACATTCTTTTCTGCACTATGAAGTGTCATCTCACCAGGTGCAGTGTTTCTGGGGGACAATTTGGCAACATCTATTAAAATATAATTACACAGAGGCTGGGGATGTAGCTCAGTGATGGTATTCACCTTGTATATGCAAGACCCTGGGTTTAATCCCCAGCAACAAAATAAAATTTAAAAGTATGCAAAAACCATCTCCTAGGAATTTATTCTAGATATGTCTTTGGATCAAGATAAACCCTACTGGGGTTTCTGTCTCAATTCTTCTGACATTTGGGCTGGAGAATTGTGGAAGGTTGTTGTGCGTTGTGTTCTGGGTTCTGGTGTGATAGTTATGGGGTACCCAGACATCTGATCAAGCATTATTCTGTATGTGCCTGTGAAGGTGTTTCTGGATGAAATTGGTGTTTGAACCAGCAGAACAGTTGTCTTATTCATTTGTGTTGCTGGTGGCTTATAAACAATAGAAATTTACTTCTCATAGTCCTGGAGGCTGAAAGTTCAAGATTAAGGGGCTGGCAGACTGGTAAGGGCCTGTTCCTCATAGACAGCACCTTCCATGTGTCCTCAATTAGCAGACCCGGGTGAACAAGCTCCTTTGATGCTTTCATAAGGGCACTGATCCCATTCATGAGGTTCCTGCCCCGTGACTTAATCACCTTCCCAAGCTCCCAACTCTAATACCACCATAACCCTGGGGATTAGGATTTCAACATATTAATTAGGGGCGGGGCACCACCTTCAGTCCACAGCACTGAGTAAAACCAATGGCCCTCCCTAATTTAGAGAGGCTACAGCCACCAATTTGAAGGCCCAAATGCAACAGAAAGGCTGACCTTCTCCTGAGTAGGGGAATAACCCCTGCCTCCAGCCTTCAAACTGGGACATGCCTTTTTCTTGGCTCTTACTGAGTCTCCACCTGCCAGTCTTTGGACTGGGATACATGGCCAGCTTCCCCCAGCTTCTAGGCTGCTAACTCACCCTGCAGATTCTGGAACTTGTCACGCCCTGACTGTGTGATAATAAATCACACAGTCTATTGGTTCTCTTTCTCTGGAGAACCCTGAAAAGTATAAAATGTGAGCAGCATCCTTGATATTTGCCTATTAGCACCCCCACCACAGTTGTGACAACCAAAAATGTCTCTGAACAGATGTCCCCTGAGGGAGCCACCACTTACACACATTCCCAGGAAGGAAAGTCCAATTCACCTGATTCAGGCCCAGGGCAGGGAGGTAATGCATATTATCTTAGAGAGGGGATGACTAGGAGCTATGATGGGGGACAGGGGATGGACTTAAGGCTGATGAGAAGAGACCAAGAGAAAAGACCTTTAGGGAGAGGGAGGAGCAAGTGCAAGGCCCCAAGGAAGGCACAAGCCTGAGATCCCTAGAGGCAGACACAGGGGAAGGCAGAACAGAAGGGGAAGTGGGGGTTTTCTCCAAGTTCAACGAGAAGTGGTGGAAGAACTGTAAGATGGGAGATAAGATTTAATGTACATTTTGACATGACCACACAGTTCCCCAAGGAGGAAGAACCAGCACTAGCCAGGCCCCCGACCAAGAGTAAAATGGCACAAACCCCAATAGGCAGCAGCAGGGCTTAGCTGTGACCACTAGAAACCCCTTAGGTTAGTACCCTGGGCTGGGCCACCCTTGCAAGGAAGGGATTGAATTCTTGTTCCCCAGGGTATGGAGACAGGGAACTGATGAGCATCCAATCACAACACAGTAGGATTAGGACTTTCTTACACCAGAGTTGTGGCACCAAGGTTAAGCCCACTGCACCGACAGACACACATGCCAAAGTACACATCAGAGGCGTGCCCTGTAGAGGTTTCTATAGGCAAACTGGAAACTACCTCCAAGCCATCAGCTGGGGACAGGTCATCCTGTGGTGCAGGATGGGGGATACATTTGAAGGAAAGGTGGAGAGATCCGAGGTGGCAAGAAAGACCTCCAGGTGCAAGACAGTGTGTAGAGCGCGGCCTCTGATAATAGCATTTTTAGAGTATACACTACACTCTTATGAATCTCAGAGCATTAAAGAGCACAGGCTAAACTCTGAATCATTATGCAGAACAAAAGGAACACATGCAAAATCCCATTCCCCAACAGAAAACAGATGTGTGGTTACCTGGGACCAGATCCGGTGAGTGAGAATGTACATTTGTAACATTTTCCCAGGTGGTGCTGCTGAGCACCCCACTTTGAGAACTACAGCAGTAGTAACAGGTGACTTGCATGGGGCATACCCAGGCAGGTGCTTTTATTTATTTATTTATTTTAGTTGTTTCTGGATCTTTTTTTTATTTATTTGTATCAGGTGCTAAGAATTGAACCCAGTGCCTCACACAAGCTAGGCAAGTGCTCTACTACTGAGCTACAACTCCAACCCCAGGCAGGTGCTTTTTGAAGCTGGTTACCTACACTATTTATTTAGTTCTTATACAACCTTATGAGGTTGGCACCATAGCTGTCCCATTTGTTGGTGAAGAAACTGAGGACGATACATTGAGTCATCTGCTCACATTCTCACAAGTAAGTGACGGTAGAGGTCCTAAGCTAGGCATCCTGGCTTTAAGGGTCTGTCTTCTTACACTGCAGACATACATGGCATCTCCATTTTCCGAGGATACTGAGGCTCAGAGGAGTTAGAAAGAATTAGAATCTCAGTCTCCTTGCTGAACTGTTGCCTGTTGTCCACTGGGATACAGTTCATGTACCTGACACCTGCAGGATTAGGGCACTTGGAGAAAACTGTTGATGTGAGCTCTGTCCACATGGGCTGCAGAAAGCACCTAAAGAAAGAACACTCTTAGGATGAAACTCACCTATCTAAAACCAGAGGGTTGGTGAGGCCCTTTCAGCCTGTGGCCTGCATTCCCAGGTAAACTGGAGGCTTGCAGGGTTGATGGAGGGGACATAGTGCTTCCACCCCCCGCACATCACTTCCCTTTGAAACTACCAGGTAGCAGTCATGGCATTTGGAAAGAAATTATCCCATCCCAGCTCCTTGAGGGGACTCACATTAGCCTCAGCCATGGGCCACTCTCCACATGGCATTCCCTGATCCTGTTAGACATGCAACCCAAGTCAAGCCAGAACTATGTCCTATGGATGGAGAGAAAGGAGCTGTCTTCTTGGATAATGTGCCATGTGAGACCAGAGTAGCTCCGGAAGCCAGTTTGTAACTTTTCCATCCTCAGCATGAAGCTATGTGGAGAGGAGGGCAGAGAACTGAGCAGCTATAGGGTCATGTGTTAGCATCCTATTACCATAACAAAATACCTGAGATGATTTTTAAAAAGTTTATTTTGGCTCACAGTTTTGGGGGTTCCAGGCCATGACCAGTTGCTCTCCTTTGCTTTGAGCCTGTGGAGAGGCAGCACATGTGGCAAGAGCAAATGGCAAAGAAAAACTGTTCACCTCATCAGTCAGGAAGCAAAAGAGAAGGAAGAAAGGGCTAGGGTCACATAATCCCTTTGAGGACACACAAGGACCTCCCACAGGACCCCAGCTCCACGACTCTACAATTTCCCAACAGGGTCACCACGGGGACCAAGCCTTTAACACCTGGGCCTTTGGGGAACACTTATCCAGACCTCAGCAGGCCATAACCCTGAACAAGCTGCTCTTGGAGGTAGACTGCCTTGTGAAGATTCAAATACATACACAGATTTTCTTGACTGAAGCCAGAGTTCAGTTACTCGTAACCAAAAGCACCCTAATGGGCATAAGTGTCTCAACCTTAAGGTGAAAGGAGTGATATCTGGGTGATAGGGACCAGTACTGTAGTTACAACTGGGAAAAGAGGAAGCCTGATCCCCCAGTCTCCTTCTAAAGTACCTCCTGGATCAGAAAAAGGACAATAACCTTGATTTTGAAGAGCATGGGGCTGCAGTTTCAGAGAAAGTTTGTCAACTAGTGCTGCCTTCCTTCTCAGAGCCACTGCTTTGGAGACCAAGGTGGTGGCCACTAAACTGAGGGCAGGAGTCAGAATGTCAGGATTGGCTGCTAGGAGCCAAGGAGATCCTCAAGCCTCAGGTGGATAGTTTCAATGCTTTTTTTTTTTTTTCCACTGCATACTTTTGATGTTCATACATGCTACAGCTTTTTCTGTTTGTTTGTTTGTTTCAACCAACTAGTATTCATACCACATTGTGTTTACACATCCATCAGTTGACAGGCAATTGAATTTCTCCATTCATTGGCTATCATGAATAATAATGTCATATACATTCATGTACAAGCCTCTGAATGAATGTCATGTTGATTTCTCTTGAGAAGAATTCTAAGAATAAATTTCCTGGGTCTTATAATGCTTGTCTCTTTCAGAAACTGCCAAACTATTCTGATAAGTTTGTATCATTGGTGCTATACAATTTTACATTCTGACCAGCAATTTATAGGGATTCTGGTTGCTAGCAGCTTTACCAGCATGATGTATTAGCCATTTATGTTTTCTTTGCTGAAATGTCTATTCAAATATTTAACCCAATTTTAAATTGAGTTGCTTGTGAGACTGAATATACAAAAATGGAACTTTGACCCACTACCTGTAGTGACCTGCCCGGGAAACTATCCCCTTATCTACAGTAACCAGCCCAGGAGAGCAGTCAGCTGTAGGTCAAATCTGAAGTGACAACTTCTATGATAATCCATGAAGCTACCCATTAACTTTTGTAATAATTAGCCTGAATTGGCCAGGACTTGATCAATGACTGACAGCTTCCCTAATTTTTGTCCCAGCTTCCAGTGGAGGACCCACCACAGAAAGCCAGATGTGCCTACCTAACCCATCACATGTGGTTCAGCTGCCTCCAGTTTCCTAGGCAACAGCTTCACATCAGGGCTCACTAGAGTCCCTGCGCCCCATGGCTAAGCCCTTTCCTCTCTTCTGCCTGCCTTTGAATCTCTGCCAAACAAGTGACAGTAACCAACACCCTTTGCAAAGCAAGTTCTGAGCATTTATTTCAACCTTTGTCTCCTCATTATTGAGTTATAGGATTTCCTTGTACATTTTGAAGGTAAGTCATTTATCAGATATACAATGAGCAAATATTTTTCCCAGTAAGTGGTTCATCTTCATCCTCTCAATGTTTTCTTTGGAATCACAACATGTTTCATTTTAATGAAGCCAATTTAACAGTTTTCCTTTACAGTTTATCTTTTTGGTATCACATCTTTAAAAAAAATCTTTGTCTAAATCTAATTGCAAATAATTCTGGTAGGTTTTTTACTTCTGACATGTAGTTCCATTATGGTGAGAGAGCGCATTACGTATTTCTGGTCTTTTAAATTTGTGAAGGTAACCCCAGAATGTGGTCTATCTTGATGAATGTTCTATGTGAGCCTGAGAAGAATGCATACTCTATTTTGTTAGATGAAGTATTCTACAGACACTAATTCAATCCAGTAGATTGATAAATTAGTGAAGCTAATCTGTGATGATTAATTTTATGTTAAAGTTGAGTCATAGTGTCCAGATATATAGTCAAACATTATTCTGGGTCTGCCAGTCAGCTTTCTGTCATGGGGACAGAATACCTAAGGAAAGATTTATTTTGGCTCACAGTTTCAGTCCACGGTCACTTGGATCCACCATTTCTGGGCCTATGGTGAGGCAGTCTATAATGGAGGGAGGACATGGTAGAGAAAAGCTGCTGACCCCATGACATTCATTACAGGGACTGGGGAACGGAGCCAGGGACAAGATGCAAGGATGTTCCTTCATGGACTACTCCCTCCAAATAGGCCTATCTCCTTAAGTTTCCACACCTTCTAACAGTACCACCAGTTGGTGACCACGCTTTCACCACATGAGCCTTTGGGGGACAAACTGTAACACTGGGTGTAAGGGTATGTTGAATGACATTAGTATTTAAATTGGTGGACTTTTAATAAATACACTGCCCTCCACAGAGTGTCTGGGCCTCTTTCAATCAGTTGAAAGCATGAGTAGAACAAAAATTCTGACTTCCTCAGAGCAAGAGGGAATGCAGCAGCACATACTTGGGACCTGAATAACTCATGGGTCTGAGGCCTGTTGACCCACTGTGCAGATTTTGGAATTGTCGGCCTCCATAATCATGAGCCAATTCCTTAAACACCTTCCCCCCACCACCACCACACACGCTGTTATTGGTTCTGTTTCCCTGGAGAACCATGACCAATACAGTGCAGTTCCTGGCTGTGTCCACTACAGTTAGAGGGGTGTTAAAGTCTCCAACCATAACAGCTGATTCATCTAATTTTCCTTATATTTCTGTTAGTTTTTACCTCACATATTTGGTACTCTGTGCTAGATGCATACAAGTTGGTATGTCTTCTTAGACAACTGAATCCTATTTATTCCTGAAATTTTTCTTTGTTCTGTAGTGTGTCTGAAATTAATACAACCACTCTTAATTTTCTTTTGCTAGCAAGGTATATCTTTCTGCATCTCCCTCACTTCTATATGTGGTAAAATACATATAACACAAACTTTACCATTCTAACAATTTTTAAGTATATAATTCAGTGCTCTTCAGTACTTTCACAATGTTGTGCAAGTTAACACTACCATCAATTTATAGAACTTTGAGTCATCCTAAACAGAAACTCTGCACCCATTGAACACTAATCCTTTCCTCCCTCCACTGCCACTGGTAATCTCCATTCTACTTCCTTTTTTCTAAGGATTTCCCTCCAGTAGTTTCACATATGAATAGAATCATACAATAGTTGACCTTTTTTGTCTTCAAGGTTCACCCATGCTGTATCATGGATCAGAATCTCATGACTTTTAAAGGCTGAATAGTATTTGATTGTATGTATACACCACATTTTTGTTGATTTATTTATTTGTCTGTTAGTGGACACTGGTCTAGAACTATATGCTTGAGTCCTTGCTTTCAACTCCTTGAAGTATATACCCACAAATGAAAATCCTGAAACATATGGTAACTATTTTTACTTTCTGAGGAATTGCCAAATTGTTTTCCAGTGCAGTGCACCATTTAACACTTCCACTACCAATATCCAAAGATTCCAATTTCTCCATATCCTCATCCCTTGCCATTGCATATTTTGTTTTGTGTTTTAAGTACTAGCTTCCTAGTACTAGTGGGGAGCTTATCCTGTTACTTTTAATCTATTTGTATCCCTACTTTTAGGGTGGGTTACTTATGACAACATATGGTTGGGGATTGTTTATTTTTAATTCACTCTGACAGTCTTTTAATTGGTATATTTAAACCATTCTCATTTAAAGTAATTATTGCTATAGTTAGATGAAGACCTACTTATTTTAACTGTTTATTGTCCTCATTCTTTCTTTGTGTGCTTCAGTCATTTCTGCTCTCTGCTTTTGAACATTTTATGAGTTCAATTCCTTTTCTCTATTGGTATACCAATTGTACTTTTTTAAAAATCAGTATTTGTCTTGGAATTTTCAACATACATTTAAAGCTAATCCGAGTCTATTTTTAACTAACATTATCACTTCCCAGGCAGGGCAAGTATTGTACATAACACAATCGTTTCTCACTCCTGTTACTCTTAATGTTGCTATCATTCACCTATCCATGACCTATAATCATCAAAAACATTATTATTATTATTATTTTGAGCACTCACTAAGAGTAAGAAACGATTTTCACTTTACTTTCATTTATTCCTTTACTAGCTTATTTATTATAAATGCTTCCCTTCGTGTAGAACCACGTTTCAGACTTGTATTTTATTTATTTATTTGTTTGTTTGTTTGTTTATTTATTTATTTATTTATTTTTGGTACCAAGGACACTTCAACCACTGAGCCATATCCCTAGCCCATTTATTTTTTATCTTGAGACAGGGTCTCCATAGGTTTTTACAGCCTCACTAAGTTGCTAAAGCAGGCTTCAAACCTGCAATCCTCCTGCCTCAGCCTCCCAAGCCACTGAGATTACAGGTGTGTGCCACCAGGCCTGGCAGACCTATATTATTTCTCTTCTCTCTGAAGAGCTTCAATATATCCTGCAAGTCATGCCTACGGAGTCAAATTTCCTAAATTTCTTTTTATATGAGAAAGTCTTTCACTTGTGAAGGATAACTTCAATGGAGGTAAGATTCTAGATGGATAGTTTTTCTTCCTTTGAAAACCTTTAAATATTTTGCTCTATTTCTTGCTTGTATGGTTCCTATAGAGAAGTCTGATGTAATTCTCATCTGTGTTCCTCTGTAGATAAGGTGTTTTCCCTCTCTGGCTTGTTTCAAAGTTTTCTCTTTGTCTTTGGTTTTCTGCAGTTTGAAAACTATATGCGTAGGTGTAGATTTTTGTTGTTTGTTTGTTTTGTATTTATCCTCCTTGGTGTCCTCTAAGACCAATTTTTGTCATCAATTTTTGCCAACCACTAGTTCTTCTGACTTCCCATTGCATGTATGCTACATCTCTTGCAGTTGTCCCAAAGTTCTTGGGTATTCTGTTCCGTTTTGTTCATTCCTCTTTTTCAGTTCCAGAAGTTTCTGAAACTTACCTTCAAAATCACTTGACTCTTTGCTTAGCTGTGCCCAGTCCACTAACAAGTCCTTCATTACTGATTTATGTTAGAGTAGTTTTTGTTTGTTTGTTTGTACCAGGGGCACTTACCAACTGAGCCACATCCCCAGTCTTTCTTTAATTTTCAGATAGGGTCTTGCTGAGTTGCTCAGGACCTCGCTAAGTTACTGAGGCTGGCTTTGAACTTGCGATCCTCCTGCCTCAGCCTTCTAAGTCACTGGGACTACAGGTGTGTGCCACTGTACCTGGCTTGTTAGAATGTTTTTGATTTCTATCATTTCCCTGGATTCTTTCTTACAGTTCCCACCTATCTGCTTATATCACCCATTTATTTTTTGCACGTCGTCTATCTCTTCCGTATCTAAGTCTGGCTCCGTCCGATGTTTGCTTTGCCTCTTCAGACTGTAATTTTTTTGTTGAAAGTTAGATATGATATATTGGGTAAAATGAACAGGTAAATAGGCCATTAGAAAATGAGGTTTTATGTTTTATCTATCTAGAGTTAGGCTGTGATTACCATTTGGCATAGATGTAGGCGGCAGAGACAAAGTTCCCCCTCATGGTATTGCTTTTGCCTCCTGTAATGCCTGTGGATTTCCCTAAAGACTTTACCTCAGACATGCTAGAATTTACTGCTGAGCCACACCCCAGCCTCCTAGAGACTTCTTAAATAGGGTCTTAGTCTTGCAGTTCTTCCTGTTCTGATCTCTTTAGTATATAGGAGCCTAACTGATGTGGTGATCAAGTGTCAGGGAATGATAATCTATAATTCCATGACTAGGTCAGTCTTTGTGACCTTCAGAAGTACTTGTTGTTTGTCCCTCCTCAGATAACAATAGGGAGACTGATTCATGTTGGAATTTAATCCCTAATGCCATGGTATTAAGAAGCAGGGCCTGTAAGAGGTGATTAGGCCATGGGAGCTCTGCCCTCATGGATGGGATTAGTGACTTTATAGAAGGGCAGGAGGTCAACTAGCCAGGCCCCCTTTTTGCCCTTCCCTTCTCTCCCTTCCTCCATGTGAGGACCGAGTGTTCTCTCCCTCTGCAGGGCACAGCAACAAGGTACCATATTGGAAGCTGAGACCTCACCAGACACTGGACCTGATGTCTTTATCTTGGACTTTCCAGCCAGAACTTTGGGAAATAAATTTTTGTTCTTTATAAATTACCCAGTATGAAATTTTTTTCTTTTATTTATTTATTTTGCCCAATAAACAGAGACACCTGGCTTCCCAGTGTAGATTTAGCCAAAGCTTGGTCAGGTTATGCTCTGAGCCAATGAGGCTTCCACTGTCTATTGATGGATGGAGGCCTGGGCCAGGGCACACCATCTGACCTCAGGTCACTTCCAGGTCTATCTCAGCCTTCACATCCTGCTGGGACTTCTTTCATGTCCTCTGCATACACATGTGTGTTGCTGGCTGGAGTGTGAAATGGCTGGAACCCATCTGGCCTTTGCCATGTATGTGTGTAAATGCTTTGGATCAACTTGTGACATGTGATAAGCTTACCAAGTTCCCTATTGGTGTCTCCACTTCCAAAATTCCACACTAAGTCCCGAACCATTCCTCACTCCAACTAGGACAAAACTTCAGGCCAACAGGACTGCTGGCACCTCTGTTCATCTACCATATAAGATTAGCAGGGTTGGTTTTTTCCTAAGGCCATCCTCTCCTGTGTCTTCACATGGTTGATTTTGTGTGTGTGTGTGTGTGTGTGTCCCCTAATCTCTTCTTGTAGGACATCAGTCAAACTAGATTAGGGCCCATCCATATGACTTGATTTCTACTCAATTACCTCTGTAAAGGACCAATATACAAATACAGTTACATTCTCAAGTTCTGGAGGTTAGGGCTTCAATCTATGAGGAAATGGGGGTTGTGGTACATACAGACTATTTTTTCCTAACAGAATTTTAAGGTCCTCTAAGCTTCCTTAGGAACTGCATATGTTCCATCTGGAAACACAGACCCCCTACCTGCAGTATCTGGGAAGGGCTGGTATCTGCATTACTATCGTTTGGATTTGGAATGTATTAAAGGCTTGACCCTCAACCTATGGTGCTCTTGGAAGGTGGTGGAAACCTTAAGGGAGCCAAAATAACCCTTTCTCTTCATAAATTTCCTATCCTGGGTATTTGTTACAGTAACAGAAATCTAATACAGGCACCCTGGACAACCCTGAGCATCATCAAGGAGCCCAGAAATACGCAAAGGGAGGCCTCCAGGCAGTGCTGGTAGGTGGACATGTACTGCGCTTAGGGGATCCTGAAAATGTTTAATTTATTTGAAAATCACGAGAAAGATGAATGTAACACTGAACACATAAAAATGAAATCAAGCCTGAGTTATATTCATCTTCACTTTAATGCAGTCATAAATATTACTTAGTATGTTTATGAAGGAAGGGGCTATAATTTTCTTGTATATCTTTGTCTTTGGTGTGAGGGTAATACTGGCCTTAGATATGAAATGTCCTCCTCTTATTTCTTAGAAGAGTTTGAAAAGAAGTGTTAATTCTTCTTTTAAGGCTTAGTAGAACTCATGAGGTTAGTCATCTGTGGTCCTCAACTTTTCTTTGCTAAAAGATTTTTTAAAAAATTTTTTAGTTGTTTGATAGACCTTTATTTTATTTATTCATATGTAGTACTGAGAATCGAACACAGTGTTTCACACAAGTCAGACAAGTGCTCTACAGCTGAGCCACAACCCTAGTCCCTGCTAGAAGATTTTTTTAAGATTATTTTTTTAGAGAAGTTTTAGGTTTATGGCAGAGAGGAAAGTACAGAGTTTCCCACAGACTCCCCACCTCCACCCACACACAACTTTCAACATCTGCATCAATGACACATTTGTCATAACTTATGCACCCACAGCGATAAACTATTACCAAGGTCCATAGTTTACAGATAGGGTTCACTCCTGGTGCTGTACATTCTATGGGTTTGGACAAATGTATAATTCCAAGTTTTCACAGTAACAGTATTGGATAGAATGGTTTCACTGCCCTAAAATCCTCTGTGCTCTGCTTATTCTTCCCTCTCTCACTGCTAAGCCCTGGTAACCACTGATCTTTTTACTGTTTCCACAGTTTTTGCCTTTTCCACAAGTCCATAAAGGTGGAATCAAACACTGTGTCACCTTTTCAGATGGGCCTATTTATTTATTTGGTACTAGGGATTGAACCCACGAATGCCCTTCTTTTTATATTGAGGCAAGGTCTCACTAAGTTGCTGAGGCTGGGCTCAAACTTGCAATCCTCCTCAGTCTCCCAAATTGCTGGGATTACAGGAGTGCTGGCTCCTGCAATCTGCACCCCCACTAAATGAATGGCTCCATGTCGGGCTCCAGACTGGCTTCCTTTAAATGGTAATATGCACTTAAGCTCACTTATTTTTCATCAATGAATAACATTCCATTGTCTTAATGCACCACAATGCATTATCCATTCATCTACCAACGTATTCCATTTTCTCTTGCTGTAACTAATATCGCAGACTGGATAATTTATTAAAAAAACAAATTTACTTAGGCATTTTGCATTGCTACCAGCCATGGCTGAGGATCCCCTGCAAATCCTTGACATCATTTGGTGATGTTAGAATTTCAACATTTGCCTTTCTCATAAGTGTACAGCAGTATCTCACTGTTTTATTTACAATTCTCTAATGGCCTAAAGTTGAACATATGGCTATTTGCTATCTGTATATTTTCTTTGGTGAAGTGTCTTTTCAGGTCCTTTGCTCCTTTGTAATTGGGTCATTAGTTTCACATTGTTGATTTTTATGAGTTCTTTGTATATTTTAGTTAACAGACCTGCATCAGACACAGCTTATGCAAACACTTTCTCCCAGTCTGTAGCTGTCTTCTCATTTTCTTAACAGCATCTTCACAGAGAAGATGCTTTTAATTTGAAAGAATTTCAGCTTATCAATTCTTTCATGGATTTTTTCCTTTTGTGTTTTACTTAAAAAGTCATTGCCATTCCCAGGGTCATGGAGATTTTCTCCTATATTACTGTCTAGGAGTTGCATAGTTATATAGTTTTGCATTTTACATGTAGGTCTGTGATCGATTTTGAGTATTTTTAAAAAGTCTTTGTTTACATTCTTTTAAAAATATATTTTGGCATATGGGTATCCGGCTGTTCCAGCACCATTTGTTCTGAAGGCTGTCTTCTCCTGTGTCAAGATCGGCTGACTAATGTGGATCTATTTCTGAGTTCTCTACTCTGTCTATTCTTTTGCCTCACCACACTGTCATGATGACTGCAGCTTTACTGTTGACCTTTGACATCAGGTACTGTCAGTCTTCTGTTCTCCCTCAATATGGAGTTGGATGTATTCTCCACATGAACTTTAGAATCAGTTTGTCGATGTTCACAAAATGTCTTGCTATGATTTTGAATGGGATTGCATTCAATCTATAAATCGAGTTGGAAAAAAACATTGTGACAGGGCTAAGTCTTCTTATCCACATGGAATTTCTCTGCATTTATTTAGTTCTTTGATTTCTTTCATTAGTTTTCTAGTTTTCCTCATAGATTTTGTACATATTTTGTTAGATTTATACCTAAAAAAAAAGTATTCATTTGTGGGGGGAAATACTAATGTAAACGGCATTGTGTTTTTAACACCAAGTTCCACTGATTCATTAACTGGTATGTAAAAAAGCAACTCATTTTTGTATCTTAACCTTGTACCCTATAATCTTGCTATAAACACTTATTCTATATTTTTACTGATATTCAGATTTTCTACATAATGTCATCTCCAAAGACAGTTTTATTTCTTCCTTCTCAACCTATATACCACCCTTCCATCTCTCCCTTTCACTTCCTTTATTTTTTTCTTATTGCCTTGTTACAACTTTTGGTACAATGTTGAAAAGTGAAAAGTGTTAACAGGGGATACCCCTGTCCTGTTCTATCTTAGCAGGCAAAGTTTGTCTCTCACAATTAATTATGATGTTAGCTATCTGGTTTTTGTAGATGTTCTTTATAAAACTGGAAAAGTTCCCCTCTATTCCTATTTTACCAAGATGGTGTGATTTTTGTTGTTTAAATCAAGAATGGGGGTTGGGTTTTGTTAAATGCTTTGTTTGTATTTATTGAATCTATTCATATTTTCTTCTTTAGCTTGTTTATGTGATCAACTGAATTAAGTGACTTTCCACTTCCAAACCAAACTTGAACACCTGGGATAAAAGTTCCTTGGTCATGGTGTATTAATATTTTTTTTGTTGATGATTTTTGGACTCAGTTTGCAAATGTTCTGCTGATAATTTTTGCATCTCTATTCACAAGAAATACTGGTATGTTTTCTTCTCTTTTCAAATCTTTGTCTGGTTTTGGTATTGGGATGATGCTTACCTTTCCTTCTGCTTCTATCTTCTGGATGAGTCTGTAGTGCACTGGGGTAATATCTTCCTTAAAATGTTTGATATAATTTACCAGTGAACCCATCTGGGCGTAGTTCTTAATGCTTTGAAGGTTATTAACTCTTGATTTAATTTCTTTAATAGATATAGGCTTATGCAGATTGCCAATTTCTTCTTGTGTGAATCTTGGCAGATTATTTCAAGAAATGAGTTCATTTTATTAAGTTATCAAATTTGTGGGCATAAGTTGTCCATTTTATTTTTTTAGAGAGAGAATTTTAAAAAAATATTTATTTTTAGTTTTTGGTGGACACAACATCTTTATTTTATTTTTATGTGGTGCTGAGGACCGAACCCAGCGCCTCGCGCATACCAGGCGAGCACATTACCACTTGAGCCACATCCCCAGCCCAGTTGTTCATAATATTATATTGTCCTTTTAATGTCCACATAATCTGCAGTAATGTCTCCCTCCTTCATTCCTAATACTGGTACTTTGTATTTTCTTTTTGTCTTAAGTAGTTATTAGACATTTGCCTTTTTTTTCTTTTTAATCTTTTCAAAGAACTAGCTGGTTAATTTCCTATTTCCAATGACATGCATCCAATACTATAAATTTCTCTCTAAGCACTGCTTTAGCTACATCCCACAAAATTTGATAATCTGCATTTTCATCATTTAGTTCAAAGTATTTAAAAATTTCTCTTGAGATTTCTTTTTTAAGCATATGCTACATTTAAAGATTTCTTTTAAAAATATTTATTTTCTAGTTTTTGGTGGACATAAACTCTTTATTTTATATTTATGTGGTGCTGAGGATAAAACCCAGTGCCTCATGCATACTAGGCAAGCACTCTACCACTGAGCCACAACCGCAGCCCCTTAAAGATTCTAACAGACAACTTAACAGTTGGGTCTTGTTTTCTAATCCACTCTGATAATCTTTTAATTTTAGAGTATTTAGACCACGGACATTTAATCCATTGATAGCTGGGTTAATATTTGTTACTGTTTTCTATTTGCTATCCTTGTTATTTATTCCTACTTTTGTTCCCCCTATTTTTAAAATTTTTTTAAATATTTTTTTTTAGTTTTCTTAGGTAGACACAATATCTGTATTTTTATATGGTGCTAAGTTTTGAACCCAGTGCCTCACGCATGCCAGACGAGCACGCTACCACTTGAGCCACATCCCCAACCCTGTTCCCACTATTTTGTTGTTGTTTAACTGAGCATTTTATATGTGTCTTAGTCCATTTGGGCTGCATAACAAAATACATTAAGCTGGGTGGCTTATAAAAAATAGAAATTTAACTAGAGATATGAAAAATTGTGCTCTACATGTGTAATATGAATTATAATGCATTCTGCTGTCATATATAACAAATTAGAATAATAAATAAATAATTTTTTTTAAAAAAATAGAAATTTACTTGTCACAGTTATGGAGACTGGGAGATACAAAATCAAGGTATGGGCCGACTTGGTGTCTTGTGAAATCTCACTACTTGGGTCATGAGCAGCTGTATTTTTACTGTAACTTCACATGGTGGAATGCAAGAGCTAGCTTTTTGGAATCTCTTAGAAGGGTGCTTTTCCAATCATGAGGACCCCACCCTCAAGACCTAATCATCTCCAAAGGCTCTACTTCTTCATATCACCACCTTGGAGATCAGAATTCAACAAACACCCAGACCCTAGCATTCTACCCTGGGTACCCTAAAACTCATGCACATCTCATATGCAAAAAAACATTAAATCAGCCAGATACAGTGACACACACCTATAATCTCAGTAACTTGGGAGGCTGGGAAAGGAGGTTCACAAGCTCAAGGCCAGCCTCAACAACCCAGTGAGACCCTGTCTCAAAATAAAAAAATAAAAAGGGTTGGGGATACAGCTCAGTGGTAGAGTGCCCCTGGATTCCATCCTCATTACTCCCACCCAAAATACATTGAATCCATCCTAGTAACCTCAAAATTCCTTCTTTTTTTTTTTTTTTTTGAGAGAGAGAGAGGAGAGAAGAGAACAGAAGAGAAGAGAAGAGGAGAGAATTTTTTAATGTTTATTTTTCAGTTTTCGGTGGACACAACATCCTTATTTTATTTTTATGTGGTGCTGAGGATCGAACCCAGAGCCCCATGTATGCCAGGCAAGCACGTTACCGCTTGAGCCACATCCCCAGCCCCTCTCAAAATTCTTAAGACATTCTCACATCAACTAAAAAATTTAGAGTCAGAGTCTCCAGTAAATCAAGTGTAAGTGAGAATGAGTGTTGGATTCATTCTGAAGCCAACTGCTCTGTCTGAACCAAATTCTCACTCGCAAAGTACAATAGTGAGATGGGTATAGGATAGATATTACTATTCCAAAAATGGAGAAATAGGAAGAAAGAAATGACAGGCTCCAAGGAAGTCTAAAACCCAACAGAAAAATAACACTAAATCTTACAGTTCAGGAACAATCTTCTCTGGCTCAGGGCTCTGCCCTCTAGACCCACTAGGGTGATAGTACCACCTTCAGGACACATGGGGTGGCAGCCTTGCTTCTGAGACAGTTGTGTGCCTACAGTGGTTCTGTGCCTGAGTCACGAACAACGGGTTTCCCTAGAATCAATCTCTGGTGGCCTTACTGGGCTGGGGCCACGGAAGAAGCCCCTCCATTATGGCTCCACCAGCCTTGGGCCTAGTGAAGCCTCTCTGGGGTGACCCTGTATCTGCAGTGATCCTCTGCCTGCTGCATCCTGTGAATTCCGGAAGGCCACTACACCCCCGTAGCTTTGCACTGGGCTGCTGGTGGGACGTGCAGCTCTAATCTCTAAAATGCTTCTTGGGTCATTCTTCCACTGCCTTGGAGAACGGTTTATAGATGGTGACTAATCTCTCTCTGTTGATGAATAGTACTTGGCTTCCATTGAGTTAGATGATACATACTCATTATTTCATCCAAGGATTACTTGGCCACACGTTTGTTATCTACCAAATTGGCTTTCTTTCTTTTTTCTAATATGGACAGGCTGAGAATTTTCCCAATTTCTAAGTTCCACTTTCCTTTTGATCAATGTCTAATGATCTCTTTTCTGTTGTATGGCATTTTAACTATAGGCAGTCCAAAGAAACCAGCCCACCCCTCCAAAATTTTGCTTACAAATAGCTTCTGCTAAATACCCAATTTAATTGCTTTTAAGTTCTACCTTCCATAAAATACTAGGGCATGAACAAAATTCAGCCAGTATTTGCCTTTTTTGAACAAGAATGACCTTTTCTCTAGTTTCCTTCTCCTTCCCTCCTTTGGTACTGGGACTTGAATCCTGGGGTGCTTTACTACTGAGCTACCCAGTCTTGAGACACAGTTTTCCTAACTTGCTGAGTCTGGCCTCAAATTTGTAATCCTCCTGCCTCAGCCTCCTGTGTTGCTGGGATTACATGCATGCGTCAATGTATCTGGCTCTTTCTTTCCAGTTTCAAATAACATGCTCTTCATTTCCATCTGAGACTTCATGTATCCCCCTGGTCTTTAGATTCTGGTGCAGTGGTTTGCCCTATGACTCACTCCTCTGATGGATCTTAGAATGTTCACCTTTTTCCTTGTTGTTGGGAAAGAATGCTGACTTCTGATCTCCTTACGTAACCACATCAGAAACTGGAATTCCTGTGGGAAGACTTCTGATTACTGATTGAATCTCTTGTTTGTCACAGGTCTACTGTTTATTCCTTGGACAAACTAGCTAAAGGTTTGCAACTGTATCTTTTCAAGGAATCAATTCTTGGTTTGTTGATTTTTCTCTCTTAATTTTCAATTTCATTATCCTCAGTCTAACCTTTACTAACTAGGTTCTTTCCCTTTGCTGTATTGGGATTAAGTGATCTTTGATGTTTAATTGGCATTATAATCTTCGCATCCCTAGTTTTTCTGTAAAATCAGTCTTAACATCCCCTTTTTTCTGATCTTAGTAATTTAGTCCTGCTTTTTCTATCCCCCCCACACCCCGCCGCCCTGCAGGAGAGAGAGAGGGGGTGTGGTCTTGGTAACCTAATCGTTTGCCATTTTTGTTCACTTTTTTCTAAAAAAAAGTTTGGTTTTGTGGAGGTTTCCCCCATTCTTTGTGCTATTGAAGTCCACTTTACTGTTTTCTTCCGACTGCTTGTTTCCTGCTTAGTTTGTTCCTACTTTTCCAATTTCTTAAGCTAGGATGCTAGGTTATTAATTCCAGCTCTCTCTTCCTAGGAAGTATGGTAGGCTGCGGTTTGGCTCATGGTAGAGGGCTTGCCTGGTGTACACAAGGCCTGGGTTCCATCCCCAGCACTGCAAATAAATAATATAGAGTACATGCCCAGGGAAATGTATTGTTTTATTTCCACATGCTTTTGAATTTTCCAAATTTATTCTTATTTCCAATTTTATTTCATTTCCATTGGAGAATATAACCCATACAATTTAATCTTCCTAAGTTAATCAAGTCTCTTGTTGTATTTAACATGTTCTGTCCTGGAAAATGTCACATGTACATTGATGTGGGTAGTGCTGTTGGGTGAAGTGTTCTTTAGAAATCCCTTGGGTTTAGCTGGTTTATAGTCCTGTTTAGACATTCTTCTTTTCTGATCTGTCCTGTGGTTTTATTTAATATTGAGAGTAGAGTATAAAATTTTTAACCATTTATTTCTCCCTTCAATTCTGGCAGTATTTACTTCAAGTATTTCAGGGTATGTTTGGTGCATGTACGTTGTTTTTATATATATATATATATATATATATATATATATATATATATATATATACACACACAGTTGTTATATCTTTTATAGTTAGTGAACTTACCATAGATTGTCCTTAGTTTTTCATAACAAATTTCTGTCTTCAATTCTATTTGGTCTGATATTAGAATAGACATTCTTGTACCCTTTTGGTTACTGTTTTCATGAAATATCATTTTCCATACTTTTACTTTTGTGGGGTACCAGGGATTGAATCCAAGGGCGCTTAACCACTAAGCCACACCCAGAGCCCATTTTTTGTTTTGTTTTGAGACAGCGTCTAAGTTGCTTAGGGCTTTGCTAAGTTTCTGAGGTTGGCTTTGAACTTGTGATCCTCCTGCCTCAGCCTCTGAGCTGTTGGGATTACAGACATGAGCCACTAGGCTCAACCCATACTTACTTGTGTCTTTGAATATAAAGAGGGCACCTCCAAGTCTAGCTGGATCCTGATATGCAGCAGTTTGATAGGTAACTCTATAAAAGTTCCAGTTCAGAAATAGGCAAAAATGATCTGCACTGACAAAATCAGGGAACTCCCCAGGGGGAGGAATAGGTGCAGAGAGCACAAGGGCTTCTAGGGCTTCTAGTCTGGATGCTGACTGCAGGCTGTTGGGTATGGTGGTGAATGCCTATAAAAAAGCAGCTTAGGAGGCCCAAGCAGGGGAGACATGAGTTCAAAGCCAGCCTCAGCAACTTATTGAGATCCTGCCTCAAAATAAAATATAAAAAGGGCTGGAGATGGGGTATGTGGCTCAGTAGTTAAGCACCCCTGGGTTCGGTCCCCAGTAGCAAAAAAAAAAAAAAACAAAACAAAAACCAGTCCACTAGTAAACACTATTGTTTGCAGATTCGTGTATGTGTGCAGCCCTTCACAGAAACCTTAATTCTTGGTTCCTTTCTTGAGGGTGAGACTAACAAAAGGAAAATTCCTATTGCTCTTTCCTCCCACGTCCCAGGCTTCCTGCATGGGGGGTGGGGGGGCTTTTCTATGGTGAGGTGTTGCCTCTTCTTGCTTTCTAGGAAGGGGTGCTCCATGTGGGGAGACCCTTCACCCCAGGAATTGTGTTTAAGAAGACTTTTGGGAAAATGAGGTGAACTAGTAACTTCAACAATTAACACGAAGCCCCTTCTGGCTCCATTGTATGGACATGACTGAAAGGTGAGCCTATGCAGAAGCAAACCCAAGGTGGGATATCTGTCCTGGGAGGCTCTGTGAGCAGGAGGCAGCCTAAGGCCTCGTGAGGCCTGGCAGGCAGACGCCCTGTTAATTTGTGTGCTGAAGATAAAACATTCCACAAAAAGCACTCCTGGGGGGCTCAAGGAGCCTCAGAACTGCTGGCCACACTGCTGTACTCACTGCACACAAACACGAACTCCTTGTTAGGACGTGTGTACTCCCCTGGATGCCAATTACACCTTGAAAAACAGATGATTTAAAATTAGATTCTTCAAAGGACAAAGGCCCAGCTCCATGGCCTGGTGTCAAAGGCCCTGGTGATGATAATGGTATCAGCCTGAACCCATATTACCAACAAGTGTCCACCGAACACCTGCTGCATGCCAGATATCAAGGGCTTGATGACACATCAGTTACCTCACAGAAAGGAATCACGGCTAAGCAGGCAGCCTCTGGAACGGACTGTTCCCCTCCTCAGCCCTAGGACGCCACCACTGAGGCTGTCACTCCTCCCCTACAATGGGAGACCCAGAATGGGGGAAGCAGGCTCAGTGTCCACATGCTTGTGTGAATCAAATGCCCCAAGGAGCGAAAGTAGCCAGACGGCAGCAGGTGGCACACACAGGTGGGGGCTGAGGGTGCAGGCCAACCCCCTGGAAAGGTGACTGCCCACTGGGCACTGGTGCCTCAGGCCTCCCTCCTCTTTAAGGTCTTCCTCCAGATCAGCTGAGGGATCTGTTCAAACTTTTCCTGGGCCCACTGGAACAACAGTCTCTTCTGTTCAACCAGAAAGAATAGTTCACTGAAAACAGGTCATGGCACTGCTACTAAAGAGGGGTCCTAGAGGGAGATGAGGCCTGGGATAATCCTCTGCAGAGTGAGGTTCTCAAGAGGAAACCACAGCATACCCTAGTATCTACATTCCCTGTAGCTAGGACACTGTTCCCTTTTCCCACACCCATGGCAATCATTCCAGTGCTCCCAGTTTACCTTTGAACATTCCCCCAGTTAAACAGGCTCTGTGTTGTTAAACAGGTAACCCTTGTTGCCTGAATCTATTCACTCCTGGTCCAGAGAGCCGGCCGGGCTTCCACATTATCCAACCACTGCTTCCACATGCAGGCTACTCGAAGTTATCATCTGTACAAATACAGTATATCCTGGTGGCCTCGGCTGGATATTTTCAGTGCCGACTGGACCCTGGGGGATGTGCCTGACTGTCTCCTCCCCACACCCCTGAGAGGATGGACCCCCATGTTTTTTCCAGTTCCCAGAACCAGGGTTACCCGATAGGCTGGCGGGCTTTGAGGTGCTGACCTTACTGTGTGCTGCTGGAACCAGTCACTCAGAACAGGGGTCAAAGCAACCACAGACGGCGAGCGATGTGCTTCATCTTTTTATTATTCTTTATTTATTGGTCCTACCAACGTGACTCTTTACCCAGGCCCGCGGTTCCTATGCATGCTGGCTTTGTAGACATTTGTGTCACATGTCTGTGTCCAGAGAGTTTCAATTAATTTCTCCTTCCTATTCCTTTTCCATGCTCTGCCTCATTTTCTCAGAAATTGAAGGCATTTGCTTATTATTATTTGTTTGTTTGGGTCTGTGTAAAGGTTCCTTGGCAGGAAGACATGCATATGACTTTAAAATAAAGACCAACATTCTGACACTAAGGTAATGCACAGAAAAAATACAGTACTTAGACATCATTGCAAATAAATACCCCATACAGATGAAGTTATCTCAAATGTAACAATATTTCTTATGAATCAACACTGTAACAGAAGGTAAAAATAGGAGTCCCAACAACTAGGAATAAGAAATGCTCATTCCAGGAAACAGAATTCTTTGATTCTTGCAATTTATATTATTACAATTTGTCCCTTTTTTTGGAGGATGGAGGACAGCTTCTCTTCCTCCAATAGTACCAATCTGACCACACCCGTGAACCTCACTCAGCAAACAGAACAGGATGCAGACCTGGTTTGCTAAGGAGCTTTAATGAGTTCTGTTTCCTGAAATTAACAGTGATTAGTTACACCAAGCAAGAGAAGATATAATGTCTTGTTTTCACATTTGCAAAGAATACTATGGTTAACCCTCGTCCCCCACTCACGTGCCGACTACGCCGGCTCTCTCAACGCCCTCAGCTCTTCACAAACGTGGTGTTCGTACAGCTTGCTTAGCTTGTCCCATAAAGTCCATTTGGTTCCCAAAACACACTCAAGGTTTTGTGGTTTTGTTTTCTAAGCCCCTGAATTTGCAAGTAAAGAATCACTGACTAACAGAATTTTGTACAATCACTGTTTTCTCTCCCTCAATGAAGATGCCCAGGTACAGGTGTGAGGTGAGTGCCGCTCCCACCTGTTGGTCCACACTGGCCTTCAGCATTCCCAATTAGCTCTTCACTGCACATTGTAGAGAATCAACTTCGCTGGGACACCTCCCTTAACTGATGAAGGCACTACTGGCAATGATTACTAACAAAAAGGCGTTGAAATAGAACACCCAAAAAATCGACAACTGTAGAATTTTCTAAGTGTACCACAATTTGGCACAACAACCAGAGTAACAAAACAATTCCAATTTGGAATTTCACTGGTACAGTTGTATAAAATTCTGTTAATCAGTCATGCTTCACAATGTCCTAAAACCCAGACAATTCTGGAATTTGTAGGTAATACTACTCATTCAATAATTTATCTTTTTTTTCAAGTGCCTATTACTGTTTTAACCAGAGCAAAGGTCAAGTTTTCTTCTTGTTACATTGAACTATTCCTAAGAATAATAATAATACAATATGAAAAACCCCAGAATCGAAATACCCTGGATTTCTTAATGAACATGGCATTTAAAATCTGTAATTTCAAACATGAGCCATAACGCCGTAAAACCTAAAAGGCTGAACCACAGCGTGGATACACGAGCTGAGCTCCTTGCTGGGTTGAAGCCTCCTTTCCAGTCTAGAGCTACACACTACGGAGCACACAGCTCTGTCTCGTGCTGACACCAGATCAACACGCCAGGAGCTAAGACGGACAGCTACAGGACCACGACCACAGACCACGGCATCTGAGACTGTCTACGCGAGGAATCAAGGAAGCAAGTATAATATCAAAATATCAAAAGTGCACAGGTTGATCGGATAAAAAAGGAACGTGTATACTAAGGAGGCCCACGGTGGGCGTTCCCGTGAGCTCCGAGAAGCCTGCGGGGGCTGTGGAAGCAGGTTCTTCGGCCAAGCAGAGGACTTTTCAGGCAGTAGCTCGCAGCATTCTCAATATTAAAGCTTTTTTTTTTTTACTCCCATTAAAACCTCGGAGAATGCTATTTTGAAAAGGATTGCAGTGGCATAGCCAAAACGTTTCTAAGTGGACTTTTAGGTTGCCCTTCCTTCCTCTGCATGGCCATGGGAGGGGAGGGGAAGGGGCTGCGGTGTAACAGGGCCGGGTAGCCACGTCCTCCCCAGCAGCTACTCTACAGCTGAAAATGGGAGAAAACAAGAAAGAGTTAGAAATTGGTCACCTGTTGCTTCCTGTTCACTCGACAACTAAAACTCTGATCGTGCTGGGCATGTGCGAGCCCGTTAGTTGGCGAGGGAGACCTGCGTGTGTGTTAGGGGGACCGGTGGCTCCGAGTGCCCGCAAAGCCCATTACAAGTACAAGAGAAGCTGCGTGCTGGCCTGGCGAGGAGACAGCAAGGAAGAAGGTGGGTAGGCATGCGGGCAGCCATCCCCAGGATGGTCATGCAGGGGACACATGGCTTGTTCTGCACCCCAGCTGTTCTGCACTGTGTGGTGTCCAGAATCCAGAGGAGACCGAGCCACCTTCGGCACCAAAGAGAAGAGCGGGTGGTGGGCAGACGGCTGTTGAGGACAACATGGCCTCGCACCAGGCAACGCTAGTCCCCTTCCCTTAGGGAAGCAGCAATTGGGAGCAGACAGTAGCCTCAGGTCCAGCTGCCCCCGAAAGGGATCAGGAGAAAAATACTGAGAAGAGTTCTGCTTCAGAACGTGTGAACTCAGATGCCTGATGCCACAGCTCTGGCGTGGACAGAGCCTCCCCATATAAGAAAGCCCTTGGCTAGCTTTCCTCTGTCACCACCCCCAAATTGCACTAAATAGAGAACCACACACCTCCTACCTGCCAGCCAGGGAACCAGCCCCGGGACCATGCAAAGCTCTCCCAGAACAAGGCTGGGCTCTGCCACACCTGTATCCTGCAGTTCAGCCGAGCCCGCTGGCAGCTCAGACTTCAGGCTGCAGTTCTCAAAGCCCTGTTTCTTCAGGTCGGAAACTCCTTGGGAGGAAGGCCTGAAAATGGGCAGCCTGGGTTATCCAAATACAACAGGACAGGCGTCACACGGAGGACCAAGAACTGGCCAGGCACTTGGAACACTTTTCTTATTAAAAAAGGAAACCCTAGGCCTTGGGCCCTGTCAATTGGGACCTCACAGGGCCACCAGACCAGCATGTAAATCTCAGAAACCAGGGCTGCTGAGGTCTGCTCTCCTGTGCTACCCACAGTCGGCTGTGTCTGAGACGTGAGTCTTGTCTGCAGAATGCAGGAGCTCAGGGCCACTCTTCTCTTGGTCTGGGGATGAAATTCTGTACTTTTGTCCTGAATGTGATTTGCAGTGAGATCCTGCAAAAGACTACAACATAACTCTTTCCTTAAAACTATGCCAACCACAGAGCCATCCCGAGGCTGGATGCCAGAACCTTCTACAACTGCTTTCAGGTGCTGACATTAGACACATGCGAGGAACATGCAAGTTTCAATTCAGGTTCTGCCCCTCTGAGGGTCCCAAGGGAGCAGGACCGGGACTCTTTCCATTGCGTTTTCCCGATAGTGCCTGGGGCCCCGGAAGACACTTCTTGCACTTGTCTTCAGTAATGGAGCACAGCTCCACCCCCACCTCTGGGATCCCACCAAGACAACAGCTGACACCAGGAGCTCCTGAGGGGGCTGAGGAGGAAGAAGCGACAGAAAGCTCACAGGAGCATCCTGGTGACAGATGTGCCCCATGCTGCTGCTCGGCTAGAATCCTGCCCTCTGTGCATTAGTCACGTTAAGACCGGCCTAGCACCGCTGTCCCGCTGCTGCTGGGTTAGTTGAGGTGAAGCAGACGTTAGCTGCAGCGTGCGGCGCCCCCACAGCCCTAATCACAGTAAATGCTGTGCTTCTCACTGCAGAACACCTGGTTGGAGAGCCCAGTGCCCTCAGCCCTGTCACTGGCACAGGCACAGGTGTGACTTACGCTCGGGGTGACTGGCTTGGCTTTGGGGGTGGCCTTGGAACGGCCCCGTCGGGTCTGCTCGTGGTCCAACTCGAGCAGCTCCAGCCGTTGGGTCAGCGCTAGCTTCTGCTGGATGGCCATGCGCAGCAGGGAGTTAAGTGTCTTCTTCTCATCCTCCGCGGCGGCCAGTTGCCGCTGCATCTCATCCAACTGTGTGATATACTCGTCACATCTATGGGGACCAAGAGCACAGCTAAAGGGCCAGGCAGGGGAGGGCTGTCCCTCACGGGGCCGCTGAGTTGGGGCGGGAGCTGAGGGACGAGACAAGTTCTGATTTCTTCTAGCAAGGGCAGGAGTCCCGACTAGGGTCAGAGGGGTGCTCGATCCCAGGCAGCATAGCCCTGTAAAGTTGGTTTAAATTTTGTCCTGCCTTTTTGGGGCAGGGGAAAGGGCTATTTTGCCATTTGTTTAAAAGACATTCCTATAAGAAGGTTATGACCCTGAGCAATTTGGCTCTTCTGACTTTAAGGCCACAAGGTGGTTCAGGTACCCAAGACATCACTGGCTCTCAGGGTCTGAGAATAAAGCCAAGGCAGGACTGGGCTTGTTCCCACAGTAAGCACACTGCTGGTACTTGGCAAGTCCGTGCTGAACAACACCCAGGGCCAGGGAAAGGAACATGTGGATTCTGTACACAACACCATCCCGGTACCTGGGCCTCCACCTACTGTGACACATTGGCCCCACCCAGGTGCAGGCTGGGGAGGAAAGAGAAACACCTACTCTATTCTGTTCCTGGCATCCCTCTCCCATGAGGGCCTGGGGGAAGTGCTGAGACATCAGGCAGGTTAAGCCTCAGGGCTACAGGATGGTGGGGGACATGCCATGCACTGAGCATAGCCCCTCCATGCCCGTCCCACATCCCTGCCCTCTGGGTGCCCACTTACTGTGAACCACCCTCTGCCAGCACCCTCTCAGTAACATACCTGCACTGCCTTACTCACAGGTTTAGAACTCTGGGTCCATCTGAAGTCAGGTCTCTATTTATATTTATGGTGGTACTAAGGATGGAACCCAGGGCCTTGTGCATGCAAGGCAAGCACATTACCAACTGAGCTACAGCCCCAGCCTTTGAAGTCAGGTCTTTAAATAAAACAAGTTTAAAAGACTAGGGTCCACATGCCATATGCCAAGGAGTCATTTGACCCTTCCCCAAGAACTTTCCTACATCCCAGGAAGAAAAGAAACTTCTAGAGAAACCCTGGAACTCTCCTCATCCCTGTCTACCCTGGCAGGGCCTCCCCATGGAAGTCTGAGAAACTGGGAGTGACTGGCCTGGGATACAAGAAGCAGTTTCTGGCCCAGCTCCCATCCTGTCAACCCTCAGCGTCTCCACTTTCTTATCCACCATAGGAAATGGCTGGGTTGACCAGGTTCTGAGGGGTTGCAGGGTGGAGATATCCCCCACAATGCCATCCCAACACCTACCAGCAGGTGGTGCTGTCTGCCTTTGAATGGTAAAAGGCAGGCGACCTGTTTTCCATTCTTGGGATCTGATCTCCCCCAGCCTGGGAGGGGTGTAAACACAGAGTGGCCTTCAGACTATCTCAGGACCCTCATAATAGGCAGGGTGGGGGATCTACAAACTTGAACTCTTTGTTATGAGCCTTACAACCTAATTCAGGACTTATCATCCACTGGACCTGAGTTAGCACTTGTAACTCTTGGATCCCGTTTATCCACAAAGCTCATTCCACTTGGTCCCTTTGCTCCTGAGCTTCCTTATACTCACAGCAAAACTAATTGAATCTGCCAGGTTTTTACTAATAGCAAAATTAGAAAGAGCCTACAGAACTGGGCTGCTGGGGCCAGGCCAGGCAGCAACAAGAATGGGAAGGACTGCACACCCTCAATGAACGTCAGCACATGTCGCCTGCCAGGCATGTTCCCACCTGGGCACCTGCCCACGAGACGCTTGGGAAGCTGAGGCACAGACAGCTGGGGACCTTGATGCTGCAGGTCCTTGTATCTCCTCACTCCTCCTTCTCACCAACTTGAGCCATATGCCAGGGATGGACTGGGGCAGTCCTCCCCAAACCCTGAGTTGCACTGGCCCCTGAAGAAGCTGGACACGAGCCCTGCCAGGCCAGCAGGGCTGTGGGCCTCAGGCAGGGAGAGGCAGAAAAAAAGGAAGGGTTGTGGGTACTGCAGTTACCTGGTGGCGAACATGGCACGCAGCGAGGAGAAAGTGGCTGCGTCTTCCTTGAGGGCCTTGAGCTCGTTACGTAGCTTCATCATGGTCTCAGTCACCATGGCCTTCTCATTCTCATACTTGCTCTTCAGGTTGGCAAGGGCCACTTCAGCCGTCTAAGGGACAGACAGGTGCAGGGCAAGTAGGTGAAGGGTGTGAGGCCGTCCTGGAGATGCTTTAGGTTCACAGGGGCACCCTGGGTCTCAGGTGTGCTGCACCCACAAAGAACATTACCTGGGAGACACCTCCCTCCATGGACCCCTGGGGACAGGCTCCAGCAGCCATGCCTCATTTCAGTTTTCCTCACTGAGTTCCACTCACTATCCTCACCAGTATAGGAAGACTGTGCACCCCGCAATCTGCCTTGGGGATCCCACAAAGTCCACGTGGCTCTCTCCAGGGCAATCAGGCTGGGTCCTCACATTTTACTTCCACCTCAGAGCTGGTGGAAGGCGCTCGGCGGCAGTTTTTTACTAGCCAAGCTGCTCTGGTTGAAGGGACCCTCAAGTGTGCCCGCCCATTCCACCCTCTAGCTGGGAGCCATTGGCAGGCAGAAGGCAGGAGCCTACACTGACACAGAGTCAGTCCTATCTTGTGGGAAGCCCAAGAGGCCCTGCAGCAGGAGGAGGTTGGAGACCAGGGTAAGAAGCGTCCACCAGGCCAGTCCCATCTCACCTGCTTGTTAGCCTTGAGCACAGTGCGCAGCGTGGTGATCTGTTCCCTCTTGGTGCTGAGCAGCGACTTCAGCTTGAGGATCTCCTCCATGAGCGCCTCCTTGTCCTTGTCCACAGCAGGGCCCAGCTCCTGAGAGGCAATGCGCTGCCGGGACAGCTCTGTTGTGCGGTCCACGGCAGCCTGCAGGTGCTTGATCTGGTCGCGGATGATAGCAATCAGGTTGTAGATGTTCATGGGCTCCCGGCGGGGATCACTCAGGGGTGACGGCAGTGAAGAGCTGGGTGAGGGGCTGCTGTCCCCAGCTGCACTATCTGCTCTGCCCACCTCTGTGGCCAGCAGCCCCTTGGGCAGGAGGATGGGTGAGCGGCGCCCGCGGCCCTCGGGGCTGGTGCGGCCGGCCCCGCCCTGGCCCTCGCGGTAGTAGTCCAGCATGACACGGTTGGGGGTCTCGTTGTTGCACATGCACACGTGGTGGTAGAGATTGGCCAGCTCCTCACTGAAGGTGACCAGCTCATCCTGGGCCACGCTCAGGCTGCCCTGCGTCTCGCCAGCCACATCGCTCACCTTCTTCAGCTCCTTCTCCAGCCGGGCCAGTAGCTCCCGATCCTGGCGGCTGGCCTTCTCCAGCAGGGAGACCTTCTCGGTGAGTGCCTGGCCCTCAGCCTCATAGCGGCCTTTCTCCTCTGCGTGTTGGACCTCAGCAGCTTCGTGTGTGCTACGCAATGCCTTGAGCTGCTCACGGAGCTCACCAGCCTCGGCCACGGCCACATGGTACTTGCAGGCCAGGATCTCGGGCCCATTGATGTCTACTTCATAGTAGTCACCATCCTCGTGGCTATCGCGGTCCTTCTCATTGTCCAGGGCTGTCTGCCGCTCCTTGCTGGCCTGCAGGCGCCGCAGGGCGCTCACATTCTCTGTGAGGCGGCTCACCTTCTCATGCTGCTCGGATAGGGCTCCCCGAGCTTGCTCCAGCTGCTTCTGCGTGTCCTGCAGTGTGGCCAGTAGGCCCACCTTCTCCCGCTCCATCTACAAAGGCACAACAGCAGGCGAGCCTGTGAGAGGACTTCCAGGGTGGCCCAGCAATACATCCTGGTCTGTGCCAGGAAGCGCCTGGGGGTTCCCTGACCAGGCCTTCAGCAACATGCAGGGTGCAAAGTGGACAGAATTTGCAGTAGATCCTCAGAATGCTCCCATCCCCAGCAATGGTGGTCATCCCTGAGGGCTCCCTCCACCCCTGCTGAAGGAGAGTAAGCTCAGAATGCAGAGCAACAAGTTGGCAGAACAGGTTGACGGGGACTCTCGCTGCCCTAGCTCTCTGCTCTGAATGACAGGGGCTCTGCCAACTGTCCTGCCCCACTCTGTGGAAGGCACCTGATTATTTGCTGCATCAAGAGCAATCTCCCAGGAGATGAGCCCACACATGGCCCTGTTGTCACTGTGGCCTGTGGTCTTTTGGAGTGAGGGGACATGTAATACCAGCCAGCATTATGCGCTTCACCGGGACACTATGTGGGTACTGAGGAACAATATGAGCAAAAGGTGTCAAACCTCACCTAATAATCAGGAGCCTCCTTCTCTGGGACTCCACTTCGTTCTACTGGAGTTTCAGTCATGCTAGTGACACCATTTAAAATCAGTGGGAGTAAGTTAACATTAGTGAGGTGCCAGGAGAGCCCAGCTGCGGTGGTGCGTGCAGATCTGCCAGCCCTGGGTGGGGGCGGAGGGGGGGGCTGCCTGCTCACCTGCACCAGCTGCTGCTTCAGCTTCTGGATCTCAGAGATGTGGAGCTCGCTGAGCAGGTCAGAGACGAGGCTGGGGGAGGGGGGTGCCAGCCCATCCTTCCTGGGTGTGGACGTCTTATTGTCCAGTGATGGCTTAGCCAGGCCACTGTGCTCAAAGCCATTGACTAGGGCCTCGGCATCATTGTTGGGCTCGGCAGCAGTGTCATCACTGAACTTGAGGCCATCCAGGGAGACCTGCAGGTGGCTGGTGTAGAAGGAGTCATTGATGCTCATGTAGTGCGACAGCTCCTTGCGCAGACTATTCTTCTGCTCCCGCTCCGTCTTCAGTGTCTCTAGAGCCTCCTCCAGCTGCCGTTCTGAAATCTCCTTGAGCCGGATGGCGTCTTCTAGCTGGCTGTTCAGGTACTCAGTCTCCTCCTCCAGGCGCTTGATCTCATGCTTGAGGCCCTCAAACTCCACCTGAGAAAGAGCATTAATACTCCCCGTCAAGGTGACTCGGAGGCCCTGCTTAGGTCTGACGGATCAGTAGAATGTACCACAAAATGTGAGGTGACCCTCATGGTGAAGCACCATCCTGCAGAGGAGGCAGAGGCCAATGCCATTTACTCCATCAAGGGATGTAGATGCCAAGAGCATTCCAGGGCATGGGACGCACATGCACAGAAACACCCAGCCCACTAGCAGGAACCATGAGGGTGGACAACACCAACACCAGACACGGGCAGCCTGCGCTGCTATGGCCCTGAGAACACGCATCCATGCTGCCAAATTTCTACAAGGTTTCTTAAAAATATCACCAAGTGTGTTGATTAAAATTCTACAAAATTGGAGCTAAGGTTGTGGCTCAGTGGTAGAGCGCTCGCCTAGCATGTGTGAGGCACTGGATTTGAACCTCAGCACCACATATAAGTAAAATAAAAATATTGTGTCCATCTACAATTAAAAAAAAATCTACAAAATTACTTAGTTAACATTAATAGCCAACCAAGGATCTTAAGGCACATAAAATATATACTCCTATGTGTGCTATGGCTATTATTTCAAAATGAAGGAACTGAAATTCCCCTGAAGGAGAATGTCTCAGCACCAACCAAACCCTCAGAACTGCAGGCCTCAGGGAATTAGAGGGTGGGTGGAAAGCACAATCAGTCTCATTGATTTGAAAATGTATTTGCAGTGAACAGGAAAAGAGAAGACATAAAGTGATGCTTAATGTGAGGAGTCAGGACATTTGGACAATTTTTTTTTTCCCCACTTTTGGGCAATTTTAAAAAACATGCCTTAGTCTATAATATTTTTTCAAAAACAAACAAACAAAAAAAAACAACAATAAAATGAAGAACTGAATGAATCCATGGGTTCTGGACAGGACAGGTGGCATCGTATCCTAGGGTGTGCTCACAAGAGGTGGAGACCTGAACCTCAGTGTCCAAAACTGGTAGGCGAGGAATGCTGGGGAAAGGGGTGACTTCATCAAAGACAGGGTCTCTCCCACTCGCAACTTCCTCCTCAGATGCTATGGGCTGCTTCTACAGACAGTAATGACCAAGGACCAAACGATACCTACTCGTGGACAACTGCTATTACCACATACAGGCATGAGCTGTCACTGCAGAACAGAGGCTGTGAGCTGTCCTTGTAGTTCCTGGGGAGCATAATCTGCTCCCCACTTGCCTTTGTAAACACAGACTGTGGCATAAACACACAAGCTGCTCACCCAGGATATAAATATTGGGCTACTGATGGTAACACCTTCTGCTGAGAGGTGCTGGATGGGAGAGGGGTTCTGAGGAAAGCAGTCCTGAACAAAGTTTAGAATTTCTTGAGAAAAAGTTCTCTGCAGGGCTGTGGCTCTCGGAGAGGGGGAGGCACATTCAGGGCTTGAGTGGTCCCCAGAGCCCGGGCACCTGTGTCATCACAGAGAGGGCCCTCTTCATCCCTGCCGCAGGTGGAGGCATGGCAATATTTCAGGCATCATGTCAGCACCCGCGAGGGGACAGAGCCTAGAGGGTTCTGGTGCCACCACTCTGTCCTCTGCAGCACTGCAGCCACAGGCTTTGTTTTGTGGCCCTGGAGAGTCGAGGCCCTCTTGGCTGCATCCCCTGCCTCCACTGTAGTGTGCTGGTTCTGGGCCTCAGGTACGTGGAGAGAGACAGGAGACAGAGGACAGGGGTGGGCGAGAGGGCTGAGACCCAGAGCTGATCTGTGTGCCCACCCACACCCTCAGACTCGCCTGGTTCTGTCTGAGCACAGACACTTGCTTCTGTAGGCTGATGTTCTCTTCCTCCAGTTCGGAGTAGTCCTGCAGCAGGCGGGCCTCCCGGAACTTGTATTCCTTGATGTCATCCCGCAGGCGGCTGCGCTGGATCTCCACATTCTGGTTGATCTGCCAGGGCAGTAAAAATGTGGGCATGAGTGACCTCTGTGGCCAGCCCCACCATGTTTGCCTGTAAGTGGCATAAGAGGAGCTCAGTGTAGGCAGACACACAGGCATACCACAGCACCAGGACTTAGGATCCAGTCCCTTGGGCACCAGTGTGGCCACCTGACAGGGAGAAGCAGCCCAAGGCAGTATGGTGTGTAGGGAAGAGCACATGGTCCTGAGTCAGAGTGTCTCAGCCCTTCAAAGCCAAGGAACCCCTGGCAAGTGACTCAGCCTGCTCTGAGCCTCAGCGCTCCATCTGTAAGATGGGGTCACCCCGTTGGTGGGCTAGTAAATGGTGATGCTATGGCACACGTCTGCTCAAATAGTTAACCTAGAGAAACGAACACACATCCACACAGAATCCTGTACACAAATGTTCCCAGTCAAAAGGTGGAAGCAATCCAAACATCCATCAACGGGTGAATGAGTAAACAAAATGTGGTCTATCCATATAATGGAATGGTATTCAGCCAAAATACGGAATGACGTCTTGACGCTTGCTACAACACGAATGAACCCTGAAGACATTCTACTGAGTGAAAGAAGCCAGTCACAAGAGGCCACACGTTGTATGAATCCATTATATGAAATGTCCAGAACAGGCAAATCCATAGACAGAAAGTGGATTAGTGGGTGCCAGGGGGGATGGGACTGATTGTGAATGGGGTTTCTTTTTGAAGCGATAAAATCTTCTGAAGTTGACTTTAAGGGCTGGGGGTGTAGCTCTGTGGTGTAGGGCTTCCCTAGCATGTACAAGGCCCTAGGCTCAATCCCAGCACTACACAAAAAATAAATAAATAAAGGACTACCGAAAGGCACACATGTGTAAATATTTGCTAAAACTCCTGATCACACACTGTAAGCAGATAAGTTGCATAGGGTGTGCATAATCTCAACAAAGCCTGTTCTGGGCTCCAAGTCACCTGTGAGGAGTCAGAAAGGGAGAGGGCTGGGCAGGGCTAGGGTAAACAGGAGGCAACCCAGACTGCGGGAATTCTCAACCTGCTAATGCCCACATCACGCACCTGGAACCACATGCCTCCACCTCAGCCCTGGAGATGCTCGGGGCCAGGTGTTGGCGATGGGGGCTGCCCTGGACGCTGCAGGGTCCGCTCAACAGCTCCCTGAGCTCTGTCCACCAGAGGCAGCCCCTCCTGCACTGTAGTATCTGAAGGTGACTCCAGACACTGCCAATGTTCCCTGGGTGCAAATTCAACAACCCAGATAAGCCTCCATCCCCTCCCTGCACTCTACTCCCTTCCTGTCCCCTGCTCCTAGTGCCCGGGTGGCATCCCCAGGCTAACAATGCCCCTGCTCCAGAGCCCTTAACCAGAAGCCCTGTTCCCACCCTGGACCCAAAGCTCTGTCCTCACTGATGCTTCCCACTCACAGTTTATGTGGGATTTGCTTCTAGTCACTTTATCATGCGTTCATCTGAAGGGCTCGAGCACACCTTAGTGATGAGACTCCAAGATGCCATGCAGGCACACACAAAACAGCAGCGCTGGGTCAGTAAAATGAAACAGGACCACACAAGAGGAAGAGAAAGAAAGAAACAAGGAAGGCCACGGAAGGGGGAGTCAGGATATAAGCTCCACTGAGAAATAAATGCTTACCACTCAGAACAAAGATCATATTTAAAATTTATGACAAAGCGACACACAGCCCTCTCATGAGGTAACCCAAGGAGGCGCCAGAGCCAACACCAAGAGAAAGGGACAACACGCAGAGAGGAAGAGAAGGCCAAGTCTCACAAAACCTCAGGCAGGAGGAGAGGGCGGATGAGGCATGTGCTGGGATGGAGGGAGAGAAAACAGCCCCAGCACAGCCACAGGAAGGACCACAGGCCCCTCTCGACAGCCTGGAGGTGCCATGCAACCAAAGCATCAGGCTCTTCATGTTCCATGGGGGCTCAGGCCCCTCTGCCAGAAGTGTTCCCCAACCCCTGCCCTTTCTCTGCTAATGCTCATGGCAAGCAGCAGTGCTCAGACAGGTGGACATGGCTGGATGCTCAGGTGGAATGGGGGCCGAGGGAAAGGTCCTGAGTCCCATAAACTCCCCAGGTCTGTGCATCAAAACTGGTAGACCTAGGAGATCCTCCAGGTGGTGAGAGAGAAGGGCTGGAGGTGTTTTCAGGGGAGGGGCAGAAAGATGGCGAGCTGCCAAACTGAAGACAGCAGCAGATGGCCAGGATGGAAGCCTGGTAACACTAGGGACCCCAGGCACGGGGAATACTGCACTGCTGTGGCCCTGTCTGTGCCATCTGTGCAAGTCCTCAGCACCGTCCACCAGCCTGGCCATGGCAGAACACTCTAGAAGCTCTGCCTCTGCACCATCACTAGGCAGGGAATCCAGGGTGTCAGCCATGACAGAGCCTTCTGCTGGTCAAGAGTCTTTGGGCCCATGCAGGCCTATGGGTAGGTGGCCCTGTGGTAAGACACAAGAACAGAGAGGCATACACAAGTCACGCACTGGCCTGGCAATACCACATGGCAGTGAGGGCATCCAAACACCTCCAATTTCATTCCAGGGCAACCATGCTTCCTTCCATCCCTGACACACCCGCGTAGGCACCAAGATTCAGCTGATCTGCCGCCTGGCACCACCACCCAGCACACACCCAACTGCACAGAGCTCAAGCAGGCTCTGACTGGCCACTGGAGGGTTAGCTTTCCCCAGGTAACCACCTTGTGACAGGTGAGCTGGTGTGACATCAGCACAACAGAGATGCTACAGAGGACAGGCTCTGCTCTGTGAAGAACTACACTGGTTGGGTAGGGCAGGGGCACGGACTTAGACCCAACCAGCTGAGTTCCATCCCAGCTTTCCCTTCCTTGGGACCACCCAGCAAGAGCCAGTATGCAGGGGTGTTGGCTATCCTCCTTACTGAACCCCCAGAGTCCCCAACCCCACCCACCCAGGACACTATGTCTGCCCTGATGGCACAAGGCAGCCCGGCAGCTCACTAGTCCTTAGTGTATGCACTCCCTGCCTGCATGAAGTTCTCTGGCCTCTGTTTCTCCATCTGGGAAATGAGGCCATGTCCCTCTCAATCCTGTCCAGAATATTCCTAAGATGCTCATCCACCTACCAGGGGCCCCAAACCCCCCAGAAAGCTGACAAGATGTCCACCTCAGGTCCCCCACACAGCACAGACATCAGGAGACAGAACCCCAGAGCCACTTCACACGCCTGTTTCCTCATGTGTGACAGGACACTGGTAGGGTCACCAGGATGACGAGGTCTGAAGGATCAGACACAGGTTTAAGCGTGTTTGGTATCATGAAGTTTCACATGTTCTCAGGGGGTGCTGGGTGTGGAGGAGGACAGACACCTAACCAGTAGTCACTGGGCCGGGGGGTGGATCAGAGGAGCTGTCAGGGGCAAGGTAGTGGGTCAAAAAGGGCAAACTGAGGGCCAGCAAGACCAGTGGGTGGAAGACACAAGTGTGCCCTCTCCAACCCATGAAGGCACAAGCCTCGGGCAGTGAGAGAGGACAGCCGTGCCATGGCCACAAAGGAGCTTAGCAGTGGCTCAGACCAGGACACAAAAGCAGCAGGGAAACAGGAGCTGAGGAGTGGCTAGGAATGGGGGGAGTCCAGACACGGGGGGCGGGGCGGGGGGCTTCCCAGCCAGGTACACGGGAGGCCAAGCCCAAGAGGACAGAGTGCCACAGGCACAAGGACCAAGGACAGAGGTGGGGACCCAAAGAAATGAGGGCAGGGGTACACAGGGAGACTCAGGATTTCCTCCTGAGCCTTGAACAGGAACAGCAGGACTCTCCCGCCCCTCCAGTCTTTGACTCACTGAATTCATTTCCGGCACAGCAGGGGTCACCCAGCCCTCTCTGCTGCCAAGGAAGGCGGTGTGCTGTGCTGCACTGTAGAGAGCCCTTGCCCATCCCTGCACTGGCTTTGCAGGACAAGAGGAGCCAGAATAAAAGGGATGGCAGCAGGGGCAGATGTGGCTAGTTTCCCCCTCGGGATGGCCTCGTCTCCCACCCTTACAGAGCAGCACTTACCAGGGAAATGATGTCTCATTGTGGCTAGAATCTGAGGGCTGTCCCCCAGGTCCAGCTCCTCCCCAGGCCGCCAGAGCTCACTGGCCCCAGGGCCAGTGTCCCCAAATTCCTGGATGCTGGGCTGCAAGCTGCCTATGGGGCCCTGGCTGCTGCACACCCTGGTACCCCATGATCTGCTGACCTCTTGGTCTTACAGCTACAGCAGGCCCAGGGTGGGGCTCTCACAGCTAAAATAGGCCCAAAAGTCCTTGAAAGATATGGGGTCAAAGAAGACGGGTGTCCCCTGAGGGGCTTTAGAAACTACATGGGTACACAGGTGGGAAACTGAGGCTGACCCTGAAGACAAGGCTCTGTCCAGGTCTTGAGGCCCAGTGAAGAGCACAGCTAGTATCCACCCATCTCCATGGGAACCTGGAGGCTAAAAGCTCAGGCCACAATCAGGACTGCAGCTGATGTGGGAATTTCTGTGACTGCTGCTGTTCCTGGTGACAGAGTCCCTGGCCTAACCTGGGACGCCCAGGTCTGTCCACACCCTCACCTTGATCATAGGGACTCACCACTGCCAGGCGTCTCCCAGGCTCTCAGACCCATCTTTATCCCTATGGCCACCAGACCACAAATAGGACCATGGCTCCTCCAGGGTCCTGACTAAGGCCTGCAGCTCTCTCCTGTGATACCGTCCTCCTCTGGTGCAGGCCTACCTTCCAGGAATGGTCTCGCCTTGAAGAAATAAAACCTTCCCCAGGTAAGGGAGTGCCCAGTGAGGGGAGCACACTGTGGACACCAGACCTGGGCCCCATAAAGGGCTGATCACTTCTCTGGTCTGGGCCGCCTCAGGGCACCTGCCTCACCAGCAAGTTGGGCACAAGCCAGATGATGAAGTGCTCAGGCCTTCACCTCTGAGCTGTGGGGAACACGACCAGGGGAGAGGGGGAACCTGGAAGAAGTCACAAAAGCCAGCACAGCACCAAGGCACACCTGCCATGCAGTGCCACTATCACAGGTGACAGACAGTACCCCCCAACCAGCAAACCTCCTTCAGCTCCTGGGCCACTGACGTGAGGCGCTCGTTCTCTGACTGCGTGTTGGTGAGGACGTTGCGCAGCTGCTTCAGCTCCGTCTGCAGCTCCAGCACCTTCCGCACATAGTACTGCTCCTTGGAGGCCGACTCCTGGAGCAGGCTCTCTTCGCGGCTCTCGCCATCTGCAGCCACCTTCTTGTGGTTTGTGTGCGCCTGTCCGAATGCCTGTATCAGGAGACCAGACACTCATGACATTGCTGTCCCAGGACCACAGAACCAAGGAGACGATCTCACTGGGGGAGAGCAGGCTAGGGGTGAGGGCCTCAGTGTGGGCGGTGCTGTGCGAGCCTGCCTCACCATAATGAACCCCAACAGGGTCTGAGGAGCAGTGCGGACAGTAACAGGGTTCTGGGTTCAGGACATCATGTAGACACGTGTGGCAGGTATCCCTCTAAGTGGGACCAAGTGCCAGGCCTCATCCTTCGGGCTGACACGGAACCTCCTGAGATCCATCAGGAGTCAGACACCATAAGCCTGGCTGCTCCAATGGGGAACAACCCCAAGGCTATCCACACAACCTTGACTTCCTCCCCACTCCAAATGGGGAAACCAAGGCTCAGGGAAGTGCACTGCCCTCCCCCCCCACAAGAGGTAAGGAATCTTCCCACCCAGCCACTTAATGCTGACCCATCCCCCTTCACTTGTTCTGAAAGAAACCTGAGCAGTCAGAGCCCCAGAAACCAAGGATGGCAATGGGGTAAAAAACAGCCAGAGAGCCCAGCACAGTGTGTGCAGACCCAGAGGTGAAGACACCATTGCGTCCCAGACAGAGAAGCCCTGGGGCTCAGAGAGAAACCCCTAAGTAAGAGCAATCAACAATGGGCTGGCCTAACCCGGGACACCCAAGTCTGTCCACACTCTGAGGTCAGCAGCTGTGCCATGCCCACACCCGTCCTAAGGACCCTGGCCAGCCTAGTCTCCTGTTCTGTGCCCCTGTGAGGGGCCAGGCGCTCAGCAGGTGTCCTCCCTGCTCCCTCCTCTGTTTACAAGACACCAGGCCCACAGCACGAAACACAATCAAGAGAAGGGCTACTAAAGAGCAAGAAAATGGATGATTTTTTTTTGGTCTTAAAAAAGAACAATTTCTTCCTTTACTACTTATCGTTAAGTCTAGGAATTCAGCCCAAGAAAGCAACTGGGAGAATGTACAAAACTGTGTTACACAAGGATGATACCAAACAGGTGACTTCTAACGTCCATTAATCGAAACAGAGGGCAACCCACTTCCCTCCCGACAGGGACTAGCGAAAAGGTCTGGTCTGAGCATCAGGTTCCATGGGGCCCAGAGTGGAGCCAAGAGGAGGGGGAAGACAGGCCCACCTCAGGTCATCACAAGGACAGAAGACCCTGCCTGCAAGCACACCCGGGAGCAGCCACGTGCTGTATGTCCCATGTTGCGGGGCCAAGAGACACTACAGCCCAGTAGGACAACCAGGGATGGCTCTGGGACTGCATGGGGAGGCCTGGGGCTCACACTGTGACACTCTTACAGCAGATCTATGGATGTTCATGTCATGTATTCTCAAGGGGACAGGGGCATGATCACCTGCCCTCAGCCCAGCAATGCTCTGTGCTTCAACGCAAAGCAGCTCGTCTTTGTGATTCCTGTTCCGCACTCTCATGCCGGTCCCGGGAAGGGCCCAAGTAACAAAATGCTACATTTGCACAGCACCTGACCCAAGCTGGCTGCCCAGTGCAGGACACAGGAAGGGAAGCTAGACATGGAACTGGCCCCAACCCAGGGCTTCTGGCCTGAGTGACAGTTCCCACCCCAAGTCCCTCATTAGATAAGGGGTGGCTGTAGGCCACAGGCCAGCACAGGGCAGTGCCAGGCCAGCAGGGTCTGACTTGCACGGACTGGACGCCAGCACCTGCGCAACTCGGGACACACCCACAAACTTGAAACTGGAGCTGCAGACATCTCAGAGGCTTTCTTGGGGTGCAATGGATACACGCTGTGACACACCAGTCAAGTCCAGGCCTGCCGACCTGGACCTTGAATCTCCTCTTCCATCCAAGCTCCCAGCCTGGAGCCTTCGGGTGCCCCAGATGGCTTTGCATACACAAAGTAACAGAGCCTCTAGTTCAGAGAAGATGGCCACAGGGAAAAAATCTACTTCCTATGTGAAAAATTTTTTTAAAAAACTGAACAGTGATGGAAATAATATGAATGAATAATAAGTAGTGGTTTTATCAGGTCATTGGCACCAGGTAATGAGTGACAAGATGATAGAAGCTACACAATGGTCCTCACCCCACAGGAGAAACTTCCGGGTCATGGTACAGAAAAGTCGCCTGGGGTGGGGGGAGGAGTGGTGGCCTGTGGAGGGGGAGGGGGAGCTGGAAGACAGGAGGCAGGGCAGAGGAGGCAGACCTGTGCACAGAGGAGTCTTCAACAAGGATGGTGGGATGGTCAGCACAGGCTGAGGAAGCCAGGCGAAAGGACACACAGGGGCCAGAGGGAACAATCCCCACCACTCACAAAGTCTAAAAACAAGAGCCAGTTCCCACCAGAACTGGCCAGAGGGAGCCCTCCAAGGACTGGCAAAAATCAGTCAGAATTAAACGCTGCTCTGGCATGGCACAGCAAAGGATAAAGACAAACCCTGGGCCAGCAACTCAGGAGGCTGAGGCGGGAGGATTGCCAAGTTCAAGGCCAGCCTGGCAACTTATCAAGACCCTGTCTTGAAATAGAAAATAAAAAGGGCTAGGGCTATAGCTCAGTGGTACAGAGACCCTGGGTTCAAGTCCCAGTAATGTCAATAATAATAATAACAATAATTAAATTAAATAATAAATAAAGACAAACCCTGAAAGAATCAACGTTTCCTAGCCATTACATCATAGAACAAAGCTGAAGAACCAGGTGAGATCCACAGCAAACCAAGCTAAGGAAGAAACATCAATGAATTGCACTGAGTGCTAATGTGGCCATGGAAGGAGTAGCTGGGCCGAGAAGTAGGGTACCAGAACCGAGTCCCCCAAGTCAAGAGCTGGGGAAGGTACATCATACTAAGCAGGGACAGAAGATTCAACAGAATCAAACAGACCTTCTGAGGAGAAAAATAGGTATTAACAGCGGACCCACTGTGCAGAAGAAGATTAACTGTGAACCCTACCCAAAACTACCCTAGGAAACTACCCAAAATTAAACCAAACAAAACTGAGTACCAGTCAAGGGTGGGACAACTTCAAGGGGCCTACGGCATGGGTAACTGGAGAAACACAGGAGAAGAAAAGGGGACAAGAGAGAAAATATTTGAAGACAAAAATGACTCCCCCCCCAAAAAAATAGCTTATAAATTTTCCAAAATTTGATGAAAATTATAAACCCATAAATATCAGCAGCTTGTCAACCCCAAGCACAACATGAAGACAATTATACTGAGGTTTGACATAAAATTGTCCAAAGCCAGTGACAACAAAAATACTAAAATCAGGCAGAGAATACATGCCTTACAAAGGAAAAAAGAAAGGATGATGGCAGATTTCTATGACAAGCCAGAGACAACGGAGCAACATCCTGAAAAGCACAGCAACTGCTAACCAGACCATCACCCCCAGAAGACATTGCTCACTAACAAGGTGAGATGAAGATTTCAGACACACAAAAGCCAAAAGAATTTACCAACAACAGACCTGCTTTACAAGGCATGGAAGTAAAATCCCTCACGTGGAAGAAAAATGGTACCAGACAGAAATCTAAACCTACAAGGAAGAATGAAACACACCAGAAATGGCTAACTATGTTGGTCAAAGTAAAAGACTTGTTCTCATTATTTAAGTCTCTTTAAGAGAAAATTAAATTGAGATTCAATGCAATGCCTATCAAAACTCCAAAGCCATTTTTTTAAGAAGTGGAAAAGCTAAATTTAAAATTCACATGGAATTAGAAAGGTCCTGGAATAGCTAAAAGAATGCTGAAAAAGTAACAAAGAGGGAGGGCTCATAATTTCTAATATTAAAACATAAAATGAAGCTATAGTGTTTAAAACAGTGTAGTAATGGAATCGCAATAGACAGAGACCACTGGAACAGACAGCATCCAAAAATAAACCCTAAACATATGCTCAGTTGATTTTTGACAAGAGTACAAAAATAATTCAATGATAGAAAAATAGTTTTTTAACAAATGATGCTGGGACATGTGAAATATCTACATTAATAAAAGATTTCTATAAAATCCCCAAATATTTAGCAACTAAATAACACACTTCTAAGTAACCCATGTGTCAAATGATAGTATTGGGGCAGGGGACTGGGAATTGAACTCAAGGGCACTGGACCATGGAGCCACATCCCCAGCTCTGTTTTGTATTTTATTTAGAGGCATGGTCTCACTGAGTTGCTTAGCGCCTCAGTTTTGCTGAGGCTGCCTTTTAACTTACAATCCTCCTGCCTCAACCTCCCAAGCCATGTGCCACAGCACTGGCCCAAATGAAAGTATTTTTAACTAAATACAAATGAAATGTAAATAAGAATTTAGGCATGTCAATAAGCAAGTACTTAGGATATTTATAAGACTAAATGCCTACTATAGGAAAAAAGACAGGCTGAGGTCGTGGCTCAGGTAGAGCACTCACCTTGCACATGCGAGTCCCTGGGTTCGATCCTCAAAACCACATTTAAAAAAATCAATAAATAAAATAAAGGTATAAAAAATTAAAAAGAAAAAAAAGACAAGTCCAATGACTTTAGTTTCCATCTTTAAAAAACTAGCCCAGGAACCACAGGCGCAGGCTGGCATCTGATGAGTTCTGTGAGGAAAGGTCAGCTGGCCCAGTCAGAACTGTCCTCTGCAGCTGGTGCTTGTGCATTCACTTCTTCCCTCAGTTGCTCAAAAAACATATGGCAGCATCAGTGGAATACTAGGACACAACTTTGCCTAAACTCCAGGACCTCTCCTAATCTAGTGTGGGACTACAACTTGTAGGGCCACTTAGGAAATCAGTATCTATTAAAGCTAAACACGCACCTGTTCTCTGATCCAGCATTACCACTCCTAGGCATGTACTAGAGAGGAACCCTGAAAAAACACATTTATAGGAACATTATTTACAAAAGGCCGTACCAGGGACTGGGGTTGTGGCTCAGCGGTAGAGTGCTTACCTCACATGCGTGAGGCACTGGGTTCAAATCCTCAGTACCACATAAAAATAAATAAATAAAATTAAGATATTGTGTCCATCTACAATTAAAGTAATATTTTTTTAAAAAAGCCTATACCAGCAAGTTTCCAAGTAAACAGAAAAAGGATCAATGAATTGTGATGTATTCATGCAATAGAATACTATGCAGAAATGAAAAATGGATATTGCCACAGACAACAGAGATGTATTTCCTATGATATAAAGTGAAAGATACCAGAAAACTACAGTATAAGCTGCATGTATTTTACATACAGATCTGTATAAAGTTTCTATATAAAGTTTCAATAGGTAAAGCTTACTTAGGTTGTTAGAAGTGACCCTTTGGGACAGGGAGGGTCAGTGCCTGGAGGACACTTGAGAGATTTAAGGTCTTAATACTTTTTTTTTTTAAAGAGAGAGAGAGAGAGTTTTTAATATTTATTTCTTTTTTTTTTTTTTTAGCTTTCGGTGGACACAACATCTTTGTTTGTATGTGGTGCTGAGGATCGAACCCGGGCCGCACGCATGCCAGGCGAGCGCGCTACCGCTTGAGCCACATCCCCAGCCCCTTAAGGTCTTAATTCTTGATCTGGGGCTTGTTGGGTGAAAACACATTTCTGGGAGCACTGAACAGTTCAGTCACTCATAGGGGCAGCCCTGTTCTCTTGCTTGGCGGCTCAGGTCTTCACTGGGCAACAGTTTAGCACAGTCCAAGGTTTTGGTGTTGGGTAGAAGAAAACAGCCTGAACCAATCAGTCTGCCCCTAAGGCCACTGGTGGGAAACCTGCCCCACCCCAACAGCTGGACATAAAAGCTACCAGGAAAAGCATTCCCTCGACCACTTAAGTGACAAAATCTCACCACTACAGGCCCAGGACCCTGACACTTCAAGAATTTTGCAGTTGGCAGAAATTGCCAGAGCTTCTCATCCAAAAGTTGCCTTTCCAGAGACAGGTGACAGCTTCACCCAGGATTTCAGAGCCGACTTGAGGTTTCAGAATGCAGCCGCAGGTATGCTTCAGGAGGCTAGTGAAGCGGACCTGGTGGGTTTATCTAAAGACACCAATCTGTGTGCCACCCACACTCACAGCCACTATCATGCCCAAAGACACCCAACTGGTTCGCTGGATACGGGGAGAGAGTTTAAGGGAAAGCAGTTTTTATGGAGTTGTATAGTACACTCTATAAAATACTTTGATTTATACTTCCCCCCCTCCACCTTTTTGGTAAGAAACTGCTAATAATATATTGCATTTGCACTTCAGTCATTCCATCTTCCACTCAGGATGAAAGCTAAAAGTGACTGCTCACAGACCTCAGGAGTGACAAGTTGCTAATATGCAGAAAGGATGGTTGATGTTCTTGCTTCTCAGGATGCGTGTTTCTATGTTTTAATGAGTTGTCGGGTAGCTATTAAGGTACTAGAACTGATAAATAAGTACACAGAGTCCTTTTGCAATAAACCTGGTTAAGACTTGATACAAGTGTTTAACAAGTGGGGCTGTTGAGTTTGACCTTACATCCCTGTGACAGAATGTGGGCTTTTCCAAGAGTGAAGATACAAGTCTTAGCCATAGTATAACTAAGAGTTTAAAAAAAAAAAGATACCTGGCTGCCATAGAATACACTATGTACATCTTAATAGCTATTTTATATATTATAGTGTGAACATTTTTAAGTTAAATGTTTTATATTCAAACAAAATAACAAATAAAATCCCCTTCTGATTTATGCTCTGTATACTTTTTCTCAATAAAAAGTTAAAAAACTAAAAGCCAGAAAACAAATGAAACCCAAAGAAAAGAGCCAGATGCAGTGGCACACACCTGTAATCACAGAGACCTGGGAAGCTAAGGCGGGAGGACCACAAGTTCAAGGGCAATTTAGCAAGACCCTGTTTCAAAAAGAAAAAGGGCTGGGAACAAAGCTCAGTGGTAGAGGCGTGAAGTCCTGGGTTCAATCCTAAGGGGCCAGGTGGAAGCTCAAAGCTCTTGCCCTCCTGGACCACAGGGACGCACTCATCTGGGCTGTGAGGAGGCAGCACCTTGGTGATGGCTCCCAGGGGCTCTATGGAGGGTGCAGCTCTTGACCAGAGCTGCTGGTACACACCCTGCCCACTGTGCTAAAGCAAGATCCAACAGGGCTGGAAGAGTCCAGGCATGAGGTCACAGCCAGCCAGGCGCCTTCAGGAAGGAGCCTGCCCACGTTTGCTCCTGGCCAACATGCAGGCCCCCTCCCCACCCCCTGGGATGCTGGTCTTTAGTCAGCCACACCCAGATGGACGTGATGCAATCATCTGTGCCTGCAGGGAGCCAGGCCAGCCATGGCTAGGGAGGCTGGATCCTCCCTTGGGACACGGCCACAGGACACGCACTGGGCCTGATGGTCTCGGAGTAGAGGAGGTGCAGGGGCAGGAGATGGAAGGCAAGCTCCAAGGCAGGAAAATAAATCACGGGGGATCTGGGGGCAGGACTTGAAGATCAACATGGTGAAAGAGGTGGATGAGGGAACATCATAAGCAACCACATGGGAAAAGTACCAGGAGTCCTTCTGAAGGCAGTGGAAGACAGTAGGGAGCCTCGAGGGCTGAAGGTGGAGGAAAGGGCTTGGGCAGGAAGGAAAGCTACTCCAGACCCCAGGGAGGCCAAAGGGGAGAGTCAGGACAGTGGGGAGCAACAAGGGAACAGCAGCACCTGACCTCTGCAAACGCTGTGTTTCTGTGGCCTTCCTGCTTCACCTGTGGGGCCAGCCTGTGGGTCCCCAGCACACAAGGCCTGGAGTCTCACTCAAGCTCTGAGTCCCACTGCAAGAGCTCCCAGCGGGTCCAGGCGGGGCCATCCAGGCTGGGGCTATCCCCTCCTTGCTCACCCTAAGGGCTGTCTGAATCACACAAGTACAGGACAGATGACCTCATCTCTCAATGACAGCAGTGTCTGTGACCTATGGAAACCACTGCGTGATAACAGCGGCTGCTGCACACCAAGCACAGCCTGTGAGCTAGGCTATGGTCCACGGGCACCAAGAACATGTGCCCACCTTGCATACAGAGAAACTGAGGCACAACAGAGCTCAGGGCCTCGCCAAGGATATCTGGTCTGGCCACAGTACAGAATGACGCAGTGCCACAGTAGGGGCCTGACAGAACAGGGCCTTAGGGTCACATGCATGAGGTGAACCCAGCATCCCCACGCCCAGTCCTGGGCAGGCGGCACAGTCAGCATCCCTGCCACCTCAGCTGGTCCATCACTGAAATAAGCTGCAGCATAGAGATGAGTGGCCACGATGGGCACCAGTTACAGTGTGCCTCAACTTCCCATCTGTAACCTAGATAATAATACCTCCAACCAGTGATCGTTGTGAGGATTTAGTCAGTTAACAACTCACTTAGAGAGCCTGTGTGGCCTCCACACCAGTAGCCCCACCAGCCCCACCTGGCCCCCAACAACGGGAGGCTTGAAATACAAGTTCAGGGAGTCACACACTCCCTGCTCTCCTCTGCCTTCCATTTGCCCCAGAAGGAGTCAACTCCCCAACAGTCAGCACATGTCTGACTCAGGATGTGGCCAAGGTTCTCATCACTGGACCCCAGTGTCAACATGCTGAGAACCCCCCTCCCCAAATGACCCCAGGTCAGGGGCAGCAAATGAGAGCCTGGATGGCTCCAGAATGAGCTGCCTGATGGCCAGGCCCCAGCCCACACCAGATGCTCTGGTTCCCACTGTCCTGAACAGAGGCTGAGAGCCAGAAACAGAAGCAGGACAACAGAAATGGTCAAGGGCTGGTAAGTGCTTCCTGCAGTTTAAAAGCAGGACCTTACTGGTTTCAAGACTCTAACACCAAGATGCCTCCTTCAGTTTTATTTAGGGGACATCATTGACCATCTAATAGCTGTGTTTCCATAGAACAGGTGGCAGCAGTTCTCACCCTCTCATGATTTTGGCATCTGCAATGCTCCAATTGTCTCCTGCATGCACCTCTACCAACCTGGAACAATTCATTTGCATGCTACTTTCTATGGTCCGTTACATAAAATCTGTAAGCATATGCTGGAAGGGCGGTATCCCGTACTTAACCTGAGCCTGGTGCAGAGGAAATGAAGGCCGCTGATCAGAGTCTGGGGGATAGGGAGGTGCCCCAGATGGAGGAAACAGTATAGGCAAAGCACAGAGGTAGATCAAGGTGGAGCAAGGAGAGCTGGGTTGCTGGGTTCACATCAGGGCCTCTCAACCTCCAGACAGGGATCCCCTCCCCTCCTCCTTGGCCACACCAGGCAGACCCCAGCCTGACAACCTGCTGTGCAGGAAGTATCCTTCCCTGAGCATGTCCCAGTTGCCTGCAGTCACATCATTTGGGCTCCTGTCCTGGCTCTGCCACTCACCGGGTGAGCACCCCTTGCTGTGCCCCTCTATAAAGCAGGCTACAAGGCTGTTGGGCATAAGGAAGGCCAGCAGTGTCCCAAGGAAGCATGGGCACTGGCTCCACACTTTGTTACAGTCCACTTGTGAAGACTAACAGGACTTGAAGAGCAGTTCCCAAGTCAGTGCCTGCCCCTCTCCACTTGCCACATGGTTGGCCTGTCCCTGCTAGTCCCCTCAAGGCCACATGCCAGAGGTCCTAAACATCCTTGCTGTCCACCTGCAGAGGAGATGCCCTGCTCTGCAGCCCGAGGGGCTGTCTGGCTGTCTGACAATGCCAACTGAAACAGTTTCTTCGTTTAAAAAAGAAAACCACCCACCCTCTGTCCACTGTTGAGAGCACTGTGGATACTGCACAAAGAGAGTGTGCCTGTCCCAGTCGTACAGGCTGACCCTTCAGTCTCCAGACAAACCTGTGCAGAGCTGGAAACAGGTGTACGTCAGACACTAAACACAACCCCACCCACACAGACACACTGTCCACAGGGACCTGGTTTCCTAGGGAAGACCTATGCCAACAGGGCAAGAAACAGGCTTCCAGGCAGGGCTGTCCCAGGAATTCTTTCTTCCTAAACCAGTTTGGTCATCTGATGTAGCAGTCACAACATTTGCCAAGGCAGGGAGCTGGCCTCAGCATTCTGATGAGGAAAGGCTTGTTCCAGGAAACAATTTACACAATGACGCTGGGATCCCTCCACTCCTTTGTCAGGGTTGATCCAATACCACTCACCCACAGATGGCAGGTCCAACACTTGTTCCTGAAAGGCCACCATGCCTGCACCCAGGGTGGGCCCACCTTCCTGAATGGCTGGGCCTGGAAATTCCAGGAATCCCTGAGTGGCACCATCCACCCACCCTAGCACCATCTGCTTGGGTAGGGCCCACGCACCACCTGCTGGTGGACCCACTGCTAGACTCCTGGTCAGGGCAGGGGAAGCAGGGTGAAGATGCGATCCTCACCTATTTCTGATTCCACAGGAATCCAAATGGCATCAAATCTTATTACATTCAAGATGGGACTCAGGACTATTAAGCTGATAAAAATATAAAAAGAAACAGTGCATTAACACTATTTCTATGAGATAAATAATTTACAGCATTAAGAGATTTAATTCACAATCAAAGGTTGATTAAACCTTTCATGACCCAAAGAGCCTAGTATACTGTACAAAAGTGTCGATTAGGCAAAGAGCAAGAAATCTGGGACCCCCACAGTGACAGTGGCAGGCAGCTGGGACTGGTACAAACATAGAAGACAATACCAGGACTGAGGACACAACCTTCTTTTCAAGAAAAGTTCTTTTTTGGAAGAAAATGATATCAAAAAGGGACACAGAACATCAGAGTAATCTAAAAAAGAAACTTCACTTTCATGTATATGCACCACGCAAGAACAAAAGTAAATCTGCAACTGTTTTAAAAAAGTAAACATTAGAGGAAACTATGTTAGCCTGCACCCAAACATGAAAACAAAAATGACCTCTTAAATAATGTCTCTATCAGAGAAGGCACACAGAACAAAACAACAGGAAACCAAGTAAACAAAAAATAGAAACGTATCATATCAAAACTCAGGGATCACTGCCAAGAAGTCCTGTGCTGGAGGAGTGGCTCTGCACTAAAAATAAATATTAATGATAAAAAGAAACAGTGCATCTATTCAGGGACTTCAGAAACTGAACAAGGTAGCAAGGCCAAGTCTCACCAAGGGACAGGGACACAACCAAACCCAGAAACAAAAGACTACAGCAAAACAACTGTTGGCACGTTTTGGCCACTTAGTGCATCCAAATCAGTAAATCCGTAAAAAGTACACATCCCTAAACCAGGTAACCGAACACTTACGACTGTGCGGTACCACAGGTATGTGAGGACTGAGCCACCGTATCTCTCTGTTCCACCTCCCATCCTTGGCCAGAGCAAGCAGCAGCAGGCCTGTCTCCCGGGACCAAGGCATGAAGTGCATGTCCAAAAGGAAGCCCAGGTGCCAGGCCGCAGCGTAGGACTCAAACCAGGCCCAGTGTCCCTGTCTCTACCACATTCACTCAAACAATGAATGTTCTCCAGATTTCAACCCGTCTTTCCTTCCAGAAGGTAGGATCGAAGACCAAACCAATGCTGAACATGGAAGCAAACCACTGCAAATCTCATACAGAGAACCAATATTCGTCTTGTCAGTTACTCACGTGATCAGAAGATCTTGCCCAGAAACCAAAAAACAGTAAGTGAATTCAGTTTTTTAAAAAAACCTGGATTTAGTATCTGCTATGGAACAGAACAGACCAACAAGCATAAGTAAATCATACACCAGAAGGCAAACTACCAACCTTTCTGCCACAGACAAACATTTAAATTCCCTCAAGTTTGATTGTTAGGTAAGGACTACATAACGAAAAAGAGCAATTACATTTATAACTTTACCTCAAAAAAAAAAAAAAAAAAAATGAACCTCTAGCCATTAATTTGACTAGAAACATGATTTACTCCCAAGGAAATTATAAATACACTAATGAGGAAGGCTACACTTAATAGCAAGGTAAGATTATTCCTCAATGGAGTTTATTCCCTGTGGACACCAAAGCTGCAGAGCTGGAAGGAAGCTGTTTCAAATCTTTTGGAGATTACTTCAGACTAACAGTGAAATCTACCTAGAAGATTAGTGAGCAAAGGCCTCTCCCCCTTAACTCCATTTAAACATCTTTAAAAAGACATAATCCAAAAAAAAAAATAAATAAAAAAAAATAAAATGGCAAATCTGATGCCAATATTGATTTGAAAAAAAAAAAAAAAGACATAATCCACATACCATAGTATCCACCCTGAATTAGACACCAATTCATTGGTTTATCATACATTCAGAGTTGCGTGACCATTATATTAATGCTCCTTTGTCACTACCCCCCCCCCAAAAAAAACAGCCCTCTCCATTTCAGTCACTCCCTAGCTCCCTTCCCCCTAGACCGTGACGCCACTAAGCTATCTTTTGTCTTGATAAATTTGTCTATTCTAGACAGTTCACATAAATGTAATCACACAACCTGTGGCCTTCGGTGACTCCTTTTTTCCACTTGCCATAATGTTTCTGCAGAGTGTTTCAGTATGTCATTCCTTTTTTTCGACTGGATACTAGTCCATGGCATGGGCAGACCACATCCTATTAATCCATTTAATGAATGTCTGGGCTGTTTCTATTTTTAGGCTATAATGAATAGCGGTGCTATGAATTTGCATCTCTAAATTTTTGCACAGATGTATATTTTCAATTCTCTTGGGTATATATGCCTAGGAGAAGAACATGGTGTCTCTTCAACTTTTATTTTTTTTAAGGAACCAAATTGTTTCCACAGTGACTACCCCATTTTACATTCCCACAGTAGTGTAGAGGGTTCCAACTTCTCCACATCCTCACCAGTACTTGCTGTCATCTGTCTTTTGATTAGAGCCATCCTAGTGGGTTTGAGGTATCTTCTCATTTTATAATGAAATTATTAGAAACAATAAAAGCTACCACTCTGTATGTCTCATAAAGTATATTATTCTGCCTAATGCCTATCTCAAATTTCTGAGAATTCATGCTTCCATTTTACTGAGGAAGAAACTAAGGCTCTCAGCTGAGGCCATGAAAGGGCAGAGTCTCAGCTGGAATAGAGCTGTCCCTGCCCCCTTCATGCTGGCTCCTTCCACTGCACAAAGGGGTCAGAACTGCTACCTGAGGGCAAAGGGAGCCATACCCTGGCTATATCAAGGGGTCCCACATCAATAAGAACATGACAGCCAGGCACGGTGATGCATATGTGCAATGCCAGCAACTCCAGAAGCTGAAACAGGAGGATCATAAGTTTGAGTTCAGCCTCGGCAACTTAATGAGACCCTATCTCAAAATAAAACAAAAAGGGCTGGGGAGTCTAACTCAGAGGCAGAGTGCCCCTGGGTTTAATCCCTAGTACTGCCAGAAAAAAACAAAAACAAACAAACAACAACAACAAAAGACAGATGTCCAACAAGAGCACTGGATGAAGGTCCTGACAAGTTCATGCCAGAAGTACTGGAAATGATCCATGAGGAAGACAAACAGCACCGTAATGAGCTACTGCTATACATGGATTGGGATGGTTAGTATTTAACCAATGAAAACAAAGGCCAGCAGTAAAGACAGTGAGGACTGGGGCTCCTTCACATTGCCCTGCTATCTGGAGGATGGCCCATCCATGCCCAACAGACAGAAGCACCCTCCATCCGCAGGAGTGTTCAAATACCAAGCTAGAAACCACCCAAATGCTGTCCCCCTGAGTGGCTGAGGAGGATGTGGACATCTACACAACAAACCTCATACAGCAAGGGGTTCCAACAACCTACACACACGGGTACCACCAATATCACTCTCACAAAGTAACGCTCAGTGAACACGTGTGCTCCAGGTATAGTAAGTTGAAAGTGGACAAGATGGATCTGTGGTGTCACAGCCCCAAAAGACCTAGAGTAGCCCTGGGTGGCTGACAACATGATTTCTTGATCTGCTTGTGGCAGTATAGGTGCACTCACTGTGATAAACCATGAAGCTGTGCCATTATGATCTAGGTCGGTTCTGTATTCACCTTACACTATAATGAAAAGTGAAACCGCTCCTGAATTTAACTTGGAGAATAAAAACTACCCCCCCAGGGCTGGGGATGTGGCTCAAGCGGTAGCGCGCTCGCCTGGCATGCGTGCGGCCCGGGTTCGATCCTCAGCACCACATACCAACAAAGATGTTGTGTCTGCCGAAAACTAATAAATAAATGTTAAAAAATTAAAAAAAAAAAAAAAAAAAACTACCCCCCTGGCCTACACTGGTGCCAAGGAGTCTAAAACTGACCTGTTCTCTGGTTAGTGAAATCTATATGTGTATATTGCCTGGCTTTTGTTTTTATAAATCATATCGCGTCTTTGAGACTGGAGAAAAGCAATCTAGCTGCTTCTCTCCAGTGCGATTAAACTACATAAAATTCATTTTTCCTTTTTCCAACATTTGCATATTTCTTACGTGGGCGGACCCTGAAACCAGTCTGCTGGGATCCAGGCAGGTTATCCTGGCTGGGTTGCTGGTAACAACAGCTCATTTTACTTTAAGAAACTAGTGTAAAATGATGATTACCAAGGGGCTGGGGATGATATAGCTCAGTTGATAGAGTGCTTGCCTCTCATGCACAGGCCCTGGGTTCAATCCCCAGCACCACAAAAAAAAAAAAAAAGAGAGAGATGGTTATCAAAACTATTATGAATAGGGCTTGAAAATAATTATATTTAAATTTAAAAACAGAGAAACAAAATCATCTCTGAAACAGAGTATTGAAATAGAATCAATCTATTTAAAACAAAATCCCAAAGCAATTCAACTATAAGGACACACTATCTGAAATGTTACCCGGATGTACAACTCTAAAGTGAGCAAGAAGCCATAGTCATTCCCACTCCTGGAGAGAAAAAAGAAAGGAACAGAATGGCAAATGGACCCCAGGAAAGAAGCAGGTATCTGCCAACACATTCATGCACTTAAAGTTTGTGCATTCAACTATATGTAACTATAGTTTAAAAGGTTAATGAAACTCCAAACTAAATGTACCCCTGGTCTGAATATACTCCAGGGAGTTCAATTACCCATTATTGATGAAACAGTATCATAGACAGGATGAAAGATCCAATTTCCCTAAATGCACTTCATAAAAACCTGATATAAGAACACAGGGCCAGGTCAAGAAATAGTGACAAGAAATGGACTGCAGATTTACAAAGGGCCATATGCTCCAAACAGATGCACTGAGGAGCTACAAAGCACCAGCTAAACAGTCAAAGGGCCTACTCTGCATTGGGCTGGGAGGGCCCTAGGGCCATGAGGGAGGGACTGGGTTGGGGGATGGGTGTGAAAAGAAGTAAAACCCCTCCCTATTGCTTAACCCAGTAATGACCCAAGACAAGAAAGCCCAAGGTGTGTGCAGACGCTCCTGGCAGCACCAGACACACAGGGGCTGAGACAGTGCAGTGGTGGGTGGGGGCTACTGAACCCACCAGAAGGGGGCTTCCAGATCCTGGGGCGTCTTCCCTGGGTCTGCTTTGTTCAGATACCCCCTCCCCCATTCTGCCCTAATCCCCACCGCCTTGGGCACCTCTGCTGTCAGCTCTGCCTGCTCCAGCTCTGATGGAGCCTGGGGCAGGAAGAAGACCAGGACAAAAGCTATTAACAGGAAAGCAAGAAAGAGCCTGGCCCCAGGAAAGGAGGGAAATAATAACTGTTTTTCACAGTTTGCCCCAATGGAAGCTCATTAGCTTCTCATAAGAGTTAATGCTTAACTCTTTTTTACAGGTGAGAAACTTAACTCCATAAACATTTCCCTAAGGTGGTCTGAAGGCTCAGGAGCTAGAAGAACTGGCACTGCCTAACCCTGCCTGTTCCCCAGAATCACGTGAGGAACTTGAAACTTCTGTTCTCAAGGGTGGGGACACCTGTGGCTTGGCCTGGATCCTGGGAAGTCTGGACTTGGGGGGGAGGCCTACTAATTTGGATCTGGCTGAAGCAGGTCCTGTGGTCTGAAGCCCCAACCCACTTCCCATGGAAATCAATTCACTCCTGAAACACAGCACCTGTTGCCCAGATGCAGGGTACCTGAGGAAAGCATCAGAAGAGGGCCACCTCCCTGTTGGAGACCTGCTGACTTGTGAATAAGAAAGAAGAGGGGTTGACAGTGGTTTCCACCAAGAAAGGTGGGAGCACGTGCCACATGTCCACACCAAGCCTGGTGCACAGTTCGCAGAAGCTGTTACTCAGCAGTGAGAAAACTAGCTCCTGACATGCACAGCTGTGGTAGGTGACAGGAGCTGCACCCCAAGTGGTCCACTGATCACTGCAGCAGGCAGGCAGAGGGTTTTACTTAGGAAGCAGCCACCTGAGTATACACACTGAACATTGTATTTGGAGTGAATTATACATCAATTTAAAAACTAAGGACTGTGCCAAGCAGAATCATCAAAAACATCTGCTCCTGGGGGTCAGAGGCCACTTCAAAAATGCCACCTGATCTTAAAACAGGGCTCAGCTCTGCCTCAGTGAAACACCCCAATAGCAGCAAAACCCTGGAAACCTCTAAGAAAGGATCTGCTAATCTTCCACATGAATAAAGAACCTTCTAGAGGGCTGGGGAAGAGTCCTGCAACTTCCGTGCTGGATCCCAATCAGGCCACATTTCAGAGCCAGGATATCGCCAGGGTCTAAAATGGACTTGGCACCACCCTCCCTGCAAACAGCAGTTGGCTGCAGCATCTTGGCCCAGTGTGGGAAGTCAGGCAGCACTGTGGAGAAGCACTTATTTCCCTGCATTACTGGGGATTGAACTCCAGGCCTCATGCATGCGAGGCAAGCACTCTGCCACTAAGCTGCATACCCAGTCCTTTTTAAATTTTAATTTGAGTCAGAGTCTCAAGGCTGGCCTTCAACTTTCAATTCTCGTTCCTTGGCCTCCAGTATACTGAGATTACAGATGTGTAATGGACCTGCTGACTCACCCAAAAGGACCCCAGGAAATCACTGGGGTCTCCTCAGCCAGCTCTTGCCATCTACCCCACCTGGGTGAGGGGCTTCAGGAAAGGTCATCTGGAGCAATTCCCTCCTCCTTTTGTTCAAAGCACACTGCAGAGGGCATAGTCTCCAGGGCTCCCAGGAGAGGACAGAGTTCTCATCTGAGCCTCATAGTAGTCCTGCAAAGTAGAACCGGTCACCAACCCCATTTCACAGGTAAGAAAATTAAGACTCAGTGAGATCAGATGACTTGCCTCAGTGGCACCATAGGGCCTGTCATTCCAAAAAACCATCTTTCTTCTTTGAAACAGGGTGGTTCCAGAGGAGAAGGTGTCCAGAGAAAGGCAGAGGGGTTCTGGGGAGGGGGTGCTGAGGAAGGGCCAGGAGGCGGAGCTGGGCCCTGAGGAATTGAGATAGCCTTGTCTGAAGGGGGGGCAGGGAGGAGGCCCAGGCCTCAGAAGCAGGAGCCTGGGAAAACTATGATATCCCTGCAGTAGAGGATGGTGGCCTCTTGGGACTCAGGAGCCAGGCCCACTAATATCTGCCCACATTCCTCTGCCCAGCAGGCCTTATTTATCTATAAGACCACATGCCATAGACCCATACTGGCCCAGGCTTCTCCAATGATCCATCTGTCCCTCTTGTCCCATAGCAAGAGGCTGAGGGAGCAGCCTGCCCTTCTCACTGCAGGGCTCTCTTTCTGTAGGAGCCTTTACACTGTGGCTGTGGAAGTCATTAGGACAGAGGGCCTGTGAGGCACCCTAACAGGGAATAGCCTGAGGTTGTATTGGTTGTCACTGCTGGGTCATAGCCCCTCCTCTGTGAGGCCCCTGTCAATCCTCAGTGACCATCCTGTCACCAACTGAGAAGCCCAGCTGCCCTGGGCAACATCCAAATGCTAAGCTGCTTTTAGAAAACAGGGGATTCATCCCTGGACAGGAGGGATTTAGCCAGAATTGGGTGCCATTTAGAGAAGATTACACCCTAATTGCCCTGGTGTCAGCAGACAGGCTTCTAGCCAGCTGAGCCCTGGGGCTGGCAGAGGTTCCCATGGACTATAGCTCCCCCACCCGAGGACACAAGAGCCCAGTCCTGGGGCCTGGAGACCAGTCCTCATCCTCAACAGCAGCTGGCTGCCCCAACACAAACCTCCATTCAACAGTGTATGAAATGGGCAGAAGAGGAGGCCCAGGGCCATGCTGGGCGCAGTCCAGCTTACATCTTCTCCAGGCCAGGGGAGGGTGGCTCAGTGGGCAAAGCAGCCCACCCCAGGTTGGGGTGGAAACCACAACAGAGTGCGGTAGCAGCCAGGTTTTCTCCTCAATTCATCTCTAGCCCTCATCACATTTCTTAACCTCATTAGCCCATTTTAGGGAGGGACATCAGCAAGCCTTCAGGTCAGCAAGTGGCAAGAGAACTTCAAGCTTAGGCCATCTCCTCACAAGCCTAGAATTGTTCCCACCATGGGACCTGAGACATGAGAGGAGCCCAAAGAGAGGCAGTCATAGGTGGTGATGACCCAAACGCTCAATAGCCCAGAAGTTCTGAAAGGTGGGAAGGTCTGCTGGCCCACTGCAATCAAGCACCCCTGTCCCAGGGTTGCAGTGTGACAGGCACCCTGGGTGCACATCCAATCTCAGTCATCTTGTGGTGGGTCCCTGCCACAAGGGGCTCACACAACAGGACAAGACCCAGGTTCAGACTGAGGGATGCAGGACTTGGTGTGTCTGTCCTAAGAGGCAGGGCAAGCCCAAGTGCCTGGTCTCCTAGCCCCAACCCTATCCCCCTCATACCTTGAGGCCTGTCCCCCATGCCTTGACAGGTCACAAGGCGAAACACTTTTGGTTTCTTCCCGTGATGACACACTACCCTGCATGGTCATCCTGGACACACTCTTTCAGAGACCACCCTAGGCCATGTCATAGTCTGCCACAGCTTGAATAATTTGTTCCCACCAAACTCATATTGAGGTTTGACATCTCAAGGCAGCAATGTTAGGGACTCATGGGAAATGTCTGGGCCCTCATGAATGGATGTATGCCTTTCTCGTGGGAGTTCAGCCCCCTTCTCTCTTCTGTATGCACCTGCTTGCCCTTCCACTTTCCACCAGACTTGAAGCTGCATGAGAACCTCACCAGAAGCCCAGCAGATATAGATGACTTGCCAGCCTTCAGAACCATAAACTAAAATAAACCCCTAACCCTTTTAACATGATCTGATCTCAAGTATTCTGTTGCATCAGCAGAAAACAGATTAAAACATAGTCCAACCACAAACGCAGCAATCCTTGTTCCAGTAGTAGCAGCCACCATGCAAACCTCAGGCAATGACTGTGCCCCAATTCACAGGAGCAGTTTACACTACAACCCCCTCCCCGCTGGCAAAAGAGTCTATTGTGTTAGGTTGTGTGTAGAGTTACTGAAGGGTACAGGCATGCTTAGGTCACTGAACAAAGGTGACTTCTCAGAGATGCAGCATGGGCTAAGGAGCATGAGCTGGGGGATAGGCGGTCCTCTGAGTCTCATTCCCTTGTGAGTCCTGAGAACAGGATGGTGTTTCAGACTCTAGCCAGTGCGGATGAGAGAAAGGTACTCCATGGTGGAAACTGAGGCGCAGCCAGTGAGTGGGGAGAGGAACTGTGACTGACAGCAGCAATGTGCATGAGCAGGAGGGCTCAGGCCTGGGACAGACACCATGCCACAGGAGACCCAACATGGTCTGGAATGTAGAGCTCCACCCGACTGTCCACAGACCCACATGTGGGTTCACACAGAACTGTCCCAAAGTCAGTAAAGCAAGTATAGGAAAGAGGTGAAAAAAGTCATCTCAGAGTAGAACAAGGTCCTAGGATCGGTGGGGGTGGGGGTCCTGGGATGTGGAGCCCCAGATCCAGGGGACTGCCAGACAGAAAAGAACTCCCAGAGGGCAGTGGTGGCAACAGGAGCCCAGCAAGGGTAGGGCTAACACTAAAATGACAGTGGAAGCATCTGACTCAAAGGCAGGACAATCAATCAGTCATCCTTCGTCAGGGACATTGCACCAACCTCTGCCTATGTGAATACCCAAGCAGAACTCAAACTCAGGCTGACTGGTAGCTGACTACAGAACCCTACCCTAACTGGTACTTTGATCAAAATAGACATGACTCAGTCAACAGGCTAGTTTACAGGAGTGAAACCTACTCTGAGCTAAGCCCAAGCAGAAGGAAAATGACATGGAAACTTGTCCTGTAGACAGCCCTAGAAACAAGAGCATAGGAACATAATAGAAGAAGAAAAATACCACATTCACGTTTTATGAAAAAGCTAACCAACTCTACTGGGTGAATTTTTTTTAACCCAATGTACAAATACTACTACTTTCTCTACAGATTAAAAACAAAAAAGAACTACCATCAATTGACAAGGGCAATCCCACCTGTCCAGGGTAAAAGACCTGAGCCTCTGGCAAATACTCATTAGGAAGGCACAGGGAGACCCAGGCCTGGTTCCTAATCACTGTGCTGTACAAAAATCACACAATGAAAGCCACAGGACTTCAGGCAAAGATGGGTTAGGGTATAACTTCATCAGTGACACATAAAGATAGAAACCTAATGAAGACATTCATATACTCTCAAACAGTGGGGTACTGGCAAAATCACTAGCTCAGTGGAAAAGAATAGAACAGGGAGCCCTGATATAGAACCATGCAAATATTGTCCACTCATCTTTGATAAAGGAACAAAAGCAATTTAGTGAAGGAAAGTCCTTTCAACTAATGGTACTTGACCCCTGGACACCCACAGCAAAATAATCAGTTCAGACATAGCCCTCATACTCATCATTTAAAAAAAAAATTTTTTTTTAATTTTTTGAGATGGACCAAAGACCCACATGAACAAGGTAAAAAATAGAAAACTAGAGGGGAAAAAAAAAGAAGAAGAAGATGTGACCTTGGGTTTGGTGATAAAGTTCACAACACCAAAAAGCATAATCCATGAAAGCAAAAATAAAAAATAGTATTGAAATAAAAATCTGTCAAAGACACTAAGAGAATGAAAAAACAAGCTAGGAAAAATTATTTGCAAAAATACAACTTATATCCAAAACACATAAAGAACACTTAAAACTCAACAATAAGAAAAAAGGCAAGCCTAGTTTAAAATGAGCAAAAGTTGGAAATGGATAGCAAAGAAGATAGGATTGAACCCAGGGGTCTCGCATATGTGAAGTGAGCGCTCTACCGTTGAGCCACAACCCCAGCCCCTGCTTTATTCATAAATTGCAAAAAACTGGAAGCAACCAAGATGTCCTTCAACCGGTGACTGTATAAATTGTGGTACAGCCATACAATGAAATATTATTATAATCTAAAAAGGAGAGACTGAGCTAACAGTCCATTAAAAGACATGGATAAATCTTAAAATGCATAATTACTAAGTGAAAGAAGGCAGATTCCAATTATATGACATTCTGGAAAAAAAAAACTAGAGAGATAGTAAAAAGATTAGTGGTTCACAGAGTTCACACAAGGAGGGTAAAACACAGGAGATTTTTTTTTAAGGCAATGAAACAATTCTGTATAATACTAGAATGGTAGATGAATGATACATTATGCATTTGTCAAAACCAGATAACTTCAAAAAACAAAGAGTGAATTTTTGATGTATGTGAAGTTTTAAAAGTCATTTAAGAGATCAGGAATCCCATCATGGAATAAAGAATGTGGTAAAACAATCCAATTATATTACAGATGTATGAAACAACCTCACCTAGAGGGATGGGGGAATAAGATGGTGACTTAAGTAAAAAGTGGAGCCTAAAACTGAAGACCAAAGGAATAACACAGAAGCACTGTACTACAGCTGACAACACAGTCCACTGGGGTACAGGTTAACAATTCAGACACCACGTGTGAACTGGAATCAAACAATGAAGTGCTGCATGGTGGATGGTGGGAGCCAGGTGTGTCACTGCTGGAGTGGGAGGTTACAGATTAAGCAAAGACAGGTGGTGAGGATGATCTGCAGCAGTATGAATTCATGGTTAGTTAAATATACATACACATAGCTACATAAATAGTTTTAGATATGTGTGTACATATGGGTTAGGAGACATATGTAAATCCCCTTGCTCTGTAGCTGAAAGAGTCTAGAACACATCCCTGTAGCAATGAGCACACCTAGCAATGAGATCTTAGTGTCTAACACCTCTCCCAATTAAAAGAACTAGGGCTTCTTGGGCGGAATAGCTGATCCTAGGATTGCAAAAAAGAAATATATAACATGAGCCTCGAGCATCCTGTAATGTCAGAAAGTTAAAAAGTGCCTTTAAAAAGAAAAGGGAAAAATAAGTCACAATAATGGAGTATGTCATAGGGACATAAGAGCCACCTAAAAGAACTCTTGACAGCCAAAGCTGGAACAATTTAAGTAACAAAATTAAGTAGTCCTGGATTATAACCCAGTGTATTATAAAATAAACTTCCATGAGTCCATATACTCATAAGATAAATAAAGGAAAGGAAGGAAAGAGGGTTAAATCTTCCATGTAAAAAAATTTCAAATAATTTGCACAGTGACTTCCATCCAAAGAGTTCAGAATGGAAAGGAGGGAAAATAGTAACTTTAGAATGCAGAAATCTGACAAACTGTCTCAGCCAGGTGATCAACATCAACAACAATCATGACACATCTTGTGACATATGTACCCTTGACATGTGATGAGACAGGCCCTTTACTTCTGATCTCCTTCCCTCAAATCCATAATCTCAATATAATTATGAGAAAAACATCAAAGACCAATTCAGGGACATTCTACAAAATACCCTACCAATCTTCCTTAAAATTGTCAAAGTCATCAAAAATGAGGAAAGTGAGAACGTGTCACAGACAAGAGGACACTAAGGAGACATAATGATTAAATGAAATGTGATATCCTAGATGGGACTATGGGTCAGAAAAAAGGCTGTTAAGTAAAAACTAAGGCAATCCAGAGAAAATATAGATTTTAGTGAAAATGACTTGATACTGGTTCATGAATTGTAACAAACATCACACTAATGTACCATGTTAATAACATAACAATAACGGGTGTGGAAGATATAAGAACTCTGTACTATCTACAATTTTTCTACAAATCGAAAATTGTCCTAAAGTTGTTTATTTCTAAAATAATGACAAAAAGGCAGCAGAGTCTAAACATATTAAGTGGGTAAACACACACACACACACACACATTACAATACACATGATGCTATTTTAATGAGGTGCTGAGGTTTGCTACTGGATTATGTCACAGGTGGGCAGCTCTGTAGCCGCTATGAGGTGGAGGAAGGCAGGTTTTCAAAATGGGATGGGAACTGTATTACCAGATGCAGTGTGTATGTCCTGTGTATTCCCATGTAGCTCAGATCCGCTGGCTCTGTGCTCATTAATTTTTTTTAAAACATTTTTATTTTCTAGTTGTAGGTGGACACAATATCTTTATTTTATTTTTATGTGGTGCTGAGGATCGAACCCAGTGCCTCATGCATGCTAGGCGAGCACTCTTCCTCTGAGCCACAACTAGTGTTTTTAAAAATGGAATCACACATAGGCAAATGCAAAATTCTCATTTTGTTCAAATTATTTCTTCACATATCAATCACTTTGGATCAAATTCAAATTTTCTCTCTCTCTTTTTTTTTTTTTCTTTTTTTGGTTGTTGCATTTCTGGGGATCAAACTTAAGGCCTCAAGCATGCTAGGAAAACACTCTGCTAGAGCTATGTTCCACCCAAATTGGCATTTCCAAAACAAGCATTAATTTAGAACTGACTGTGCTTCACTAAAGAAATAAACAGTGAGCATGAAAATCTCACCTTGAGGTACTATGATCTCAAGTCATACAAGTCACACAGTGGCCACAACCAGCTCTGTACCTCCTGAACAGCCCTGTGAGAAGAGCGCCAGTGAAGTACAGGGTATGAGAAGGGCACGGCCTAGGCTGGGCACACCAGGTAGGAAGCAGCAATGCACCCACAGGGCAGCTACATCCTAGCTGCCATGACTTCCAGTATCACCAGAGAGAGAAGCTGGTCCAACTACAAGGGCATCAGGGATTCACTAGCCAAAAACAAGAAAACTGAGGCCCAGAGCAGGAAGGGACCAGCTTGGGGTCACAAGCCAAGCCAAGAGCAGCTGAACTGGAGTTGTGCCAGTGAGAGTGAAGGCAGTCAGTCCTCACTCTGACTTTGGTGTCTTCACCTATAGGATGGGGCAATTGCTCCTCTCTCCTGGTTTAGGTATCCCTGGGCATTTCGGCATATAAGGACACACTCACTAGATGACAGCAACACCCCAGGTGGGCACAGTTATGAGATAAAGACTAGTGTGAGGAATGAGCTGCAACAGATGACCACAGCACATCAGTACCTGAGCCAAGCCCAGTATCAACTAAAGGCAGCACCCTAGCTAATTAAAAAAAAAAAAAAAAAATACAAGAGTTGATTGCCTGGACAAGGGAGATAAGGTGGGAACTTCTGCATGCTAGGGCTTTCCACAGCACAGGACCGGCAGACCTAGTAGCAAATCCAGGCACTACAGAAAAGGGGTCAGAGAACAGGCTGCATATACTCTATCTTTACCCAAATGCAACATGCAAAACCTGCTTGGCCCCTGATAGGGACAAAGCAACCAAACTGGGGAAAACCAAATGCTGCCTGGACAGTAGGTTTCAGGTTGAAAAACCAACTGTAGTTACAGTTTGAAGAAACTTATTTTCTCAATAAAGCAAATGAGGTACTCACAGAAGTAGCCAGGCAAGATTAATTGAAGTACAGAAGCAACACTAATCACCGCCACAAACCACAGATGCGGACAGGAGTACGGGAGGCTCACCAGCTCCTTCTATTTTTGCTATGTTTAAAACTTCCAACAGAGAAGGTGGCTTTTAAAAACTAGTACAGCTGGGGCTATGATTGGGCTCGGTGGTAGAGCAGTTGCCTAGCACATGTGAGGCATTAGGTTCGATCCCCACCACCACATTAAAAAAAAATAAACAAATAAAATGAAGGTATCGTGTCCATCTCTAACTAAAACATATATATACTTACATATATAAAAACTAGGACAGTCCTTTCAGAGGGGAACCATTCAAAAATCTGCCTTTAAAATTCTCTTTCACAGAAGCATCCAGCGTTTCCTGTTATGGTGAATGTGTATCTTATACACTCTCAGGAAGAAGAGCTGGCCAGGAGAAATGTCTGGTGTTCCCCACTTAACACGCATATCTGCACAGGTCCTACAGGGTGCCACACTGCTCTGCTCTACATTCTGAGGTTCCTAAGACGTACAATTTTTTAAACACAGTAACTTCTAAAAATGAAGCTGGTCCCCAGTCTTCCTAGATGTTCACATCCACCTGAGCAGGGAGGCCCTCGTCTCTCCATCCACCTCCTACAGCTGGCTGGGCATGAGACCTGGGACTGGATCCTGAGGAAGCAGCTGGGCATTCACCTTGCCCCTTCCCGCTCTGGGGGTTGGCTCAAGGAGCCACACTGAACACTGAACAGACAACACAGGGTTCAAGCCAACACTTTGCCTGTCCGAGCCAGCACAGTCCTGGCCATCCCTGCCCACAGGTGGCACCTCTTGGATTACCTAAGAAGAAACCAAACCCTTCTATACCCTCATGGGCAAAGCCCATCCTCCAGTCCATTGTAATGTAAAGGTGCAGGTGTGACTGATGGGTGCTGCCCCAAACTGACAAAGACAAAATTCACCTCCACCCTCAAAGGAGGGTCTGAGCTGGCCCAGGGATAAGGGAGGCTCAACAGGAATCCCACGCAAACCTGGGCCATGGCTCTTATGGAAGTTGGGTGCTCAGACCCAAGGGAAAAACAGTGACAGCCCAAGTGTTCATTCAGAGTGCCAGGCTGTGGTGGCTAGTGCCATTATTAACCTACTGTGGCCCAGACAAGCACAGTGGCTCATCCAGGGCAGCAAACTTTTTGATCGCCAGGCAGGGTCCAAACTCTACCCTTGGCCTCAGAGTAAGAAAACCATAGGGCTGGACACAACCACATTCAATTAGCTTCCTCTCCTGCCCAAACAATGCCTGGCTCCCCAAGGGCTCCCAGGCTCCTAGCACTGGGTCTGGCCCTCCCTCTGGCCCCACCTGTTAAGCCTCAAAGCATGCTTGGCATCCCTAAAGACAGCCTGCTCCAACACAGCTGTGCCAGCCGCACTTCCAGTGGAAGGTGGCCAAGGCCACGCCTCCACATGCTGGCAGGGCTGGCCTACAGCCGCCATCCACATGCCTGGGGGAGATTCTCTACTGGACGCAGGTGCCTAGTCCCCAGCCCTGCAGAAAACAGTACCAGAGCCTGATTTGGAAGTCTCAGACATTTTTAAATGTGAAGGTTACTTTAAGATTCCTTCAAGACCTCTGCCCCAGATTCAGCAGCTGGAAAGGAAGCCCAGGCAGTCAGTGACAAGAATGGAAACACTTGGCCATCATCTTTGGAGGTCTGTAGCTACTTCTTCCCAACTGTTAGATCCTGGGAACAGGGTCACTTTTAGTGCCTCAAGGATTCACAGGATACCAGCTTACACCTCAAGACAGGCTTCTTCATGCAGATATCTGATCACTGTCATCACAAAAGATCCTCAGGTCTCCCAACAGCCTCTCAGTCCCCAAGAGTCCTCTGCTCAAGAAATGAATGCAAGGACAGTCTCAGTAGGTATCAGAGGAGCTGGAGAATCCCCCACTTGCCTTAACCAAAACAAAACTTTTCCTGCTTCAGGAGGTTGGGCTCACTTCCAGTAACTCTCTGTTGAGGACACCAAAGGATGGATGTTGGGTGGAAACTCTGCTAATTGCCCTGTCACCCTTCCACCTCCAGTAGCCCAAACACTGGGAACAGAGGCTCAGGCAAGTCCAGAAGGCGGCAGCCAGAGGAGCTCCCAGTAAGAAATGTCCAAGGCTGAAGGGTGGGCAGGACTTCCAGGAGGAAGGGTGAGCAGGAGCATAGGGAGAAACAGGGTGGTCCCACGAACTGGCAGGGCATGACACACAGGGTGGCCTTCAGGAGGCAGCAAAAGAAACCACTCACGACTGACAGGAATAGGGAGGAGCTGCAGATACCAAAACGAGATGGAGGCATGAGTGAGGTGGGGGAGAGGCTGACAAAGCACTTGCTGCATGCCAGGTGCCATGCCCAGTCTGACACGCAATTCCACCCAGCACACCTCAGAGACAAGGGTGGTGACACTCCAGTGCTCAGCACTATTTGAGGTGGTGCAAGACAGTGAAGGCATCCAGACCTATACATGGAGCCCAACCTCAGGTGGAGCCAAGACTGTTCCTATTCCTCTCCCAACACAGTCTCCTCTCTGATGAGAACCACAGAGCACCTGAACTCAGCCCATTCACCTATAGTACCTGCCATGCCCGTCAGCCCAACACATCTCTCTCCTGGAAGCTGCAGCTGAGGATACAGTACAAGATATTCCATGGCCACTCAGGACCACCAACACCACCAACATCATGTGGCTGACCAAAGTCCATCTAATTCTCCTCCACACCATGCTGGGGAAGGCGAGAGGGCATAGTATAATTTAGAGAAGATGTGGGCTTTATTGAGTCAAACTCAAAAAATCATCAGCAAAATGGGCCATGGGTGGCCTCCCTACCTCCAGCCCCAGCCAACATGAGGTCACAGACATCCCCCAGGGAGAAAGGCAGCAGGCCAGCCCTGACTCCATTCACCCACCACAGGTCTCTCCTCCACTTTGGTCATAAATCCACTCACTTGGGACCAGTCAGCCAGCTTCCTTCCCTCAAAGATTGTTTTATCTAGAAATACCAGAGAAGCATAAGTAATTCTGTTTGTAGAATAATTTATTAGTAATTACACTCACTTTATTTTAAGAAATAACCTTAAAATAACTAAGATGGTTCACCTGTCTATGGGAGAAAATCCTTCACAAATATTACCTCCTGAAATCCTGACTTTTAAAACAAAACCTGATGTTTCCATACTGACCAAAATCAAACATGTTAGCAAGAACCTATGCTGGCATGGATGTGCAGAAAAGGCACAATATTCATGGGAGGCAAACTATGAACAAAATTTTGGCAACATCTGCTGAAATTGATGCACATTCCTCCATACTCTAGTAGGACTTTCAAGCAGAAACCCTATTCCAGCTTACAAAAGTGAGAGGAGCAATTTGTCCAGGGCCATGTGGCCAGTGTATAGAGGAGACAAGAGATGACATTAAATTGAGCAAGCAGACACCTAAAGAGCACCAACAGAAATGGTTTACGCCCTTTTCCCCATTCTGCTAGGGACTTGCCCTCCAGCTACATGCCACAACATTATGCCATGATTCTTCACTGTGCCAAAAATGATTATGTCCATAATAGCGAAGTGCTAACAAATTGAAGGCCGGGAAATGGGGACGAGTCAAGTCAGCAACAGTTTCTTCTCACAGTGGATACCACTGAAGGAAAGCTGTTATCACACAAGGGGACTGCGGGGGCTGCCTAGCAGGGTTCACACACACTGTGTGCGCAGAGGTAAGAGTGCTCTGATAGTGCTGCAGACCTCCCAGGGGGCAGGTAGGCAATGGGTCCACAAAAGATCTTCAGGTCTCCCACAGCCTCACAGCCCCCAAGAGTCCTCTGCTCAAGAAATGAAGGCAAGGACATCCTCAGTAGGTGTCAGAGGAGCAGAATCCCCCAGAAATAGGATGAAAGCATTCAAGCCACATTCTCACAGTCCCTGGCCTTCCTCTGTCATATCTTCCTAACTCAAGATGAGGGACCTTTACAGGAGGGACTACATCCCATCCCTTGTGGATCCAATGCCAGTGGGGCCTGGCTTGGAGAAGGTGACAGTACTTCCTGACAAACAACAGGGTCAAGTCCTCAAGATCTCGTCCAAGGACCCAGATCCCACCTGCCCAGAGGGGCAGTAGTTTTCTGTTACTAACCCAGAACTTGCTGTTTTTTCTGCTTTGATTTAAAGATTAATTCATTTCCTCCTCTCCACTATCACAGACAGGTATCCTATTTATCTCCCCCAGGAAGGAAAAAAAAAAAAAAAAAAGCCTTCATAGAGTCAAGATATCTGCCCAATGTTGGCTAGAAGCAGCAGTGCCAGGAGGTGAGCCCTGTGATCAAGAGCCAAGATTAGGATGGGTTCAGATGGGGAAGGGGACACATCAAATAAACTGGTTGCCTGACCCCACACACCAAGTCTTTCCAAACACACAACCCTCAAAACAACCCCTTCTGAACCAGCAATGCTGCACCCCATTTTGCAGAGGAGGAAGGTCATCAGGGAGTGCCCCTACCCACAATCATCACTAGCACGGTGTAGTTCCCGGGTCCAATGTGGACTGTATGCATCCAGAAAGTTCATTCTCTCTCCTCAATCTCCACTACAGGGCTGAGGAGTCAGGGAGGATGGGAGAGGCACTGGTAATTAAACCATCCCAGGAGAACTGCCCAGGCCCCTCCTTCAGCCCCCTCCTGCAAGCTCTCAGTCAGCCTGGGGGTCTAACCTCCTTTCTCCACAGTGGGAATGACACAGGCCACCTAGATTTCCGTCCAGGAGGAACACAGACACCACATTGAGGGGGAGGGAAGGACAGGAAGTGGGCGAGGGAGCCATGCATCCCAGGCAGTGAAAGCTCAATCACCGCGATGAGGACAGAGCGCTGGGCCACAGAACAGGACACTGGGGGACTCCAGCCTGCAGCAATGGCCATGTACAACCAGAGCCCCGACTCCCTAGGGCTCCTTCCCGGCCTCTGGACACTCACAGTAGGAGATGAAATGGGCCGAAAGCAACCATGCTAAGAGAGGGGAAGTGATTTGCTTGAAGGTGACAGCAGCGGCCACCCAGTCCCAGGCTCTGTCTTGCCCAGCGGGTCACCTGCGTCCGTGGCCTTAGCCCTGGACTCAGTCTTTGCCCGCCCACCCTCACTCTACACACAGACACACCCAGGGCAGCGACGAGAACCGCAAGCATCAGCCCTTACGAAGGTGCCGCCAAGGCCAGCAGAGAAGCAGTCCGGCAGGCAAGGAAGTCTGCAAGGCGCCCTGCAGCCGCAGCCGGCCGAAGCCAAGCCCACTCCCACACCCCGCCCGGGACCACAGCTCTCGGCCCCGTGCCCCCGCGTCCACACCCCTAGCAACCCCCGCTGGGCAGGATGACCTTATCCCCACAGGCCCCAGCCCACCAGGGTCGCGGGACATGGGTCGCCCTAGAGTCAGGCGGTGGCTCACCTCTTTGAGCTGCTCCATCTCGCTGCGGATGGCCTCATAGTCCACCTCGAGCTCCTCAAACTGCAGCTTGAGCTGGTGCTTCTCCTCCAGCACCGCCAACCCGTACTCGGCCGCCTGGATCTTCTCGCGCGTGGTCTCTGCCAGTTCGTGGGACAACCGCTTCACCTCGGCGCGCAGCCACTCGGGCTGCGCCTCCATCACCAGCCGCGCGTACTCCTCCTCCTCCGACGGCGCCGACATGGTGGCGGCGCGCCNCAGAGCACACTGGGGACTCTAGTCCTGCGCCGCGCCGACTACATGACCCGTCGGGCCCCGCGTCCACCCGGTCCCCGGCCCTGATTGGTCCGCGCCCTGCGGGGGCGGACCCTCCGGCGCCGTCGCGAAGCCGACACCTCCCGGGGCATTATGGGGGTTGCAGTTCGGTCCGCACGCCTACTACAGGGCCCGTCGTGCCCCGCGCCTGCCCAGCCCCCGGCGGTGATTGGCCCGCGCCGCCGACGTCGCGGACTAGCACCGGCTTCTTCGGACACTCGTGGATTCTGGTGGCCCGCGCGGAGTACCCCTAGGCTCGAGTTCCCGGCAGTGTAAAGAGCAAGGCAGCTCTCTACGCCAGGAGCGTCAGTGTACAGCTTGTGATCAAAGCCTGGAGACCGTGTGACGGCTCGTCCAGGCGTCTTTGGGTGCAAGTGTGGAAGGCTGCTGGTGACGCCTAAGGGCGCTGGGAGTCCAAGGGAACCTGACCTAATCACTGCTTCCTCTCGTGACCTCCAATCCTTCAAAGCGTGTTTCATGGGGATGAAGACATTCTGAGAGCACAGTGCCATAGATGTGTTTAATAGAGTTTCTGCCTGGCACCATTTTCAGGCATGACTTAAATTATTTGCTACATCATACGCTTCATCTGTGCCTAGATGAAACTAACCCTCCTTGTGTGTGGTATGGCTATAATTCTTCTCACTGTCCCCAAAACCTTCCCACATACCCCATAGTCGCGCACCCCCACAAAACCCAAACCTAGCGGTCCACCCCAGAGTCATGTAAATAGGTTCATTCTCCCATCCCGTTTTCTTTGAACCAGCCAATCCAATCCACAACTGCCCCACCACACACACCCCATAACAGATTTCCGTTTCACTTCCTCATTTTGTCGCACCTGACATAACACCTGAAGCTAACTACGCTCACCTCCATCCCTCTACTAGAAAGTGGCCATGTCTATCTTGGTTTATGGTCACTCTTAAGAAACCCAAAATCAAATTAGAAAGAAATTATAACAATAAAAATCACAGCACACAGGTGCACAATCCATGCTTCAATTTCACTAGGGTCCCAGAACCATCCTGTAGAGCTTTTGTTTTTCTAATGCAGGATCCATATGCATTCAGTTCTCGGGTTTCCTTGGTCTTCTTCAATCCCACCCTTGCAAGGATTGCAGAGCAGTGATGTGCACTCTTGACATATCCTCATGGGTAAATTAGGTCATGCATTTTGTACCATCACTGAGTTGTTGCTAGTTCTCAGTGCACTTTGGAAGGCGCGTGATATGGATCAGCATCCCTGACTGCCGCTGGCTTTTTCCTTTGTGATTAGTGTCACAGGAGAAGATAGACCTTGCAAATATCCTGTCACTCCTCAAACATTTAGTTTAGCATGAATTGATATTTCTTACATGGATAAATCATTTCCACACTAGTGGTTTTTCGGATTCCACCCATCCTTCATTATGAGTTGCCTTTGTAGTGAAAGAAAACTATTCCTTCTCATTAATTCATTAGCAATACGAATCCATGAATTCTTTTTACTCAGTGGGTTACAATACATTACTCACCTTACTCTGATATTCAAATGTCAGCAAATTTGGCCAGTGGGAGAATTCCTCCAGATTGGTTCCATACCCTTTCAAAATGTCATAATTTTTTTAAAGCATTTTCTCACTTTCTGGCTTGAGTCATTCCAAGATTGTACTCTCTGAGTTCTAGACCTGCAACCAGGCATTTCCCCATGTAGCCTTGATTCTTTTTAGTGGTTTAATGTTTTCAGGAGAGTGCGTCATACTTAGGATTGTCATATTAAATGATATTAAGGAGTTCAGCCGTAGTAGAAGTGGGACATGATTGATGTGCCCAGTTGCTTGGACTGTCCTGGATTCACACTGAAGTTCCCACATCTTAGACCTAGGCAAGCTCTTGTATTAAGTGGGAGAGATTCTAGGGCAAAGGAGGAAAGAGCCTTGTTTGAACAAGTGCACAGCCTCGGCAATGCCTGCCAGACCTAGACTGGCCTACACTGGCGACCTCCCTACCCCTGTGCCACACTTGTCTATGGGACAGGTCTGAGGAGAGAGGGGAAAGGCCATGGAAATCTGGGGCAGACACTGATCAGAGAATTTTAAACTTGGAGACAAGGTAGAAGATCTCATATACATTCAGTTATAGACAGAGCATCTGTCACTAACATTGTGGGCTTTCTTTCTGCAGGAGGGACAGCACTGAACAGTTTAGGGATGTGAGGGAGGAGCCTAGGATCCACAATGGTGACAAATAAGGGTGGAGGAATCAGGAAATGCTTTTCTGAGGAGGTGTTGCCTGAGGGAGGAAAGAGGATGTACAGGAATTGATCAGGTCAAGGCTGCAGAAATAAGGGACCCACAAAAACAAGAAGCAAGTGGCTCCCCCTGCCCCACAGACCGTGGGCCACCCCCTTGTTGAGCTCCTTCTCGGTTCCCAACATGGCCAGGTCCCTGACATGCATCAACTCATTGAGTCCTCACAATGTCACAAATTAGGCCATCTGTTTTACAATCAAGGAAACTTAGGCTCACATCCGAATCCCTGGTATCTATCACCCTTCACCTCCCTTCACTCTGCCAGCAAACACTGCCTGCCCTGCTTCAGGACAAACTTCACATGAGAGCCTCCTGCTAGCCCCAGCTACCCTCCTTGGCCCCAACTCCATTGCCTCTCCCTGGATCACTATGTCACCTCTGCACTCCCCTCCCAACCTCACCACCACCACCACCACCACCACCACCACCGCAGTCTGTTCTCATATGGCAGCAAAGGGGTCCTAAGGTCATACCTTCTCTACTCAAATCCTTTCAGAGTCAAAGCCAAATTGTCACAGCCACCTCCCAGGCTCTGCACACCCCAGAATGGCCCTCCCTCTGCACCTCACCTCCCAGATTTGTTTGCTTTCCTCTGTTGGATACTATGTGCTGTTGCACTGTGGACCTCTCCCTAGAATGTTGTAATGCCAGATTCGTGGGACCCCAATAGACCTCCAGGAGCCGAATGCGATGCAATCACACAAAAGTCTTTATTGCAAGCTCGAGCCTGGACTCATAGCCGTTTCCCATGCAGTGGTCCCAGGGAGTGAGTCCTGGCCCTTTGTTCAGTTTATAGGTTTTTGGGAGATACTCTATGTGTCACAACATCACACAGCAAATCATTTCACACCACGGGAAAGTCAAACAACAACTCTTAACATTGATTAGCACATTCACTGGCGGGAACAAGTTGGGTAAGGGTGATTGGTTAGTACAAGAGGGGGGTTCCTTTGAACTGACTGGTTTAAGCCATGAGGGGTGTACGTGCTAAACTACATGGTTTCCCAACATGTTATCAACCACCATAAACTACTGGGGGTCATCTGGCATCCCAGGTATTTTCCCTATCTCATGCTGATTGGTGGTTGCTAGGAGGTTGCTATGGGTCCTCACCTAGCCTAACTGAGTCAAGGACACCTGGCGCTGCAGATCTCTCCTGTTATTTGCAGACATACAACTCAGCAGGGTGGGTATGTGCCTAGGAGTACTCTATGGGTTTTTCCAAGGACAAGGGTCATGTCCCCTTCCTTGGATAGGCTTTGCTCTGAGGTAGAGGCTTGCCGCAGTCTGGCTGGGCACAAAATAACTGAGCCACCACAAAGCCTTGTAGGTTCAAATAGCAACTCTTTATTCCCGAACTCTCACTGGCACTCTACACACACTTCCCAGGAATCCACTCCCTCCACCAGGCTCCGCGCGCCAATTCTCTTGGAACCCCACAAGAACTCAATGGGAACTCCAAAGTAGTGGGCACCAGACAGAGGCAGCAGGATCCGCCCTAATCCCAGAGCCGCCCTATTCCCAGCAAGATCCGCCTTAATCCCCGGAGCCGCCCTATTCCCAGAGCAGGGTCATTTTTCAACCATTCCCTCTGGCAAAATGCCAGTCATTCCGACTTAACTGTGGCTTTCAACATCTCCCCCCTTCTGTTTAATTAAACAACAAGCATGTGGCTTAGGGACTGTGCCTGTGTTAGGTTGTCCAATACTACATATGGTCTTTACCCGTCATCAGATGAGCTGACCTCAGGGTGTCAGCCTCCTGTCTTAGGTTGGTACCCTTGCAATTGGATCTTACCCATCATTGACTACCGGTCCAGCATACAGCCATACTTGTGGATAGGCCTTTGCACCAGTTGGGGGGTGAGGCTCTTTGCCTCACCTCTGTTGCCCCCAAATTCTAGACTATCACAAGCAGAAGGGAGGAGGATGCAAAATGCCATGGCACCAAGCCAAAAAATTGTACCACCAATGACACCATCAGCAAAGATACCCCAGCACTACCACAATTTGCTGCACCAACAGATAGTTCACAATGCATGCAAGTGATACATAGTCCAGGCAAGTTCTGCAAGCAGTTCAAAGCGGAGGAGTCTATCAATATGTCCATTTCCTCCCAAAGTAAATCGACTCCTTGATTGAGCATCACTTGCTGAGTTATTATTCATTGATGCATCAGTTTATACAGTTTGTTGTGATAGCTATCGCAGAAGCTGTAGTTTGGTTTTATCTTTGTCTTCACCGGCACTGGGATGAAGATAGGAATTCTGGCAATGATGGCTAAGAAAAATTATGTAACATTCCAGCAGGCACTAAAAGAAAGCAATTTTCTAAACAATTTACATTATCCTGAACAGAATTATTAAATATAATGAAAAGGAAAGGTAAAAGTAAACAAACAGATATGTTAACCTCCTTTTTTGTTCACATATTAAAAACAATCCTCAACAGCTGTTTACCCAATTTAAATTAAACCATTTAAATCACGTGAATAAAAAAAAATTTGGATCCATTTTTTCATGAGTGCTCCTTATATATGCTATACGGACACATGCACATACAAACATACAACACAAAACACAAATGTGCACACATAACATAGAACACATAAGACAATAGTAAAGGCCTTATAGCTTTACACAGGTGAAATCTCCATTGCAATGTTTAAAAATTCCACAGTCAAAAAATAGAACTGATCAGAAAAATATTAACCTAGGTCTATATGAGCTCAAAAAACAAAATAGAACTTCATGATGTGGGAAAAGGCAATAATAAAATAGATATTGAAAAAAAGCATCCTGGTTACCACCTGGGTTTGATTCTTCTTATGATATCCCATCCTTCTTCCTGTAACTTGCATAATGGGTCTGAAGGTATTCCCACAAGTAAGCCCCAAGGTTTCTTACATTTGAAATAGGCCTTAATGGTGTTCATTATTCATTAGCCTCCAGGTGTGGGAGAATCACTGTCGCAGATGTAAGAATAGCCAAACTGGAGCTCTGGATATCAGCTGTTATGGATTTGAGTCAAATCAGCTTCTTTTTGGTCTGTGGAAATCGCTTTAGTTAATCTCTCTGGAATCCAAATTGGCTGCTGTTCTCCCTGTGGAAACACACAAACAGACCCCCGACTCCAGAAAATCACTGGGTCAGGACCTTTCCATTGTCCTGCTAGAATATCCTTCCAAAGTACCTTGGGCTATGTACATTTTTTGGACACATATGTCTTTCAGCAGCACTAAGCCCTGATGAATCCAAATTTGAAAAGTTTAGAGTAAAAAGGGTTATTTTAAGTTTATCTTGGGGGGATATATACCCCTTTCTAATTCCCTCTTTTTGCTTTAATAAGTACATTTTAATAGTTTGATGAGCTCTTTCAACTATGTCTTGTCCCTGTGGATTGTATGGGATTCCTGTTATGAGTAATGCCAAATTATGAGCAAAATTGTTTAAAAGAGGTAGAAGTATAGCCAGGGGCATTATCTGTTTTTAACTGTTTTGGAACGTCCACAGTGGCAAAATTTTGTAAGCAATGAGCTATAATATCTTTAGTTTTTTCTCCGGCATGAAGGGAGCCAATTTTACAAATTATCTTAGTTCAAAGTCCAATGAAAACACATTATTTTTGATCTTGAAATACTTGAATAATCAAAGTCCTTTATATTTTTTAAAGCAAACTAAACTACCAGATTTAATGCCTTTTAAATTCAAGTCTTCCAAAAGCATTTTGCCTTAGTTTTTAGAATTACTTTAGTCCTTTTAAATTTTTGATGTGGTTTTAAACCAATTTCCTTCTAGTTTAATGTTTTTTAAATTGGCTCTTGTCTATAAATTTTAACACCCTCATCTGAGACTTTTAATTTTTGTACCACCAGAAATTAAAGTTGATGGGCTTTTTGAAAAAATTACTAATAATCTCCTTGTTCTTCTATTTTATCCAATATTTGACTTTAAACTTCTCTCTTTTACCTTTTTTTATCTTGAATGTCTGTATCTAATAGTTGTCTTAGCTTTTTGTATTTTTTATCTGAAATACCTTTATTTGACATTTTTAACCATTTTTATCTTGTTTTTATCTTTTAGTTTTTTTTTTAAGGTTTGTACATTTACCCTTAGTTGCTTTTTTTTCTCCTAGTTTTTTTTTTTTTGTTTCCTATTTTATGGGTTTAAAATTTTTGTCTTCCTACATCTTTTTTTATCTTTCTACATCTTTTCTATCTTTTTTTACCTTCTGTACTTCTGTCTTTAAAGTTTTTAACTTCAAATTTTTAATCTTCTTTATCCAAATTGTTTTTATCCTATTATCTTCCCATTTTTATGGGTTTTTTTTTTAAGTAATGCTTTTAAGATTAACTAGGCTTTGAATGACGCAATCTTTCCTCCGCCGTGAAGGCATCTTAACCACCTTTAATTTAACCTTTTAAAGCCTTTTGCAACTTACTTAGACATTTTACAACTTTTTACTTTATCACACAAAGATTATCTCAACTAGAAACATTTCTTTTTCCTTTAACCTTCCATATTAAAATATATTTTCATCTCTTTTCTAGCCATTAGCCCTTTTTATAAATTCACATTCTGAAACAACCCTTATAAAATTTCTGAATTTAGACAAATTACTCCACTTTAATAAGATGAAATACTTTCATGTTTTTTATGGTACTATAATACTATAATTGAAACCCAACTGAAACTTCTTATACTCTTTGTGTATAAATTACACCTGTAGAATCTTAACTCTTAGTAACCTTGTTTCAGCAAAGACACAGACACAAAGCAATATTAAACTTTTTTTCCATTTACCAATTTATGAAAACACACATAATGTTTAAATATATTACCTTATGGAACTTAATAAGTAAAGAGTACTTGATTTTATATTTAGTGGTTGATGTTTTAGCACTTTAGCTTTATAAATTAATCAGATGTCTGTAAAAACCAAGATCTTAAACAAGTGTAGTAAACAGAACTAGCCATCTCTTTTTTGTTGAAGAAAAATCCTTCTACGGGATTGCATGATGGTCCCATTGTGATATATTTAACAACTCCTCTTTAAAAAGCCATGGGCTACAATTTTTGTATTGTATCAACATATGTCCTAACTGTTCTTGGTCTTACTGAGGTGCCTCCTTCCTCTAACAATTTCTCTTCCTCAGGGGCGAACAACTTCAAACTTTGAGCCAACCATTTTCCCCAGTTTGCCTGAGAGAGTTCTAGGGACAGGCAACTTGAAATAAAAACAAAATAAATCAAAACAAGAACACGTTGTTTTTTGAAATGGTCACCCATTCTCTCTTTCTCAGGGGCGAGCAATTTCACTTACCTCCAAGCTTCAGGCGTTCCCTGTACGGGCCACCAAATGCCGCAGTCTGGCTGGGCACAAAATAACCGAGCTGCCACAAAGCCTTGTAGGTTCAAACAGCAACTCTTTATTCCCCTACTCTCACCAGCACTCTACACACACTTCCCAGGAATCCACTCCCTCCACCGGGCTCCGCAGGACAATTCTCGGAACCCCGGGAGAACTCAAGGGGAACTCCAAAGTAGCGTCCCAGAATCCGCCCTAATTCTGCAGCAGAATCCGCCTTAATCCCCCAGAACCGCCCTATTCCCAGAGCAGGGTCACCTTTCAACCATTCCCTCTGGCAAAATGCCAGGCTTCATTCCGACTTAACTGTGGCTCTCAACAGAGGCTGGTTTCTCAAAAATAGAGTCACATTATTTTCTCAATGTCAGCTCTAGGGCAGGGACCCCTTTGAGGCCTAGCATCTCCTGGACCACATTAAGTGTTCCAACCAGAGTCCCAAGGGGTTCAGCCTATGAAGATCAAGCTGGTCTCACATGCACTGCTCCCCAGCCACATTCCCCGTCTGGTGGGAAGGTGGGGAATGCACAGGAGGAGGGAGGCAGCCTCCGTAGAGGTGAAGAAACAGGGAATGAGTTCGGGGCATCTGGGGGTGGTATCAGGAATATGGGCAGTGGCCCCATCTAAGGCTGGACCCCTGAGCCAGAGGAGTGGGGGCAAAAAGGTCATCCCCTTGGATGACCCAGACCCACTCTGCTTTTGTGAGCAAAGGCTCCAATATCCCAGGCAAAGATGGAAGATGGCAAAGTCAGGCACACAGAAGCTGGGACCTGATCCACATGGAGCCATGTCAACAGGCTTTTCCCAATTGCTGTTCCATAGAGTGGTGAGAGTGTTTGCAGATGTGAGCCCCTCCTGGCTGGCCCAGGAGCAAGGCCCTTTCCCCACCAGGTGTTTTCCTGCCCAGGTGTACTTTGGCTCAGTATGACATGGAATACCTGAGTATCCATATGACATTGGCAGGTCTTTGGCCCAAATATCACTCATTCAGAAACTCCTCCTCTGTGCCAGGCCCTTGGGGTTCAGATGCAGTAATGATGGCAGTGCCAAAGACCCCGACATACTTGTTGAGCATTTATCCTGCTCTAAGCCCTGTGCTGAGCAGTCAGTGAACATTCACTACCTCTCAAGCCGCACAAACAAGGTACAAAGAAGGTACCATTGTTCTTATTTTACAGATTAGGAAACCGAGGCAGGATGAGGTAAATTACTTGTTCAAGGTTACATGACTTATAACTGGAGAAACCTAGGATCTGCACCCCAGTCTATGCGGCTCCACACTCCAGCTCCCACCCCTTCCCCTAGCCCTTTCTGCTGGGAACGAGACACAGTCCTGCTCTCGAAGATTCACGTTTCAGAGGGAACAGGTTTCAATATCTAACTGCTACCGTGATACAGATGATGTACACGGGACACTGGGGACTGTGAGGGGCAGTATGGAGTTGGGGAACGTTGGCTGAGCCTCAGAGGATGGGCAGGTATTTGCCAGGCATGGAAGATGTGTGTCAGAGAGAAGTCCCCAGAGACACAAAAATGTAGAATTATGGATAATGTGGTCTGACAGTGGGGTGAATTCAGGGCAACTGGGCATGATGCAAGTTCTTTTACCCTAGTGATTAGAGCTCTATCTGATGTATGAGGGGTAAAGATTTGCTCCCAAGATGTAGGCTCTCTATTCACCTCACAGATTGTTTCTTTTGCTGAGAAAAAAACTTTTTAGTTTGAGTTTATCCCATTTATTGATTCTTGATTTTAATTCTTGTGCCACAGGGGTCTTATTAAGGATGCAGGGGCCTAATCCCACATGATGGAGACTAGGGCCTACTTTTTCTTCTATTAGACTCAGGGTCTCTGGTTGTACTCCTAAGTCCTTGATCCATTTTGAGTTGAGTTTTGTGCATGGTGAGAGATAGGGGTTTAATTTCATTTTGTTGCATATGGATTTTCAGTTTTCCCAGCACCATTTGTTGAAGAGGCTATCTTTCTCCAATGCATGTTCTTGGCACCTTTGTCTAATATGAGATAATTGTAGTTTTGTGGGTTAGTCTCTGTGTCCTCTATTCTGTACCATTGGTTTACCAATCAATAAATGGGCAAGAACCTGAAGAGACACTTCTCAGAAGATAATGTACAATCAATCAACAAATACATGAAAAAATGTTCATCATCACTAGCAATTAGAGAAATGAAAATCAAAACCAGTCTGATTTCATCTCACTTCAGTCAGAATGACAGCTATTATGCATAAAAATAACAATAAGTGTTGGCAAGGATTGGGGGGCGGGGGTTGGGGGGAGGTACACTCATACACTGCAGGTGGGACTGCAAATTGGTGCAGCCAAGATGGAAAGCAGTATGGAGATTCCTTGGAAAACTGGGAATGGAACCACCATTTGACACAGCTGTCCCTCGCCTCGGTCTATACCCAAAGGACTTAAAAACAGCATACTACAGGGACACAGCTACATCAATGTTTATAGCAGTACAATTAACAATTGCTAAACTGTGGAACCAACCTAGATGCCCTTCAATAGATGAATGGATAAAAATACGTGGCTTATATGCACAATGGAATATTATTCAGCAATAAAAGAGAATAAAATCATGGCATTTGCAGGTAAATGGATGGAGTTAGAGAAGATAATGCTAAGTGAAGTTAGCCAATCCCAAAAAACCAAATGCCAAATGTTTTCTTTGATATAAGGAGGCTGATTCATAGTGGGATAGGGAGGGGGAGCATGGGAGGAATAGACAAACTCTAGATAGGGCAGAGGGGTGGGAGGGGAAGGGAGGGGGCATGGGGTAATTAATGATGGTGGAATGTGATGATCATTATTATCCAAAGTACAGGTATGAAGATACATATTGATGTGAATATACTATGTATACAACCAGAGATATGAAAAATTGTGCTCTATACATGTAAACAAATTTTAATGTATTCTGCTGTTATATATAAATATTTTTAAAAGAAAAAATATTTGAGGGGGGGGGAGATGTTTCATAGGGATCAAGTCCTGAGGAAGTCACACAATGGAGAACAGAAGAGACTGACTTAGGCTGTAGTATTGGCCAAGCCTCCAGGTCCTGCCCAGAACTCAGATGTGGGAGCAGCAATTATTCCCTTTTGGTGAAATGCTTTCAGGTTTCAAGCCTGTTGCAGTAGCATCAGAACTTCACCCCATTTTATAGATGGATTCTTCCCCCGCCCCCTATGTGGTACCAAGGCCTTGTACATACTAGGCAAGTGTTTTACCACTGACCTGCATCCCCAGCCCTTTTTAAATTTTATTTGCGACAGGGTCCCACTCAATTATCCAGCGTGGCCTTGAAATTTTGATCCTCCTACCTCACCCTCCTGAGTAGCTAGGATTACAGGCATGCACCACCATGCTCCCCGGATAATATTTCATTGTATGAATAGAGCACATATTCTTTATTTGTTCCTCTGTTGGTGGACACCGATGGTTCCCACCCCTTTGGGTATTTTGAAGACAATATTGTGGACATGACTATACTTGTTTCTATTTGCGTCTCAACATTCAATTCTGTGGGGTATATACTTAGACATGTAACTGCTGGGCTATATTATAACTCTGACTTTAGCTTTTGAGGAACCCCTGTGTTTTTCATAGCAGCTGCACCACTTAACATTTCCACCAGTAATGTACAGGACTGCCAATTTCTCCACATTCCCAACAACACTTGTTATTTTCCATTTTTAAAATAAGAGCCATCCTCATGAGTGTGAGGAGCAGTCTCATTGTGGTTTTCCTCTAATGACTAGTATGTTGAACATCTTTTCATGTGCTTCCTGGGCATTTGTGTATCTTCTTTGGAGAAAACATGGGGGACACTGAATGAAGAGTACATGAGATCTCTCTGTTTCATTTCCTAAAGCAACAAGTGAATTTTTAATGATCTCAGAGTTTTAAAACTTAATCATAATAAAGGGAACAATCTGTATCTTAGTAGATTACTTAATTAGCCATGTACTAATTAGAGTCAATGTGATTTAGTTTTAGTTTTTCAAAAAGATATTTTATATATGTATATATATATATTTCTTTTCTTTTTCTTTTTCTTTTTTTTTGTACTGGGGATTGAATCCAGGGGCGCTTTACCAATGAGCTACATCCCCAGCCCTTTTTATTTTTTATTTTGGGACAGGGTTTCACTAAGTTGCTTAGGGCCTTGCTAAATTGCTGAGGACAGCTTTGAAATTGTGATCCTCCTGCCACAGCCTCCCAAGTTGCTGAGGTTACAGGTGTCCACCACCAAGCCTGGCCAGGCTATATCTATTTTATTGCATTTAATAAACTGAGAAAATATGCCATGACTTTTAACCTGATGATCACAGTGCTAACCCAAAAGTGCTCATTTCTATCAGAGATTCAAAAAAATGTATCAAAATCATACATATTTATGCATGAAAAATATACAGAGAAGAGTAAGTCCCTTGCAAGGGGACTTTCCATTTTTAAATAGTATGTGCTGTGTATGATATGCACTGTTCCCTATCACTGTGTATTTTTATGGATCCACAGTACTCCATGATGTAGATATGCCACACTTTAACCCCACTAATGAATCTTTAGGCTGTTCTTTGTCTTCTGCAAACACACTAATGCATCAAGAAATGTCCATACTACCCTTGAGCCCTGAGCAATTCTCTTGTTCCTGGAAAGAGACCCTTCAGTTACTAAAAGTTATTGAATTGATGTAACCACAGTCATTCAATGATAGAGCTGCCGGGTGGGAGCTCTCTTGGGTTCCTTTCCTTATCTTGTTCTTGACTGGTGAGTGGATACTTCTCTCCCTTGGGTATCTTCCTCAGACCCCTGTGCTCAGGTGGCTGGTGGTCCCGTTGCTTGAGCCAGTACAGCTGTGGAGGAGGCATCCAAGTGGGACTATCATCTGACAGATTGTCTGCAAGCGTTTCTCCTTGTTCCAGGGCCCTTTTTGTCCTGGAAAGCTCTGACACATTTAAATTGATCTGCAGATTCAATATGGGCCCTATCAAAATCCAGGTGACTTTTGGGGTTTGTTGGTTTGTTTGTTTGTTTGCAGAAATCGATCAATGGAGTAGTATTAAGAGCCCAGATATTGACCCATACCTTGTGGTAAGCTGATTTGCAACATATGCTCTAGGCACACAGATAACCACATACAGAAGAACGAAATAGGAGGGCTGGGGATATAGCTCCATTGGTAGAGTGCTTACCTTGTATGCATGAAGGCCCTGGGTTCAATCCCTAATACCACACACACACACACACACACACACACACACAAAGTAGGAGCTCCACCTCATACAGATGCAGAAATAACTCAGCATGGATTAAAGACCTAATTAACTGTATGATACTCTTAGAAAGAACACATGTATAAATTTTTGTGTCATAGGATTAAGTAAGGTCCTAGGTTTCTTAACTATTATAATAGAACTACAAAGAGAGAGAGAGAGAGAGAGAGAGAGAGAGAGAATGGACAATTTGGACTTCATCAGATTTGAAATCTGTTCTTCAAAGGACAATTCTAAACAAAATGGGAGAAAAATCTTTTAAATAATATATCTGATTAGGGTCCAACACTCAGAATCTCCAAACAAAAGTGTCAGCCACAAACTGTGACCTCAGGACCCTGCAGAGGACATGGTAGCCTCGCGCAGCTTGGGGACCTACCTGAGAAGGACTGGGAATGAAGGGTTTTCATATGGATTGAGGAATGAGGAGGAGGCAGAGGGGTAATAGAGGAAGCGGAGAAGAGTGGGGAAGCACGGTCCTCCCACGAACTTAGATCGCACTCTAGTAATGACACCATCAGGCTGCTGGGATGAAAATGTTATAGACTGAGGGCTTCAAGCAGCACACATTTATTTTCTCACAGTCCAGTTCTCACAGAGAACCAAAATGCCAGCGTGGTCCGGTGCTTGCTGAGGCCTCCCTTCCTGGTCTGCCTTCTGGCTGTGTCCTCACATGATGGAGCCACCTCTCTGGTGTCTCTTTCTCTTCTTACAAGGACACCAATCCTAGATCAGTCCCTTCTTACTTTATGAACCTCATTTAACCTTAACACCTCCTCACAGACCCTATCTCCACATATAATCCCAGGAGGGGTTGGGGCTTCTATATATGAATTTTTTTTTCGGGGGGGGGGGTTCACAAATCAATCCATAACAATAAGGATAATAGATACCAGATAGTGTGCTGGTAGATATTTAACCATCTGCTTTGCTATTAAAAAATAAAGGCCTGGTCTGGGATTGTGGCTCCGTGGTAGAGCGCTCGCCTAGCACGTGTGAGGCCCTGAGTTCAATCCTCAGCACCACATAAAAATAAATAAATAAAGGTATTATGTCCAACTGTAACTAAAAAATAAATATTAAAAAATAATGATGAAATAAGGGCATGTTGTCCATCTATAACTACTAAAAAAAATAAAGGCCTAATTTGTATAATTTTGTGATTTTTGAACTCCACCCATGGTTAATTTCAAGCTGTTAATTTCAGCTAAGCTAGCTGAACAGCATTGGGAAGAGAGTCATAGCAGCAATTGCAGGGTGACTCCACATTCAGACACATAGAGGTAAAAAAAACCTCAAGAACACAAATGGTAGCAAAATATAGCACAATAATTAGAAAGTGATGAGTTTGGGGCATTTGCTGTGTTTTTAATAAAATGTAATCATGAGTGTACACAATTGAACATTCCATGGAGGCCAAGTTTAACAACAGGCTCCAAAGTTTCTACAGATTTAACAAAGGAGGCTCTTACAGCAGGCGAGGTAAATGCATAGTTCATGTCATACAGACCAAATGTTTCATTGCTATTATTACTTTCTCTGTAAGTAGCTACAACAATGTGTTGAACACCTACTTTGTTCCAGGTTATTTTCAAGCCCCAAGCATTTACCTTTGTTAACCCTTGCCACAGCCTCATGCATGTACTAGTCAGCTTTCTGTTACTGTAACAAATACTTGAGATGATAAGCTTATAAAGATAAAAAGTTCAGGGGCTAGGGTTGTGGCTCAGTGGTGGAGCGCTTGCCTGGCATGCATGAGGCACTGGGTTTAATTCTCAGCACTGATTAAAAATAAATAAATAAAGGTATTGTGTCCATCTACAATGAAAAAAAATTAAAAAAATAAAATTTTTTGGTGTACAATGAATCAAAAGGCATTCTGCTGTCATATATATATATATATATATACACACACATATATGTGATGTGTGTGGGGTGTGTTTATATATGTATGTATGTGTATATATATGTCTGTATGTATATGTATATATATATATACACATACATATGTGTGTGTACATATATATATGCATATACAAATACATATACACATACATATATATAAAGTTTGTTTGGCTCACAATTTTGGAGGTTTGGGTTCATGAATGATTGGCCCTGTTGCTTTGGGGCCCTTGTCAAGGCAGCATGTCACGAAGGCAGTGCTACAAAGCAAAACCACTAACCTCATTAGACAGGTAGTGAAAAATGGGGAGAAGAAGGGACTGGGGTTCCACTCTTTCCTTAAAGGGCATGCCCTCAATGACCCAAAGGCCTCCCACTAGGCTCCACCTTTTTTAAAAATTTTTTTTCAGACATCGATGGACCTTTATTTTATTCATATATTTATACGTGGTTCTGAGATTAGAACCCAGTGCTTCACTCATGCCAGGCAAGTGCTCTACCACTGAGCCACAGCCACAGCCCCTAGGCTCCACCATTTAAAGTTTCTACTATCTCCCCAAATGCCACCTGTAGACCAAGACTTTAACAAATGGGCCTTTGGGGAATATTAAAGATCCCATCTATAGCCAGGTGTTAGCTACTATCCCTACTTTACAGAGGAGGCAACTGAGGTGGAGGGTTAGAGTGATATCCATGGATCTGAATCCACAAGCCCTGCTAGGTGGAGAGGGATGTCAGCTCTTCAATTTATCATCACTTCATTGTGACCAAAACCCTCCCCATCCTTCTGGATGCCCAGTGAACTTGACACTTCCACTCAGATTTCCTGAGGCCACTGTTAAACACTGTTAAACAGCTCGTGTGCATACCCCATTCTCCCAAGCTCTCACCCAAACTGCTGCCGTGCAGATAGGTGTCCTTTCTGGGCTCCCAGGTTTTGAAGCCTTTGCCAACGTTGGGGATATTCCACAGCCTGTGAGTTCTGCTGGAAGGTCGAACTGACCTTTCAGTATCGAGAGCAGAAGAAAGATCCTCACCTGGCGGGCTCCCCACTGCTAGGGTCAGGTACAGAACCCAAGTCAATCCATGCAGAGCCGAAAGGGCAGAGTGGTCTGGGAAATGTAGCTTTGAGCCTTCCAGTGCTTGCAACTCAGGGAGTGAGAGAATAAGTGCCTCAGAAGTGGATTGTGAGTGAAAAATTCACAATGCTACCACTTCAACAATAAAAGAGAATTTTTTTTTTCAATAAAAATGCTACTTGGAGTTTTGACAGATTCCACATATCCTTTTCCCCCAAAGCACCTATAAATCCAGACAAATTCTTCAAAACAGTAAAACAAAACAAAACACTCAACTCTTTTAGGGCTCTGGAAATTTGCCAAAAGCTTACATCAAACTGAAAAGTGTTTATTCTTGAAGTACCACAATTCAGGTACAAACGGCAGAAGGCTGGGATGTTTTTTGCTTCAAAAAAACTGCCATCCATCTCTTTGTCTTTAGATTGAACAATTTATATCATCTATCTTTAAGTTTGCTATTTGATTATTCTTCCACCTTAGTTCTGTTTTTGATAGCTTTAAAAAAGGGTTCACTTCAGTTATTGTACTTTTCAATTCCAGAATTGGAATTTCCATTTGGTTCTTTTGTCTAACTTCTGTCATTACTGAGGTTCTCTATTTGTTGAATTGTTGCTATTATAACGTACTCTTTTAGCTACTTAAATATGGGTTCCCTTAGCCCTTTTCATTTATTTATAATAGCTGCTTTGATGGCTTTGTCTACTAAAACCAATACCTCGGGGCAGTCAGACACAATTCCTATTGAGTCCTTTTTTTTTTTTTTCCCTGAGTATGGCTCTTTGCATGTCTTATAATATTTTGTTGAGAACTTGACATTGAGATAATGCATTGTACTGACTCCAGTTATGCACAGTTCCCCTCTTGTGCATTATTTGTTTTTGCTTTGTCTGTGTCTTTGTGAACTCTGTCTCCCTAACAATGTGTGACTGTTTTGTTCTTATTTTTGTGGTTAAGTCCTGCTTCCTAGGTTTTGTCTTGATGAATTCTTAGTTTAAAATTCAAGGGTTAGTCAGATGATGCTCAGAGCAAGGTGGTCTTCTGCTCTCTGTGGACCGCATCAGTGTTTGGACAGAGGGACACATTCTAACCACCCGCCACTTTCAGGTCCACTTTGATGTTTATATCAGGAGAGGGAAAAGGAGATGGGGAGAGGGGAAGAGGGAAAGGAGAAGCAAACTTTCTGATGTCTGGGTTACAAGGCAATAATGCTGTCATGAAGGTACCACCCCAATTTCCTCATCTTAGCCTAATCACCTCTCAAAGGCCCACTTCAATCACCAACATATGTGTGGGTAAAGGGGTTGTAGAAATTTTTCTGGGACACCCGGACATGGGACCCTGATGCACTGTGACTCCAGTTGGTGAGGTCTTTGGTGGCACTAAATTAAACTGAGAGGATATGGGGAAGTGACAGTGGCTGGGCTGATGGGATCATGGTGAAAATCCAGAGGAAAATTGGAATTTGAAAGAACTTCTGTGAAGTGGCTCCATCTATCTCCTTTACCTGAATGTGTTAATGGGGTGGCTTCTATGTCCTACTGGGGAACATTTCTCTACCTCGTACTATGAAACAGAAAGCATGTAAGTTTGCCCTTCAGCCAATATGAATCGGATAACTAAATTGGGATTCATAGAATTGCATGAGTCCATACAATTGTTAATTTGAAGCAATATAAAATATATAGTGGGCAAACAGAGTATCAATTTTTTTTTTAAAAAAGGTGTTTTTTTTAAAAATTTTCAGTTGTAGATGGACACAATATTTTATTTATTTTTTTATGTGGTGTTGAGGCTTGAACCCAGGGCTTCACTCATGCAAGGCAAGTGCTCTACCACTGAGCCACAACCCAGGCCCTGGATTATCACTTTATTTATTTATAGGCTAGAACTTGGAACTCAAGGGCCAACAAATTCTCTGTTCAAACCACTGTGTGACCCACAAAACAGGCTGGCTGACCAGTTCAGGGATCACCTATACAGAGGGGAGTCTATGACAAGAGCCTAAGAGTGCCACCCAGTGGTGAGCACTGGGATTTCATACCAGGAAATTACCAGAGGTGGCAGTGGATAGATGCTGTGTGAGACTAAATTACCAGATTGCAATTGGGCATTGATTAAAATGGCCACTAACAGTGAATGGTACAGCTGGGCACGGTGGTGCACTCCTGTAATCCCAGCAGCTCGAGAGACTGAGGCAGGAGGATCGCGAGTTCAGAGCCAGCCTCAGCAAAACCGAGGCACTAAGCAACTCAGTGAGACTCTAGGGCTGGGGGTGTGGCTCATTGGTTGAGGGCCCCTGAGTTCAATCTCTAGTAGCCCCCCCCACACACAAAAAAAAAGAATGAAGGGTACAATTATCTTAAAATTCGAAGTACTCATGTCTTGAGTTATGATAGAGACACACCCAGTAATGAAGGCAGTGTTTAAGAGTCCCACAAGAGCAAAGTGGAGATGGTCCAAACAGTGACATCCTACTTGGGATGCAAGGAGGTTCTCACTGCATCCATGGGCCTCTTTTCCCTGAGATCTGATTGGGGAACCACCTGAGGACGTCCCATATCTCTGGCCACAAGGACAGTGCCCTACAAACAGCCCTGAGAGCTGACAAAGGGATGCTGGTTCTGGACAGCACTTTCAAGGCAAATGGGCCACATCTGACTCAGCATCCACTGCTCGATGACCAACTAATAGGGAAACTCTGAGTGAGGAAGTTAAGAACAGTCAGTCCAGGGGACGAGCTGCATGCTGTGTTCCATGCTGTAATAGAAGAACTGAGTGATAAGAAGAGCCTCTGTTTTGGGGTTTTACTGACCATGTGGCTAGGCAGATGGTCAATGGCAAACTGGGTTACTAAAGGGATGCCACAGGATATGGCCCCATGGAAATCACTATGGGAACTTAAAGGGCACCTTAATGTAGGACCCATCGGAAGAATCCCTTCCAGGGTTGCTAAGTGATTGGATCTGGAAGGTGGATATCCTGGCATAAGCACTGGATGTGCCCACCTGGGTCCAACGAATGATTGGATACATGAGAAGCTGTAGGGTGCAGTGACGGAATGCTCACCAACATATGCCTTTTGCAACCCATGAAGCATAAAACACCAAGAACTGTCCTGTCTGATGACAGCAGAGAGACAGAACCTCAGGCAGCTGTGAAGCAGATTCCCCAGGTGAGAAGGACCCCACACATGGTTGATGAGTAGACTACACGGAAACCCCTCCTTGAAATGGGAGTTTGAGATGAAACTGGATTCTCCACTTTTGCTGGTGGGTGGGATCTGCATAAGTTGCTGTTCTCTGTAGCCCAGAAAACCATTTTAGTGTTAGCAGTTAATCAGGGCAGGGGATGTCTGCATGTCAGCTCCAAGAGTGGCAGCCGGCAAAGCCAGATTCTTTTCCACAACTGTCAAGTGACATGTTGCAGCTCTTAATGGTAGACCATGCCCTTCAGTGTCTGTCACAGCCGACCCCATAAGCTCACCACCAATTCTTTTCTGGGTTCTTGTCTCATGAATTCAAAGAATGAAATCCACGGACAATGGAAGACAAGAAGGAAAGGAGTAGGATTTATTATAAGCAAGAAAAGAAGTAGAGCTCCTGGTAGCCAGGAGGGAGCCCAATAGCGGGTTACCATTTAAATGTATGAGTCTAAGGACTTATATAGCTTCTGGGTAGGGGTGTTGGTCAAAATCCATGCTAAACAAGTATTGGGAGAATGTTAATGCTGTTGGCTAGCCCTTGAGTCTGTGTATCATTTACCCAGGTCTGTCCCACCTTCCTATTCCCATCATCCCAGACAAAGGAGTTGGCTGAAGTGTTTGGACTGTTTCTACTGGTTAACCTCTTGAAGTAAGTGGCCTTTCCATTAAAAAAAAAATTTAAAAATAAGCCTTAATTGGGACTTATTAACTATTCTATCTTACTCATCCTAATAGTGCTCCCAGGAGGCTATAAAAGGGTTCTGGCCGGAGTAGACACTTACTCTAGACTGGGTTTTTCCCTACCCGATGGTAGATGCAAACATTCAAAACATGGTGCAAGTACCAAATTACTTTGTATCACCAAGTTACATTTCTTCAGACCAAGGAATCCATGGAACAAGGAGATGTCACATAGAATGGATCGATCATGCTGCACATTGTTCTCGGAGTGGTTTTTGGAGGATTGAAATGAACAGTGGGAATATTTATTATCTTAAATGGGGGGTGGGGCATAAAACTTGGAAGGACTGATTTATACACCCTCCCGAGCCTGTGCTCACACTCAACATGAGGGGTGTCAAGGAGGGCCCTTGCAGGCTAGATTCCTTCTCTCTTCAAGACAGTGTATCTGCTCTCTGCTTCCTGGTGGTCAGGGACCGAGCAGCTGTCTTCTGACACTCCCTTCTGTCTTGATGTCCTGCCCCACCTCAGGCCCAGAGCAATGGAGTTGGCCGACAACCAAAAATCATGGAACACTGAAAAAAAGAAATTAAAGAAGACACCAAGGGGGTTGGGGATGTGGCTCAAGCGGTAGCGCGCTCGCCTGGCATGCCTGCGGCCTGGGTTCGATCCTCAGCACCACATACTAACAAAGATGTTGTGTCCGCCGAGAACTAATAAATAAATATTAAAATTCTCTCTCTCTCTCTCTCTCTCTCTCTCTCTTAAAAAAAAAAAAGAAGAAGACACCAAAAGATGGAAAGACTTCTCCCGTTCATGGAAAGGCAGAACGGATATTGCTAAAATGGCTACACTACCAGTAATGACCTACAGAGTCAATGTACTCCCCATCAAAATATTCTTCTTAGATTTAGGGGAAAAAAAGCAGTCCTAAAATTCATATGTAAGAATGAAAGACCCAGAATAACCAAAGCAATTCTGAGCAAAAAGACTAATGTTGGAGGCATCAGAATATCCAACTCCAAATTATCCTAAAGAACCATATTAACACAAATAGCTTGGTACTGGGATAAAAACAGACACATGGAGCCATGGAACAGAATAGAAGACACAGAGATAAACCCACACAACTACATCATCTGATTCTTGGCAAAGGTGCCAGCAACTTATGTTGGAGAAGAGGGAGCCTCTTGAACAAACGGTGATGGGAAAACTGATATCCATATGCAGAAGCCTCAAAATAGATTCCTATCTCTCACCCTGCACAAAGTCAACTCAAAATGGATTTAAAAAAAAAAACCCTAGGAATAAGACCAGAAACTTTGCAACTGCCAGAAGAGAACATAAGGGGAAACACTTCCAATCTACAGGAGTAGGCAGTGATTTTCTCACTGGGACTCCTATGCCTCAGGAAATAACACCAAGAATCAAGAAATGGGATGGCACCAAATTGAAAAGCTTCTGCACAGCAAAAGAAGCAATTAGCAACGTGAAAAGAGAATCTACAGGAATTGGGAAATTCTTTACCAGTTACTCTTCCAACATACGGTTAATATCTAAAATATATAAAGAACTCAAAAAACTCCAAAAAAAAAAAAAAAAAACCCAGCCCCAAATAACCTATTCAATAAATAGGCAAAAGAACTAAACAGACACTTCTCAAAAGAAGAAGTATAAATGGCCAACAATTAAATGAAAAAATGTTCAACATCTCCAACTATCAGTGAAATCCAAATAACAACTACACTTTCATCACTTAACTACACTTTCATTTCTCTCGAAGTTAGAATGGTAGTCATCAAGAATACAAATAATAGGGCTGGGATTGTGGCTCAGTGGTAGAGCACTTGCCTAGCATGTGTGAGGCACTGGGTTCGATTCTCAGCACCACATATAAATAAATTAATAAACAAAATAAAAGCCCATCAACAATTTAAAAATATATATATAAAAGAATACAGATAACAAATGCTGGTGAAGTTGCGGGGAAAAGGAACTCTTATATACTGTTGGTGGGATTGTAAATTACTACAGCCACTGTGGAAATCAGTATAGAGGTTCTTCAAAAGATTAGAAATGGAAACACCTAATGACCCAGCTATACCTGGGTATTTATCCCCCCAAATTAAAGCCAGCATACTGTAGTAATAAATGCATAACTTTATTTATAGTATTGCAATTCACAATGGCCAAGTTATAAAACCAGTCCAGGTGTCTGTCAATAGATGAATGGATAAACAAAATGTGATCTATGTACCCCATGGAGTTTTATTCAGTCATAAAGAAGGACGGGCCTAATGTGGTGGTGCCTGCCTGTAATCCCAGCAGCTCGAGAAGTTGGGGCAGGAGGATTGCAAGTTTGGCAACTTAGTAAGACTTCCAGCAACTTAGTGAGACCTTGTCTCAAAATAAAACACAGAAAGAACTGGGGATGTAGCTCAAGGGTAAAGTGCCCCTGGTTAAGTCCCAGGACCCCCTCCAAAAAAATTAATTATGTATTTTCAGGAAAATGGATAGAACCTAAAAAGTATCATGTTAAGTGAAATAAGCCAGACTCAGAAAGTCCAAGGTCATATGTTTTCTCTCATATATGGAGGCTAGAGAGAAAAAAGAAAAGAAAAATAAAAGAATCTCATGAAAATAGAAGAGAGACAGAAAGGACAGAGGAAGGAGACCAGTGTGGGCAGGAGGAAAGGGAGGTAGTGACAGAGGGAAATTGATCGAATTACGTTATTCACAAATATGCCACAATGAAACCCACTATTCTGTATAATGATTGTGTGCCAATAAAATATTTTTTGAAATAAGAGTTAAGATATTAATCTGACTCTCCTCTTAATGTCTGCGGAGTCTGTGGGGATAGTCTCTCTTTTATTCCTGATTCTGGAGATCTGTATCCCCCTCCTAGTTAGTCTTGTTTCCCAATTTAACTCATCTGTTCAAAGAAGCGGCTGTTGGTCTTTATTGATTTTGCTCTTAAGTTTTTTTAATTTCAATTTCACTGAATTCTGCTGTTTATTATTATTATCCTCTCTCTGCTTATTTTAGAACTATTCTATTATTTATTCTTTCTTTCTTTTTTTTTTTTCTTGGTACTGGGGATTGAACCCAGAGGTGCACTATCACTGAGCTATATCCCCAGTCCTTTTGATTTTTTATATTGAGACAGGCTCTTGGTAAGTTGCCATAAACATAGCTTTACCTACACCCAAAAGGTTTTGAGACTTTTTTTTTAAAGTTAAAAGTATTTTCTAATTTCCCTTGAGGTTTATTCTTTGACCTACGGGTTATTTAGAAATGTGTTGTTTAAAAGGGTACACTTGTACATTGCTGGTGGGACTGCAAATTGGTGCAGCCAATTTGGAAAGCAGTATGGAGATTTCTTGGAAAGCTGGGAATGGAACCACCATTTGACCCAGCTATTCCCCTTCTCGGTCCATTCCCTAAAGACCTAAAAAGAGCATGCTACAGGGACACTGCTACATCGATGTTCATAGCAGCACAATTCACAATAGCAAGACTGTGGAACCAACCTAGATGCCCTTCAATAGACGAATGGATAAAAAAAATGTGGCAGTTATACACAATGGAGTATTACTCTGCATTAAAAAATGACAAAATCATAGAATTTGCAGGGAAATGGATGGCATTAGAACAGATTATGCTAAGTGAAGCTAGCCAATCCCTAAAAAACAAATGCCAAATGTTTTCTTTGATATAAGGAGAGTAACTAAGAACAGAGTTGGGAGGAAGAGCATGAGAAGAAGATTAACATTAAACAGGGGTGAGAGGTGGGAGGGAAAAGGAAAGAGAAGGGAAATTGCATGGAAATGGAAGGAGACCCTCATGGTTATACAAAATTACATACAAGAGGAAGTGAGGGGAAAGGGGAAAAAAAACAAGGGGGAGAAATGAATGACAGTAGATGGGGTAGAGAGAGAAGATGGGAGGGGAGGGGATGGGGGATAGCAGAGGATAGGAAAGGCAGCAGAATACAACAGACACTAGTATAGCAATATGTAAAACAGTGGATGTGTAACAGATGTGATGCTGCAATCTGTATACGGGGTAAAAATGGGAGTTCATAACCCACTTGAATCAAAGTGTGAAATATGATTTGTCAAGAACTATGTAATGTTTTGAACAACCAACAATAAAAATTAAAGAAAAAAAAAAGAAAAAGAAAAAAATAGAAATGTGTTGTTTAATTTTCAAATGTTGGGAGATTGTCCTGTTATCTTTCTGACATTAATTTCTGTTTTTGTTCCACTATGGTCTGAGAACACACTCTGTAATTTCAGATCTTACCATTTTTTTTTTTTTGCTTCATACCTTTATTTTACTTATTCATTTGTTTTTTTTACATGATGCTGAGGATCAAACCCAGTATCTCACGTGTGCTAGGCAAGGGGTCTACCACTGAGCTACAGCCTCAGCCCCAGATCTTATACTTTTTTTGAGGTTTCTTTTGTGACCCAGGATAAGATTGATCTTTGTAACCCACAATAAGGGGGCAGAGAATAGAAGTTCATTAGATTAGACAAGGGGGAATGAAGAGAAGAAAGGGAAAATGAGAGTAGGAAGGGCAGTAGAATGAATTGGACCTAACATTCCTGTGTACACATGTGAATACATCACAACGAATCTCACCATTGTGTACATCCACAAGACCGGAATCCTACTTAGAATAAGATAAATGCCATGCTTGTGTAATTATATCAAAATGGACTCCACTGTCATGTACAACTAAAAAGAACCAATAAAATAAAAAAAAATTCATTCTGACAATCTCTGTTGTTTAATTGGTGTATCTATACAATTCACATTTAATGTAATTACTGATATGTTTGTATTTAGGTCTACCATTATAATATTTGTTTTATGTTTATTGTATTTCTTTATATCCTCTATTTTTTATGGCTTTATTTTGAGTAATCATAACATTCTTTAACATTGCATTGTAATTTATTTATCTATTGTGATTTTATCTATTCTGATAGCAGTTTTTAGCAGTTGTTATACAGATAATAATATGTATACCTAATTTTTCAGTTTATTTAGTCTATCACTTCAGGTGGAATGTAGAAACTTTAACAGACTATTCAGCTCTTTACTAATTACTCTTTTTTTTTTTTGTATTAGGGATTGAACTCAGGGACACTTGGCCATAGAGCCACATCCCCAGCCCTATTTTGTATTTTATTTAGAGACAGGGTCTCACTGAGTTGCTTAGTGCCTCACTTTTGCTGAGGTTGGCTTTGAACTTATGATCCTCCGGACTCAGCCTCCTGAGCTGCTGGGATTACAGGCATGTGCCACCGCACCTGGCATTAATTACTCTTTATGTTATAGTTGTCTTATATCTTACATCTACATACATTCAAAATCCCATCAGAAAAATTGTTTCAATCATTAAATATGTTTTAATGAACTCAATAGAATAGTCTATTATATTCACCCAGAAGATATTGACCATTTTTTTTCCTCTTCCTTTAGTCCTGATGTTCCAAAGTTCTTTCATGTATCATATCCATCTGACGATCTCCCTTTACAGCAGGTGCACTGGCTATAAATTCTCTTAAGTTTCCTCTCTGAGAAAATGACTTTATTTATACTCATTCTTGAAGCATGATTTTCTTCTGGTTATAGAATTCATGGGCAAGTACCATTTCTCCCAGCCTTTAAAATCTTGTTTCATGCAGCACTCATTCTGTGAGATGCTCCTAAGCAAAAGGGTCACATAAGTTGGAAAACAGCTACCCAGAGCTTTGTCCTCTTAGGGCCATTAATATAGTATAGGTTCTGACAAGTTATCTAAACCAGGGCTCCCAAGCCTATGTAAATGTTGGTGTGGTACTTATTTATATTTGGCAGAAGGAAGCATTATGGAAAACGTATTGACATATTAGAAATGCCACAATTTTCTAATGCTGAGGAACTGACGGGGGAGGGAGGGTTAGACCATTAAATCTGCCAAAACCTCAGACTTATCCTCGGGGTGGACCTTGCCACTCAGCTACGCTGGTTCTTCACACTGGCCCAGCGTGTGTGGTTTTCGGACGTCTAACATCGGTTCCTCAAGGGCTCTTCCTGGGAACTCATTGTGTGTTTAATGCCACAAGGTCCTAGAAGTCACAAACAGTATTTCTTGGCTAGGTGACCAAGGGCAGTTATTCTACCTCTTTTAGCTTCAGTTTCCCCACCTGCAAAATGGATTGATGATGTAGTTGCTATAATAGAGGCTGAATGTTCCCCAAAAGTCCATCTGTAAAAGCTTGGTCCCCAGGGGGGTGCTCTTAGGAGGCGATGGACTCTTTAGCAGGTGGGGCCCAGTGGGAGGCCTTCAGGTCATTGTGGACATGCCCTCAGAAGGAACTGGAACACCCCTTCTGCTTCCTGGCTTCACTCCAACATTCACTCCTTTTGCTGACCACTGTCTTCATCATCCAAAACCAAAGGGGCCACCCAATCTTGCATTTGAACAGTGAAAACTCTGGGGCAGATAAACCTTCTTTTCTCCACAAATAGCTTGTCTCAGGTGTTGCATTTTAGTAATGTGAAGCTCACCAGTACAGGAATCTATCTCATGGGGTTATTGGACACAGAGCTGGAGAAGAGGCTCGGAGTTGATGCTCAGCATCCATTAGCTCTATCAACCAGTCCTATGAAAGTACAACTTTGCTACAAGAGATGGGGCTTCCCCACTTTAAAAGAGAGGACTTTTGCTTTCTCAATGAGGGAGGAGGAGATGAAAGTCTTCCAAAAGGCATCAGAGCTGAGTGGCTGGGTACAGAGGGGAGGCTGTCTTCCCTTGAAATACCACTTCCTGTGTGACCCTGGGTATTCTGACCCTCCCTGCCCTGAGAGTGGAAGCCAAGCTGGCTCTGGGGAAAGTGCCCAAGTTTCTGTCTTCAAGCCTGGAGTCCAGGGCAGGTGTGACCTAAGTGCTATGCAAGTGTGGGCTGGCTCGCCCATTCTGTAGTCAGAGAATCTTATACAGGTCTGTGACCACGTAGTCACAGGACCTCAGACTCAAGAGGGCCCTGCACTTGGCATAGCGTTCTGCTGTCACCATCCTGTGATTCCTAACACTATTATCTTTGAATCTGTGTTTTGTAAGTGAAGTCGATAGGACCATTATCATAAGCTGGGGGTGCTTAATGGCTCTGCCACTGCTGCCATCCTGCCTCCCTGGGACAATTTCTTGGTGGCTCCCTCCCCCTTTCCCTGGTGCCCCAGGCCCTGCCCAGCCTTCCCTCTCAACCTGGCAACAAATCCTATCCTCTGCCTAATGCAGTAACCACATCTGGGGGGTCAAGGGAGGCTAGTGTGGGTGCTGGAGGCCAGAGTCAAGTGTGCACACCCTGGGCATCTGGGGAAGGGGCAGGCAGCTTTTAGTTCTGAATCCCAGGGGTCACCTGTGGGGGTGATGGCTGTGGGCAGTGGGGAGGCTGGATCAGCTAATCAGAGCCCCCTGGGCTGGCAGGGGGAGCCCAACAGCCACAGATCCCGAGTCACAAGGTGGTGGCTCCTTGTGAAGGTCTGGATCTTCTTTGAGAGTGTCCCCGCGTCTCAGAGCTGGGACATCTTGACCTTCTACCCTTCTTGACTCCAGCTTGTGTATGCCTCTTCTGTCCAGCCTGAGGTAACTCTGCCCAGAAGGAGCTACTAAACACAAATAACACAACTTGGGTGATCCTGCCGACAAGTTCAACACGCTTATGCGTGCATTTAAAACTGGCATCGCTCGATGTAAAGAACAGCAAAAGTCATGCTAATGATTAAAGTTTTTAATTTTTAAAAAATTTTGAATGAGGCTAAATAGCAAATATAGGACACCATGAAAAGTTGAGAGAAACCTTGGAATAAAGGAAAAAGTTGATGTGCTTCTCTTTTGCCTTGTAAACATGGGCTTGGCCCACATCTGCCCTTTGTACCAGCCCCTGCAAATCCTGGAACCACCCCTCCGTGCCTGGCAGAGACTAACCTTTGGAGATTGGTTGTTAAACTCCATTGAACTTGGAGAGCTGGTCTTATTCTAGCCAGGTCTGAGGCCATCCCTGCCCATAACTCGGGGAAGAGGGCACAGCTATCCTGGCCCAGGGCTGCCACTTCACAGGGACAGGGCACATCTTGCAGAAGGATGCTTTGCTGGAGCCTGACTGGGACACCAATTGCAGGGATGTTGGGAGCAGTGTCCCCCAGGATTGACTTGGGAGGGGGTGAGGCTCCAGGAGGATGGTGCCACCGAACTCCAGATATTCAGGCCTGCAGTCCAAGGCGCCAGTGTGAAAGCTGAGTGCTGCCCCGACTCTGTCCTGTCCAAGTGCCAAAGAAGGGCTGTTTTTTTGTTTGTTTTCTTTGCTAAAGAGAAACTTAAAAAAAAGAAAGAAAAGAAACAAAACCCATCTGATCAGTTCCTATTATGGTTAAAAGTCTTCAGGGGTTGTGGGGAAGGTCTGTAGAAACAGAGAACTGCTCCATAATGGAAAATTTTAGGTTTATGTGGGAATTGTTTGTTCCTGTAAATGATTATTTACTGCTAAGTTTCATTCTCTTTCGCTCTGTCAACACTGAGTCATTTTTACTTCAGGCTTTGTTTTAAGAACTGTGTCATCAGAAAGCTGCAGTTTCCTCTAATCCACTCTTGGGCCCCAAGCTCCTCCCTCCTTCCCCAGGGAAAACCATGAACATGCATGGCCCTCTCCACAGCTCATGCTTTCTTAATTTTTCAGCAGATGTACCTGTAAGCTGATTTTTAAGTTCATACAATTGCTTTCAAACTGTATGAAAAGTTATGTTAGTCAACTTTCCATAACAAAATACTTGAGGTAATCAACTTAAGAAGAGGAGAGGTTTATTTTGGCTCTCAGTTTTGTAGGCCTCAGTCCGCGGTCAGTTGGCCCCATTGCCTTTTGGCCTGTGGTGAGGAGAACGTCATGGGAGGAGCATGGGAGACCGCTCCCCTTATGGCAGAGGCTGGGAAGCAAAGAGAGAAAGAAGGGGGTATGGCCCTGTTATCCTCTTTAACATGCCCCCATGACTTCACTTCCTCCCACTGGGCCCACTTCCTGAAGGTTCTGCCACCCACCCCTGGCACCACAGGCTGGCAACCGAACCATTAGCACAAAGGCCTTTGGGGGACACTTATCCAAACCATCCTAAAGTTCTGGAATTTTCTTCATTCATTCAACATTATATTTACAAGTCCATTCATTTTTGAAATGTGTAGATTTAGTTCATTCATTTTTTTCTGTATTATTTTGTACTCCAGTGTATTAATTCCTTCTCCAAGTCACGAACATCCAATGTTTCACAATTGTCAGCAAAGGTTCTTGTGCCAGTGGCCTTGTAAGCAAGCGCTGCTTGTTTCTTCTATTTTCCTATTTACAAGAGAGACAATTACAATAAACTGTTTTCTAAAAATTAAAGAAAGCAGAGCTGAGGGTGTGGCTCAGTGGTAGGGCACTCCTCAGTGTTTGTGAGGACCTGGGTTCAATCTCCAGCTTTGCAAAGAGAAAAAAACAAATTATTAAAACTATCTTTATGCCCACAAATTTGCAAACCTACATGAAATAGGCAAATGCCCAGAAAAAATATAACTTACTAAACTGACTCAGGAAGAAATATTCCTCTAACCACTAAAGAAATAAAATCATAAAATATATTTTTTTAAATCTTTCAACTCTGAAAACAAATCAAAAAACCAAAACAAAAAAACTAAAGTCCTTTCATGGTTTAACAAGAAAGTGCTTCCAGACTGGGAAGGAACACATGATTCCAATAGTTCATAGGGTCTCCAGGATATGGAAAAGGAAAAGATGCTCCCAATTCATTGTATGATGCTCATGTAACTTTAATACCTGACAAGGATTATGTGGGAAATGCAAATTACAGATCAGTCTTTTCATGAACAAGGCTACGGGGCTCCTAAGCAGAACATAAAACCCAATTCAGCCACGCACAAGATGATCTCTTGAGCTTATCTCTACAGGTTTACAACATTAGATCTGTCCCATGACCAGCTTTGTTCCACAAGTGAGCGTTCCAGGGAGTTCTGGGTTTATTTATCACTCATCTATGCCAGTACATCATCATCCATAACATCTTGCAATCTTATGGGGCATGTTCCCCTGTTGTATTTCTTCCTCCCTTCCCTCCCTCCCTCTGTCTCTCTCTTTTTGGTACCAGATATTGAACCCAGGGGCACTTAATGACTGAGCCACATCCCCAGCCCTTTTAAATATTTCATTTAGAGATAGAGTCTCACTGAGTTGTGAAGACCTCGCTAAGTGGCTGAGGCTGGCTTTGAACCCGTGATCCTTCTGCCTCAGCTTCCTGAGCCACTGGGATTGCAGGTGTGCACCCCTGCATCTACCTGTATTTATTTCGTGCGGCTTCTATAATCAATTACCACAAACTTAATAGCTTAAATAACTTAAAACAACAGGAATTTATTCTCTCACAATCTCAGATATCCAATCAAGGCATTGGCCAGCAACACTCCCTGTGAAGGTGCGAGGGAAGGCTCTGTTCTGGATTTTTCTTCAGCTTCCGGTTCCTTGGTTTGTGGCTTCCCCACTCCAATCTCTACCTCCGTCTTCACCCTTGATGTGTCTCTTCTTTTTCTTAAAAGGAAACCAGTCATTGGATTAAGGGTTCATTCAAATCCAGGATGATCTCATCTTAAGAGCCTTCATTTAATTACACCTACCAAGACCAAAAAAGTTCATGTCCACCGGTGGGAATGGGACCTAGGTCTTGGAAACATCTTATTTTTTGGTAGTAGTGGGGATTGAACTCAGGGCCTCATGCATGCTAGGCAAGCTCTCTGCCACGGGGCTATATCATATCCTCCGTGCCTGAACATCTTTTGGGGGGACCCAATTTAACCCACAACATCCACATTGATTTTGTTTTCAAAATTGAGTTAGTACTTGGACTTTTACTGTTTTAGATGGACTTTCAAATCAATTTTTTCTAGTTGTAAGAAAAATCTCAAATTAGGGCTGGGATTGTGGCTCAGCGTTAGAGCGCTCACCTAGCACGGGCGGGACCCGGGTTCAATCCTCAGCACCACATAAAAATAAAGGCATTGTGTTGTTTCCATCTACACTTAAAAAAGAATAAATATTAAAAAAATTTCAAATTAGTCTTCTATTGCTGCTATCCACAAATTACCACGAACTTGTGACTTCAAAAAAGACGAACATCTTCTTAGAGTTCTTTAGCTCAGAAGTCCAATTTGGGTCTTGCCAGGCTAAGATCAAGACGTAGGCGGGGCTGCATTCCTCCTGGAAGCTCGAGGGAGGATCTGTTTCTTGCTTGTTGGCAGAATTCATTTCCTCCTAGTTGTAGGACTAAGATTTCTGTTGTTTGCTACCTGTCAGCTGAGGCTGTGCCCAAAGCCCCACTGGCTGCCACATTTCTTGGAGTCTAGGTCCCCGATGCTCTCCCCTAAGCAGAGGAAGTGAATGAAATCGAGTTTTCTGAGGAAGAGCTAGTCCAGGTCTTGAACATCCTAGTCCAAGAACACGGATGTGTGCCGTCACTCTCACCGCCATTTCTGTTATGCCCTGGAAACACCGACGGTTGCAGAGAAGCTGGGTTGGAAACATGGCCTGTTTCCCTATGTCCAGGTCACCAGGTTTGCATGGCCGGCTGTGGGTTGTGGATCAGAGGTGTGTCACGAGAGCACTGAAGCGTGCACAGAGCTGGAAAGGAGCCAGGGAGGCCTAGCTGCTGCACAGATGTCATTTCATAAACTCCTGCAAAGCCGAGAGTGGGGTCCTCACAGAGGTAGCAATGCAGGTGTCAATGAAGTGTCTTTCCCCTGCCATGGACGCAGCATCAGCAGGGTTTAGCATCTTGGCATCCCTGACCCCGGCCTCCACAGCCACCTCCACACCACGCTGCCAGTGTCCTCAGGTCACAGCTCCATGTTCCGGGGGCCGCCACACCTCAACTGAGTTCCCAGTTTCACCTCAAGATGAAAGCTATTGCCATTCTAGGAGGATCTGGAAGACTGGGAGATAGGGGACATTCCTGTGAAAGGGTTTTCTTGCTCAAGTATTCCCAGGTGCTGATGGGACCAGCCAGGGATCAGCCAGGCTGGAGTCCTGGGGTCAGCCAGGGAGCCAAGCATTGGCCTTCACAAACCAAGCAGGGAAACCATTCACGGAAACTGTCACGACGTCCTGCAGTTTGGGAGACAGGGTCTTTCTTTATCCATTTTGTTCATGTGTGTATTAGTCAGGGTTCTCTAGAGAAACAGAATCAACAGGAAGTATGATTATAAAAAGGGGATTTACTAGGTTGGCTTATGCGACCAGAAGCTGGATAGTCCACAGTGGCCGTCTGCAGGCTGGAGAGCTGGAGGAACCGGTAGCTGCGCAGTCCAAGAGGCTGAAGCCCCAGAACAAGAGGGATCAACAGTGCTACCCTAGTCTGAGACCAAAGGCTTCTGGAGAATCATTGGCAGAATCAGCTTTGGAAGAATAAAGAAGCCAGAATCCAACATCCTCAGATGATCACAGCAGCAATCAAGAACCCATTCAAGAAGAACCCAGCTTGCATCTGCTGCTTCCTTGTTCTTCCAACTTTATTCCATCCAAACCACCATCCTATTGGATGGCACTTCCTACCCTTAGGGAGGGTCTCCACTTCAGGTGGCTATCCCACATGCCAATCATTCCTAGAAACACCCTCATGACACACGCAGAAGCCTCTTAATCATTGGCATCTCTTCATCCAATCAAGTTGACAATTCAAATTAACCATTACAATGTGTCTTTAGTATCTAAAACATTTTTTTTTCTGCTTATTTTTCTGGGTATGTTCTCTTGGTAAATTCTGGGTTCCTGTTGGGAATGGTGGCACATGTCTGTAACCCCAAAGACTCTGGAGGCTGATGCAGGAGGATAGCAAATTGGAGTCCAACCTGAGCAATTTAGTAAGGCCCTGTCTCAAAATAAATTAAAAAAAAAATTTAAGGGCTGGGGATGTAGCTCCAGTGGTAGAAAACTTTGAGTTCAATCCCTAAGACCAGAAAAAATAAATGAAAGAAAATTCCAGGTTTGTAGTGGTAGAACCATAGATTGAGGAGTACATGTAAGGCACGTATGCATGTATATGTGTGAGTATACACATACACATGTGTGCAAGCATGTGTCTTCACATGTTTAATAAAGGAATCCACTGGGATATCTTTAAACCCAATAGATAAAGCTTGGAGTTAGAAAGTGTTTGACACAGACATGTGTGTGGACAAGTGAATGAGAGTATTTGGTTAAATGCATGACAGTCCCATGGTCCAGCTCATCCTGGCCATCAGGATGGGAGCCTCAGTGGCACTCAGGTGGGCTGGCTCCAGAACCTTCCAGGGCTGGAGCTGAGGTCATTGGGACCAGGAACCAGGAAGGGGAATCTGGAGCTGTGGTGTGGGGGGACCCTCACCACTCACCTCACCTGGAACCGCTGTTCTAGAAGTATCCTACATACTGCTGATGGGGATGAGCCCAAGCAGGGATGAGGAATCTCGTGATTGGGGCGCAGAGACTGCCATCAGGCACTGCCCCCTGCCAGCCGTGTGGCTTTAGCTGAGCAACTTCCCTCTTCTGAGCCTCGTGGACTAGAATAGATGAGACACCTTCCTGGGAGTCTATGACCTCCTTATCTGGTGGCCTGGCACATACAAAGAGTTTAAAGCTGTTCATTCATTATTTATTCAGAATGGAAATATTTAGTAGGCAATTTGTATTTAATTTTGTATTAACTACATAACAATACATTAGTCCTTCTTTGTGACCAGCTCATACAGAAAACAAATGCTGTCTGAGGCAGGTTTTCATCTCCAGGGAATTGCCTGGTCTGTCTGTGTCCAGGCAGGTGGATTTGGCTTCTAGGAGGGAGACTGCCATTTCTGGACAACCGGCTGGCAGGTCTGACCCACATGGGCCTCATAACTGTGCCCGGATGCTCAAGTGTGTTCCCAGCTCAGCTGACTAACGTGGGAGTTTAGAATAGGTTGGGGCCACCACCTGCTCTTTTTCTTCCAAGTTGGATACAAAAGCGGGTAACAGGGGAGAGAGCATGGGGCTGAGTTTGCTGGGGTAACAGGAAGTCCCTACTTATGATTCCCCTAGAAAATGTCAAAAGCATGTGGTAACTGCTGGAAAAAGAAAGAAAGAAAGAAAGGACAGTCAGAGTGTTTGGCTCTCTAGGGACAAGGCATTTTCAGCCTTTGTGTTCCTTGATAGCAAAGGCGAAGTGTCCCACAGGCACGGGCAGCTTCTGGGATCTTTAAATCCAGCATATAAAGCTCAGAGTTGACTTTTTTTCTTCCTCCAGATTTTGTATAGGTTTGGGTTTTCTTCCACATTTTTTATTTGGTGCATTATCATCCTATCTAACATTTTTCTGCATGCCACAAGAAGACCCTCACCATTCAAACCTCAAGGAAAGACACTTTTTCTTTGCTGAGGCTTTTGAAGACCAAAGTCCACCACAGGATCAGGCCTTCAGGGCTGAGTTCCCAGTGACACGTGGCCAGCACCCCTGGTGGGGGTAGGGCTTCCCTGTAGGGCAGCACTTGGGGTGGATCCTGGAAATGTGGGAAACCCTCACGTCGCTCCCTCTGAAAATTTTTGGAGTTGTGCAGCAAACTTTGTCAGAGGCGGCTCAGTGTTACTTTTGGGTAAAAAAGACCTGTATTTGAACAATTAAAGGAAGCCATGTAGGGAAAGTGCCTAGAACATAACAAATGCTCTGAAAACAGAGGAAATTCCCTTCTTCCTTGGTGCTTGTTTCTTATACTCTTTTTCATCACAAAAAGAGGAAAAGAAGGACATTGGCAAACAGTCCCCCATCTGCTCCGCCCCCTTCCCACTCCCCTGCATTTCCAGAAATGGTTTTCACCGAGGGGTAGCCACGGCTTCTACCATTCTGCCTTCTTCCTCTGTTGCTACATAACCCTCCTGTTTTTTTTGGCAGCCACATAATACTTGGCACCCCAGCTCTTCAGGAGCAGAAGGCTTTTGAGGAGACAAAGGCATTTATCCTGGACCACAAGCCAATGCTTTTATTTGCAGGGATTTCCCGGGTACAGCAAAGGCCAGATGGGGACATCTAAAGCTAGCCAGAGCTGTCTCTAGGGGAAGGGATGAGAAGAAAGCATTTTCAGGGTGCCAAGCCCCTCCCCTAGGCGTGGCCTCCTCTCCTAACACTGTGTGTGGAGTTGCCTACTGTGTGAGCCCTTTAGTGACTGAGACAACAGCCTGGGTGGGGTTGGCACTATAATATCAACGTGCAGGCCACCTGGCCCCACTGCCTGTCCTTCCCCAACACAAAACTCAAGAACAAGTCAGAAATGTGGACCTGCGGCAGGGACCCCAACTCGACAGACCCATGTTCTGGGTGTGTAAAGAACATGGGATCCAGAGGGGCGGAGGTCCCCACGCCGTGGGCGGTGTATGATATCCCGGGCTTGCAGAAAATGTTCCATCTTTAAAATAGCTGTGTGTGTGTGTGTAAAAGTGAGTCATTTTTCAAAGTCATTATCCAGAACAGCAGCTAGGGCTGTACCCATTGGAGAAGGGAGAAAGCACTTAATCACTAGTTTTCACCCTCCTCGCTCCCTTTAGGGGCTGAAGGGGTGGAGGGTGGGGAAACCCCACAAGAGAACCAACCAGGAGCCTAAGAGGACTGGGTGGGAAGTCTTCCTGGCCATAGGAGTAGTTATTAATAGGGAAAGTTTGTAATAGGCTGCAGGGTGAAAAAAATACGTAAAACAACATGCAGGTTAGATTCTAGTTAAAAAACAAAAAGCACATGTGAATGATGGTCGTAAGCTGGGCTCTGCCTCAGAACCATGGGCATTAGCATCCCGTGGAATCCTCCAGTAGTTGTAGGAGGCCCCACCAGAAGACCTCCACTCCACAGTGGAGGATAAGAACGTTGCTTGCTCAGGCTGGGCGCTGAGGCTTGGACCTGGTTTCTCCTGCTTTTAGGGACATCCTTTTCCTTTAAAATGTTTTCTCTTCATTGAATTTATTTTTAATTGCATAAGTACTTTTGCAAGGTCTCTCTCTCTCTCTCTCTCTCTCTCTCTCTCTCTCTCTCTCTCTCACACACACACACACACACACACACACACATACACTTTGTAGAAGTAAAGACTTCTGAATTGCTGATGTCCTCCATGCCCTATCAGCAATCCTGTGGAGGGTACCACAGTAGATCTTTGGACATTTCTCTGATGACTTCTGAATGTTCAGTGAGGTGGTGGTGCGAGGATGAAGGGATCACACCTGGGAAGTTCTGGGATTGGAGACAGACAGCCAGACTGCTCTGGTCACCTAGAGCTGCCACTTTATGACCTCTTTTGATCAGCTGGCAAGCACTGTGGGGGTGGCTTCCTACAAGGACAACTTGCCTTCTCCACTTAAAACAAGTGCACGCCATGGCGGGGACCATCAGGGCTCCTCACACACACTCCACACCCTCCACACGCATCACACACACATACGCACTCGTATACAGCTTCCATACAAAAATCTTCTAGACAGAAGCGCATTTCCCACGACAGCCAACCTGGCCCGGGGTAAAGTGTCCACACTCTATGAAAGGGCTTCCCTGCAAAGCAGGAGTATTTACAGATACCTGCAGCCCCAGGACCCTCTGAAGAGTCTGCCAGAGGTGGAGGTAGTGGTGGGGCGGTGGTGTCAAGATAAATAAGTAGCCTTCCCTCCAGGATCCTCCCTGAGCCCAAAAGCCACGAGGACCCTCCCTGTTCCTCCAGACCCCTGGCGCCTGCTCACCGCCAGGCCAGCGCCTGCCTGCTGGTTACCATGGGGACCAGTCTGTGGCATCCCAGGCTTAGTGCCCGCCCCTTCTCACTAACTCTCCACGTGCAGGCTTTGTCAGGGCGCAGTGTGTGTCTGCAGCTGTGGCCAGCAGAAGACAAGGGGGCTGCCAGGGAGGCAGGACCACCCCGCAAGCCTCCAGCCGGCTTCAGTTCTGGGCTGATCAGCACCTGGAAGCTCCCTTCAACCCTTGGCGTCCCTGAAAGACGCCCCTGCATCCTACCCCCTGGTGACCCACTCAGGACTCCTCCGGAAGCTGTCCCTGGGCAGGAGCTCTGGCCAGCCTCCAAGGTTCCCCTGCTCAGGCCCGTGGGGAGCCACCCGCTCTGCTTGTTTTTTAAAAAAGATTTTCATCCCCAAGGGAAGGTGGTGAGTCTGTTAGATTTCGGGTGGCTTTGGGATACTGTGGGGGTCATTTTGTCTGCTGCTGATTTTCCAGTGGGTGGAACTGGTGGGACCCTTCCTCAGGACAGGGACAGCTGCTTGGTGTGTGATTTGAAGAGGGGGTTTTAAGCAGCCTGTTGCCTTCTGAGCACGCTCGAGTGAGGCTGGGCTGTTAGGAGACCACCATGACTGTCTTTGCTGTGGTCTGGGGTCCCTGGCTCCGGGACAGAATTATCTGTGCATTTATTGAATGATATGTACTAGGTGGGCTGCTGCGATGCGATTTGATTTATTTCTGGATTTCCCCACCCTCACTCCACTCTTCCTATTTTTTTTCCCCCCAAATGAATGGGAAGGGAAATTAGTGTGCTTAAAAAATATATACCATTGTCTGTGAGGTTTCCATGGCAACAGTACCCCAGGTCAGATGCCAGGCTTATCTTTTCTTTTTGTTAGTATTACTATTGCTTCTTGACATCTCCCTAAGTGTCACTTCTTATAAGGGAGAATATAAACCAGGGTGAAAAGGGCTCTTTTATATTGCCGTGTGAAAGTTCAAGGTTCATTAAGGAAACTGGCTCTTGGGAAGATCGGGTTGAGAACTTTATAGAAAGGCTGTGTGGCAGTGGCCTGTTTATAGTTTTGTGCCTCAATTTCTGGGCTCTTTTGCTGTAGTTTTCTATGTCATTTTCCAGAATGATCGGGCATAGAGGCATCATCACCTAAAATCAGTTCAAAGCAAAAAGAATGATGTGTGTGCTTTTCTGTGTCCAAGTGTATATAAACGGATAGGATTGAATTTTGTGAAGTGTGACGATGACAGCGAGCCCCAGTCCAGTGTGGTTGTCACAGACTTTATCTTGTGCAGAAAAGTTAGGTGTTTCTCAACAGCAGTGAATCCTGAATGCTCCCTAGCCTGTGGCTTTTCCCTCTCTGGCTCCTGTGCTGGGGCAAGGGGCATCCTCTGAAGGCCAGCTGGCTTTGGGGCCTGAGGGACAGGATTCCCACCTTGCTCACCCAGGGCTGGCAGCTTGCTCCCACTCCATCTGCTCTGGGATCATGCTGTGTCCCAAGGGCACCTCCTCATCCTCAGGCCTCATGACTCACAGAGACACTGGTCCATAGGTAAGGTCTGAACTGGGATCAAAGGCCTGTTTCCTTATGTACAAAAATAAGGGCTCCTCCTTCCGGGACCTTCATGAGGCTTGTGGATGACCGTAGGCTCCTTTGAGGCTGTTGGGAGCCTGGATCTGTCTAGGTGCTGCTCAGGAAACTGGATCTCGCATGATCTAGGGGGCCAGAGTAGAACGTGTCCACCTGACACTGTGGGGCACATGCCACTGGGGGGCTGGTGCCTGGACAATGGGTGGAAATCTGTCCCACCCTGCTGTACAACTATAGACAAGTGCCTCAGGTTTTCCAGCTGTGAGTGGGGTCATGTGTTACCCACCGGCAGCTTTCTATGGGGTAGAGGAACCAAGAGTGTATTTGTGCCAGGTGTGGCTTGCAGCAGAAGCCTGTCATCTACAGCTGTGTCTGACAAGCATTCCCCCCACACGGGAGGGAGACCATGCACGTCTGTTTGTGAGCATAGGGCCATCTCAGTCCTGCAGCTTCAGGTCAGCGCTGGTATTCATGGTTCTCCAGGACATTCTGGGGGGGGGCACCAAGGGAGGTGTTTGGGGATGCTCAGGGATGGGATGGGTTTGAGTGGGGGCTTGGCTCAGTGTTCCCGTTTACCTGGGCCTCAAGGGGTGCATCTGAGGCCCAACATATGGCTGCATGGCCCATGGTCCCATGAGAGAGAAGGTACTTATGTGCAGAGATATGCCTAGGAAGATCAAAAGGGCTAACACTACCCTAGCCTTACCAGCTCCCATCCCTGGGGTACCTGTTACTATCCCGTGTGTGCCATGGAGAATGTAGTCACTTGTTTTACCGTGGCCTTTTGAGTAGTCGAGTAGTTCCCACTGTCCCTGTGCTGGAAGAATCCCGTGTCTCCTGCAGGGTCTCAGTCAACCAACTAGCCAACTGCTGATCAGTGAACCAACTAACAAACCAACTCCCTCCCTCCCTTCCTCCCTCAAGACAGTGCTGCTATAGGAATCCTGAGGTGTCCCTCGTTCTGTCCTTTTTAGTTATCGTCTCCCCTCAAATCAAACCTCCTGGGTCAAAAGAAAACCCTCTACACACACACACGTGCTATTGAATTCTGAATAGGCTTTGATTAGTCAGGAGCTGAGACTGAGGATTGAATAGTAGAGGGAGGATCCAAGTGATAGTGAAAATACCACTTGGCAGAATTTGATGCCTCAATTGGACAACAAGAGCATAGGAAGGGCCCCTGCATCTCTCTGGGCTCTGGAACATTCCTGGTTGATGCCATGCAGCTGTCCCATAACAATGCCGGAATTATCCTCTATTCAGGGCCTTGATTGAGTGGGGGTGTGGCCACCCCTTTAATGCCTTAGTTTTTATGTATCACTCTCTATTTACGCATGGATCATTTTTTCTTACGGCGTTAAAAAAAAAAAAGTACCAGGCACAGCTTTTGCATAAGGGTAGACACATCAGAGCTTTTTGTTAAAGATAAGAAAAAATTGCTTCCACTTCAAGCTCAAATATTACAGCTGACTGCCAGAGCCGCCCTGTGATTACGCCCCCTGTCTGGGGAGTTCTCAAAATGTCACTTTGTCTCAGCGTTGAAGATGGATTACCTCTTGGGTTCAATGCTAAAGGATCCTTTGGCTAAGAGGATTAAACTGTCAAATATTTTTTAATGCTCTTCCCTCTCCCACTCCTCCTCTTCCTCTTTTTCTCCTTCTTCTTTTCCTCCATCTTCTTTTTTTAGAAAAAGAGGAGAAATGAGTTACTCCTTTCTCTCTGCATTTTACAAGCGTTTCTCCAGAGAGCCCCTTAGTGGCCTGGTGTTGAAAGATACTTGCTCTGTGTTGGGGCAAAAGGATCCATCCAACGCCACTGAGCTTGACTGAATTTGCACACAGGTCTCAGGGGTCCAAGATCTGGGCTTGTCCTCCCCTCAACTGCCTGATCAGGGAAGGCCCATGAAGGTAAAGGTGATGTAAAGTTTCAGGAAATATTGTCTCTCTTTGAGTCAAATGAAATTTCAGTTTAATGCAATCCCGAAAACTTTTTGCAAAAAAAAATCTCTTTTTGGAAAGCAAAATTACACTCAGCATCCTTTCTTTTTTGGTTTCTTGACCGCATTTTTCCTTAGAGAGATTTAGGACAGCTAAGTAGAAATTAAAATTTCCGTACATAAACAGACATGGAGACAGCTGGCTTTCATTGTGTGAAGAGCTCTGGGCTGGGAGTCTTGGATGAGCCATGAGAGTTTTCATTCTCTTATTTTTCAACAGATTGGCATTTCTCTTGATGACAAATATCATAAATGTTCTTTGTTGAAATTTATGTGTTATATGAAAATATAACCTCCCCAGAGGCTCACCACCCAAAGACAGCCACATAAGCGGTCCACACTGTCTCTGGAAGATTCTGCTTCCCTTGGTCTATATAAGTCCAGTGTTCAGTAGGGTTTGTCTTGGGGTGCCGACCAAGGTGTCTCCCTATCCAGATGGGTTGGAAGTAACCACTGTGCTTCTCACTCTACTCCTGCCCTGCTAATCTGATATTTCTTTTGTCTTTTTGAAAAAATGAGAATAACTTGGACACTTTGTCCAACTCTTGGAGTCTGAAGGTGTCCAGGAAGGATGTGGGATCTGTGGCTCTCAGTTCCCCAAAATAGGAGGGTGATTGGAAAAGCAGTCAGACTCTGAGCACCATGCCCCTGTTGCTGGAGTGACCGTGACCCTAACAAATAAGAAAAAGGACCTTGCTCAGGAGGAGTGGCAGACTCAAGGGCCTCTAAAAGCCTCCTTCTATGGAACTGTCTTTGGAGCCTGCGGTATGTTCTTCTGTATCTAGTAGCTGCTCCCAAAGGGTTGTTGACTGACTGAGTGAAGGCATCTGACTTGCCTTCACAGCAGCTGCAGACTGCCTCCTGACGAGTGGACACTCCCAGGGAACATTCCCTAGGAGAGAGGATCCTGCTCCTCCTCGCAGTCTCTGCCCTCCTGCTCTCACTAACCTGACCTGTAGTTCCATCCAGGTCCCTCAGGGTCCCCACCTTTACAGCTGCTTGACCTTCACAGATGGGTGTTGGCCAGGACCCCGTCTGTCCCCAAGTCATTGCTGGCTTTCCTGGTAGGGAGGGTTTAGGGGGTCCTTGGAAAGAACAGGGCCTAGGAGAGCCCCCTTCCTCACTGGAGCTGTCTCCCCCATGCAGTGAACTGTTTGGGGGAGGATGAGTGCGTCTCTGAGGTTGAGGGAGCACATGACACTCCTCTGAAGAGTCTCCACCTCCACAGAGTTATTCAGGGTTCTGGAAACTGCACAGCATGAACAGATCTTCACTGTGGCCCTCGGGAGTTTTCCATGGTCACTAGGATCCATTCAGGGTTAAGGACTCAGTTGAACCATTGGGACATGAATGAGAATGATGAGAGAAATCAGAATATGTGCGCTGTTCTTCTTGGTGGGTGCTTCTCTTCTATGAGCTGGATCTTCCCTCTTCCAACCCCAGGTCACCCACCCTTTGCTCTTCCTGATGAAAATATTGTGTAGCTTAACTACTGCTGTCTTACAAATTACTCAAAATATATTGGTTTAAAACAGTAGTAATTGATTATTAACTCTCTTTAGTTTGGTGGGCCAGAAATTTGAGTGCAGCTTGGTTCTGGCTCTGGGTCTCATGAGGCTGCCGTCCAGTGGTAGCTGGGGCTGTGGTCTCATCTGAAGGCCTGACTGGGGTTGAAGGTCCATGTCCAAAGTGATTCACTCATTCATGGCAAGTTGGTGCTGGCTCTTGGCTGGGGCCTCAGCTCTTCCCATGTGAGCCTCTCCTCGGGGCTGCTTGGGATCCTCTTGGCATGGTAGCTGGCCTCCATCCCATCCCCACCCCGACAGAAGCTGCAGTGTTATGTATTACCTGGTCTTGGAAGTCACCTTTGTTACTTCTGCAGGTCCTATTGGACACTAGTGTCCATGAGTCAGTCCTGTTCACAGTGGAAAGGGCTACACAGGGTGTAGCTATCAGGATGTGGCAACTGCTGGTCCATCCACAATGATTTTTTTTTAAGATGATGCCACCCCCAGATAGAGGCTCCATTTCCTCCCCTTACCCCTATTTAGGAACAAGAGGACACTTGGCCTCAGTTCTGCTTTTAAGCCATGGATTCCCCAACACCCCATATTCCCTTTTTTGTCCTTCACCTTGTGGGTTTTCACACATGGCCTGCCACTCTGTTACAGTGTTCATCCTGACTTCCTTAAGTCACTTCTGTACTCTTGGTGAGCCCTGACATTGGTCTCTGGTCCTGATAAGATCCCACCACCAGCCTCCTGGCTTGGGATATATCAGCAGAGGGCAGCTGTACTGAGCAGTGGTGGCAGACTCTATCCTTCCTGTCTTGGTTGGAAGTGTCTGGATGGTCCAGGGCTGCATCCTGGTGTGTGGGGGTTGTCCCCTTGAGGCATGGAAGCTAAGACTTCAGGGCCTGGACACTGGGAAATTCAGCAATGGTGACTCAGATGACAACTGCTGAGATTCCTTGAGCACCTGTCAAAGAATGCCGTGGGCCAGGTTGTCATTCCTCACAACAGTTCCGACACATATGTCCTGTGTTTTGCCCATATTATGAAGAAAGAAATGAGGCTCTGATGTACAAAAGGCCATACCACCTGTGAGCCAGGGCTTGAGCCTTTGAGATTCTCCAGCCACCTGTGCCTATTGCTGCTGGTCACAGCAGCTCTGTATCCTCAGATGGGGGCCCAGAAGAGTCAGACAAAACCTGGGGACAAGCTCTGCATTACCTCCATCTCCAGGGTGGACACACAAGACCATCACTGCAGATTTGTGGAGGGGAATGAATGCATGCTCCATCATGCGTCTCTAGAGCATTCTTCCAATTCTTTGGGGTTAAGAGGAAGATGACCTGAGAGAGTGAAATGGGTGGCATCTCCCAGCATCCTCATCCCAACAAAAATACTGGTGAACATTTGGAGGAGTTGAGTTGTGAGTATGAGACCCCATTTCCAGCCACAGTGGACATCATTGGGGAACTCACGAAGCACCCCTCTATTTCACACTCTGTTGAAATGTTCCAGGAAGTCACTATGGATTGCAGACATCACCCCTTTCACAGGTCCCTTTATGCCTTCTGTGGTTGTAGCTTGGTTTTATTTGTCACAACCCACATGACATTTCCCTGGTACAAGGCGCTGCCACAGGTGCACTGAGGATGGTTGCTCATGTGACGCCCCTCCCAATACCCCTGCAAGGGCCTATGTGATCACCCCCATCTGACAATAAGGAGACTAAGACCCAGGGAAATTGCTTAAAAAAAAAAGAATTTAGAGCTGCATGAATAGGGCATTAGTAGAACCGAGTCAGACTTTGCAGTCTAAGCCTTTCAGCACCCCTGTTTTATTTTCGATTGACTTTCTCCCTAAGACAACAAGGGAGCCTCTTGGGGTCTAGTTAGGGGCTCTGTCTAGGTCCCCTGGTAGCACCTTGAAACAAGCTGTCTGAAGCAGGGCTTCCCTATTTTCCAATCTTCTGTGGCCATTTCATTTTTTCCACCCATAAAGCTCTGGAAGGCTCTGCCAGGGCTTCTGGGCCAACCCTGCTGGGCTCCTCCTCCCCAGAGACGTCTGTGGCTGCAAAGGCAGAGGCAGGAGAGTGGTGGTGGTCCTTACCCAGAACACTTAGGGCCCCTCACAGCAGCCTGTTACATTTTAACCAGTGGGTGGGTGCAGCTGTGGCTGAGGATTGCGCCCCCACCACCCAGCAAAGAGGGCTCTCCAGAACCACCAAGCCCAGCTCTTCTCATGCTGCGTAATGATACGGAAATGCAAATACGCCATCATTTTGTGACCCTGTGTTGTGAAAATTAGAAAGAGGAAGTCGTGCTTTGCTACTGCATGAAGTTCAGCCCGAGAGGAAGAGACGCTTGCCTGGGAGAATAGCGAGTGGTGAGTGGGGATTGGCTCCGGGGATCTTTGCTGAGCCCTAAGACTGTCTGGTTTTGTGAGGCAGACTTTGGGGTGGTGGAGGCATTTGGAGCAAAGCAAGAGCCATTCGAGGGAGGCGGATGTTTTCAAGGCAGGAAGCTACTCAGTGTTGCTGAGTGGTGCCTCAGGCAGTGGGACCACAGCCTAGGTGCCTCTTGTGTCACCCCAGGCCTGGGGGCAAAGCCCGGGAAGGCAGCCCCAGAAGCAGGCCTTCCTATTCAATGTGGCTCCAGAAGCTTCCTCTGAAGTTCATAGTTTAGACATTAACAGACATGGCTCTTCTAGGAGGCTCTACCAGGAAGGAGGACTGAGTCCACCAAGGCCTCCTTGGGACCCCTAGCTGGGCCTGGGCAGCCTGGGGCAGTGGGGATGCCACCTTAGAGGCAGGCAGCTCAAGGGCAGGGCCATAGCAGCAGCAGCAGCAGCAGCAGCAGCAGCAGCAGCAGTAGCCCAACTTGCTGGCACAGTAGTTGTTCACATTGTGCAGAGACGACAACAATGCCTAAGGAAGGGTCCGGGGCAACTTCCGGGATCGGGATCACTGGCCTCTGGGATCTATGGAGCTTGCAGAGCGGGGTCCTTATTATTGGAGAGACCATATCATTTCCATTTTTCTTGAGGTTGGTAAGTGCTGTGGGGGAATGAGCGTCTGGGAGCCAGGCCCAGGGCAATGTCAGGGATAAGAAACTCCCTATCGCACTGTGACTTGGGGCAAATCCCACTCTGCTTCGATTTCCTTGTCTCTTAAATGGAATCTGAATTCCACTGGTTCATTGAGGTTCAAGATGGGAGCATTCAGATTGGCCCTTCCCAGCGCCCAGAGGGGCTGTGGGAAGCCTTTTTAACAAAAGAGGAAATGGAGACCCAGCACTCTGACGGCTTGCCCCCAGGCCCCCTAGTCTCTGAGTTGACTGTCTGGGTCCCCACACAAATTTTCAGAGAGGACAACACATTCAGCAGCCTGGGGGCTGGGTGGGGCTGGCCGCAGTGTGGAGGGGAGGAAGTGGTTTGTCCCAGATGGGCTGTTACTAGGGCTGAGGCCCAGGTTCCGGTCTTCAAGGGGACTGTCGCCTCTGCACAGAGACCAGCACCTCTCAAGGTGAAGGGCCTCTCAGAGCCACACTGGACTGTGACCTTTGCACACAGAGGCCTGGAGCATGTTGTTCTTTGAGGTTAGAGCCGAAGTAGCCTTGTTCTGAGAAGCCTCCTCGCAGTGGGAGGGTGTAAGGTTGTGTCTGGCTTTTCTGCCCTGTGCTCTAAAGAATGGCTCATGGGCTAGAATAATAACCTCAGGAATCTCTGAACCTGTGCTTGGAGCTCCCATAGCACCCTCCCCACCTGCCCCAGGTGGGCCTATCACGATCCCCATTTACAGAAGGGGAAACTGAGGCTCCATAGTAAAAGGAGCGGCCGAAGGAGTCCAGGACAGCACTGGGCAGATGTGAAACCCAGAGGAGACAGGGTTTGTGGAGTGTTCTGCAGCTACAAGGAGGCTCAGGGATGAGTGTGTGTCAAAAACAACGAACAAGGACAAAAGAAAGCACAGAGCCGGCCACTGCAGAGACAGCCTGTCCCTGCCTGTCCCTGCACAGGGTGACTGGCAGTGAGCAGGGGCCATGCCAGCCCAGGAAGGAGACAAGAGATGAGGGGCCCTTCATTCACTGCCATCAACTTCCTCGGGACACTGGATCCTCCGTTCTGCAGATATTTATGGGTCCTGGTAGGTGACGAGGGAGTCAGTGTCCAGTGGAGGAAATGGGCCACTGCCAGCCAGGGATGTGTCTTTGCTGGTAGCGAAGAATAGGGTGGGGAAAGACCCTGTGTGAAATAGGGACAGCCACATGACAGTCTGGGGACAAGCCTACTGCAGTCTGGTGACATGACCCTGTGCACACGGCACCTCCAGCTCTGCAGAGGAGGATGCTTGGCCTAACTGTGCCCTGCTCTTCCTTGGGTTCCCTGACTCAGGTGCTAGGACAGTATCCTCTATAACCATCAACCAACTGTCTGTGTGGCTTCCAGGCCCCCACAAATGGATCCTCCTTGCATCCTACAATCTTTAAAAAAAAAATCAGAATGGAGCTCATCTTACCAACTGGGTCGCCTCGTGGCTGGCTGTCAAGAGCCGTCCTGGCCCCACCAGTCTCTGCCCCTCCCCCTCCCTCTTTGCCCCCCTCCAACACCTCAACTACAGCCTCACATCCCCTGGCTTGATCTTCCTGCCTTCCCTGCTGTCTGCAATGCTCTTCCCCCCGCCTGTCCAGTGAGGGACAACTGGACTCTCAGATCTGTGAAGGGGGATAACCTGATCACTTACATCCTGTGAAGTTGGGGGGGTCTGGTCAATTAGACCCCATATTCTGTCTGATGATGGACCTTTTAAATCTATGCAGGTTCTGTTGTGGAGGGTGGGGGGTTCCACATTTAGTTCTTACAAGTCAAACCTGGGACTTGGTGAGGGGAATTGGCCATCTGGACCTCCCTGTCTCAGCTGTGGCCTGACTGGTCACTGTGTGTTTAGACAAGATGATGTGATGGCTGGCCTAGCCAGGACTGCTCTGAGGTGGAATGGGGCCTTTTGTGATCTCAACTTGGATTTTGTTATTTTGAAATGTGGACTCAGTCAAAACATATTTTTGTTTAAGGGAAAGAACATTTTAGAGGGGATATAAAAACTCCTTGCTCTGCCAGTTCAAATTAATGCATGTATTTATTCCCCCCAAATATGGAGTCCTGTGTACCAGGCCTAGGGCTGCATGAAGGAGATAAGGCTCTTCCTACGTCACTTACATCCCGAGAGGGAGGAGGATGACGAGGGGGAATCGGTGGGGGAAAGAGATGCTCTGAGGGAGAGCAGGACAGGTAGGGTGGGGGGGTGTCATCTCTAGGGAGGGCCTGTCGGGGCAGAGAGCTGGATAAAACAGGGCGTGAGGGGTGCTGGTCCTTGACGTGGTACGATGCATGGGATGGGGCTTCTGGAAGAAAGCTGGTTCCAGGGAGGTGGGTGGAAGGAGAGGTCAAACGGGACACATATGTTGAGAATTTTGGTTTAGCTTGGAGGCTGCCAAGAAGTTCTTGTTTTTTTGTCTTGTTTCATTTACTTTTTTTTTTTTAGATAACAAGGATTAAACCCAGGGATGCTTTACCAGGGATGCTTTACCACTGAGCTACATCCCCAGCCCTTTTTATTTTTTTATTTTGAAACAGGGTCTCATAAGTTGCTTAGGGCCTCTCTAAGTTGCTGAGGCTGGTTTTGAACTTAAGATCCTCATGCCTCAGCCTCCTGAGTTGCTGGGATTATTCATTTACTTTTTTAAAATGGGAATTATCAAGCATTATCACAAGTAGAATGATGTCAGGAGCCCAGGGTGCTCATTGGGAGAAGCTGCCTGAATGTATGGAAAGAATGGAATTCAGAATTTCTCCTCCCTCACGAGGGGGACTAAAGATCTTGGGGGCTGCAGGGTAAATTGTTTGTTCCAATATTTATTATGAAAATTTTCAAATATATAGCCAAATATATTCCCTCAAATAATTTTTCAGGGAACAGCTGTGTGTCCATCCTGAGATTCTACTTGCTTTACCATATATCTAGCTACTCGCACAGGGAAGGAATCTTATTCTATTTTAAAGGTTGAATCTTAATTTTTCTCATTTTTTTTAATGTATGACAATGAACAGTAATATTTCATTCATGGCTGTAATGTTGGTATTTATGTTCCTTCTCAATGAAAGAAATCAAAATAGAGACTAAATATAGGAAATAAATATAAAGTATAAATAAATAAAGTAGAAAATTTAAAGAGAAAATAAAAATAGAAAGCAAACAAAAAGTACTAGGTAAACATATAAGTAAAAATGGTACTGCTTTTGGTTTCCTGGACACAGCAACCCTGTGGTATGCTAGAACTGTTTGCTACATTTCCATGTGTCGACCTCCATGCATTCCTGGGCTTACTATCCCTGAGTTTCTGCTCTTCCAACCTCAGACTAAAATCATTATTTCTGGGCCAGTGGCATGATTTTACCAAGTTCTGCTGCAGTTGAGTAGAACTTTCGGCCTCTGCTTGTGACAGAGGCCTGGAGATGCTTTAGGAGACTAAGGCTGGGGGACACTGAGTTTGAACCTGGTTGTCTGGGCAGTAAAGGGTAGAAACAGGGTCATGCTAGATGCAAAGTCTTGGGGCCAATAATGGTTATGTTGCCTTCAAGATGAAACAATGTATTGAGGTTGGCCATGCCACATTCAGCGTGGGGGGATGAGGGGCTGTCATGTCCCCAGGGAGAGCCCAGAAGATGGGCCTGGGGTCAGAGCAGGGTAAAGTCCAGGCAGGACCATCTATGAGGCTGGGGTTGCCTGGAGCCTTTGGTGAGCTTGACTGACCCTCCTGAATGGGCAGGGCTCTCTATTCCTCCCCTTTCTTCTCCCTCTGGGTTTGTCACCCAATGAGGTGTCCTTGGTCCCAGGAACACGAACTCCCCCCAAAATCAGAAAGCACAGCACACAGCCCAGTGTGGGGCCAGCTCCAGCGGTGTCCCCTGTGGCTATAGGAGCCAATGGGTACCCGCAGAGCTCCTCCCTTCCCACATAAGCTCAGATTAGTCGAATAATACTAATAATAATTATACTACTACTACTACTAATAATAATAATAATAATAATAATAATTTGTCCTTTGTGTCTGGCTTATTTCAGTCAGAATAATGACCTCAAGACTCATCCATGTTGTCGCATATGTCCCAGCCTCCTTCCTTAAGTCTGAATACCATACCATTGTATGGATAGTCTGCATTTTGCTTATCCATTTGTGTTAGTCAGCTTTTCATTGCTGTAACAAATACCTGAGATAAATCAACTTACAAGGAGGAAAGGTTTTTGGGGGCTCACGGTTTCCAAGGTTTCAGTCCATGGTCACTTGGCCTTATTGCTTTGGGTCAATGGTGGCACAGTACATTAGTGGAGGAGGCCTATTCATTTCAAGGCAGCCAGAAATTAAAAAGAGAGACTAGAAAAGGCTGGGATCCCAATATCCCCTTCCAGGACAGAATCCCAGTGAGCCAACTCCTACCCTGCCTCCAGAAGCTTCTACCACCTCCCAGTAGCACCACAGTCTGATGACCAAGCCTTTAGCACATGGACACTTGAGAGAGATTTAAAATCCAAACTAGAGCAGACTCACCCAGTTTTAAACAGTACAAGTCACTTTTAGAGGTGGAAATGTGACCTGGATTTGTGAGTATCTGACCGAGGCATCTGAACAGAGGCAGATACACCTTTGTCTCCTTTTCTCTCCATCCAGCTTGCCCTGGTACCTCTTTCCTGTTCTGACTCCCACCCCAATTCCAAGGCATGAGGCACCCCGCTGTGTTCTCAGCAGTGAAGACAGAGAACCCCAGTTTCATCAGTGACTACCCAAGCACTTCCCAGGCTGAGACCCCGAGGTGAGTACTCAGTGCTTCTGGGCACCTCCAGGCCTTGAGGTGGTGTTGATTTGGCTGGCCCTCAGTCATCTTACCTGGTGTGGTCAGGGCACCCTGTGCCTTGCTCACTGCTGATATGGTCTTGCTGGGGTTTAGATGTAAAGCCACCAAACCAAGTCAGCAAAAGCTGAGCAGGATCACAGTGACTTGCAGTGACCACTCTGTCACCATCATTCGAATACAGACATAACCCATGTCTTTATGTTCCTGTCTGCCGTCTCCAACATCTGTGTCTGCTATGGTCAGTTCCAATTGATGGAGTTTTGTTTTGTTTGTTTTTTCCCTTATTATGGGTTGTATAGTCTCTTTGTGTGTCTAGTAATGATTGATTGGATTCTAGACATTGTGACTTCTTTTGCTGGGAGCTGGGTTTTGTTTTGTTTTTAAATTATTTGAGTATTTTTGAGCTCTCTTCAGGGATGCAGCTAACTTGTTAACAGTTTGGCCTTCCTGTTAAGATTTGTTAGGTGGGATCAGAGCAATGGTCACCGTAGGGTTAACCCCCACTCTTAGGGCATGTCCCTCCTGAGTTCTGGCCCTAATGCCCTGGAAGAAGAATATCTGAGTGTGAGTGTATGTGAGTCTGTGTGTCAACCTTGGCCTTTCAAGACTGGCTGGTAGGAAGAGGGATTGCTTTGCCCTGTGGGAGCTTCAGGGAATGTTCCCTCTGATCTTCTCAGGCCATTCTTTCTCTAGCCTCTCTTGTTTCCTCACATCGACATGTGAACAGTCCTTGAAGGACCCCCTTCACATCTCCAGGTTCTTTCTCTGTGTGGCTCTCTCCTCTCTAGGGCTCTGTTCTGTAAGCCCCAGTCATCTTGGTCTCCCAGACTCCCAGCTCTGTCTTCTCAACTTGGAGAATTCCCGTCCCCACTCCTCGGCCCAGCATGGTCTGCAGACAGTGAGTGGGAGCAGCAGGGAGGCTTGTCCCATTTGATCCCTCCTCTCAGGGTTCACGGGGCTTTGCTGACTGGCTTACAGAGTCTTGTTCATATCCTGCTGTTTCAGGTGAGAATAAATCTGGTTTCTGTTGTTCCACCTTGACCAGAAGCATAATTCCTCTGAGTTGGGGTTGAACCAGACTCTGCCCTGCCAGACAGCTGCCTCTTGGACACCAGGGCTGAGCACAGCCCACATTCCATCTGTGTACTTTTATCTCAGTGTCATGTCTGACTTCTGGAAACTTGAGTTTATCTCCCATGCTATGAGAAGAATGCAGCAAAACACGTATTTTCTGTTGGGAAATCTTAATATTTCTGTCCATTAAGCTAGCTAAGAATGTGGCAGTAGCCAATGATAAATGTCCACCTGAAGTCACTTAAAGAAAGGTCCACTCAGCGGTAGTCTTACCACAGGAAAGTAAATTTTCAGGAGCTTGTGTGGGTGGGGAGGAGCTTTGCAGGCACTCATTGGCTCCTAAAGTCACAGGGGACGCCCGCAGGAGCTGGTCCCACAGTGGGCTGTGTGCTGTGCTCTCTGGGTGGTGAGGCCACCAGGTGCCAGCTCAGGGAAGACAGCCTGTACTCGGAGGAACCAGTTTCTGCACTGATCACCATTTATTGTGCTTACCAGTGAGGGAGGAAGCACATAAAGAAGCTTCTGGAAGAAGAATATCTGAGTGTGAGTGTATATGAGTCTGTGTGTCAATGTGGGCATGTGAGAGAGCTAACGTGTGTGCGCCTTACTGTGTGAATGTGTTTGTGATCCAGGTAGCTACGGTGTGCGTGTCAATGGGAGTATAGGAGCTACTTTGTGAGTGTGTGTGTGTGTGTGTGTGTGTGAGTGTACAGGGGAATGTCCCGGAGGGTGTCCAGGTAAGGTAGGGGTGTGGGCTGGGGAGGGGCCAGGTGGTGCCCTTGGCTCTCCTCATTCTGGGCACTTCCTGCATATTTAAGGTGATCTGTCCTTCCTGGTTGCAGGGCACTGCCCACGCATGGGGTGTGGCCGCTGGTGCCACCCTGTCCTTCTCTGCAATGCATGTGGCCATAGAGGTCAAGGATGGGCTTTGCCATGTCCTGCGTCCATCTCGAAGACACTTGTGCCCTGCCTGGGGGTCTGCTGCTCTGGGAGGGGCCTGAGCTGCCCTTCTCCACCCCCTGCTGGTAGAACTGGGTCTTGGGGCTGCTCCACGTGCCAGCTGGAGGAGACGGTTTCCATTCTCCTCTGCTGCTTTTCCAATAGGTCCCAAATGGCTCCAGTTCAAACCTGCTAGGCAGGAGATTTCCATCAAATCGTCCAGCCTCTGCCGGCCAACCCCAGAACCCAACAGGAAGCAGACACCCGCCTGTCAAACCTCAGTGGCATTAGCTAAGAGGTAAGTGACCATCACCCGAGGCAAAGGCCTGAGCCCATATCCTGGGGCAAGACCCACCTTCCCACCTCTCACCTGGCCCTCCCCCTGGGAGGCAGTGGGAGGTCAGGGCTGGGCAGGTTGCTCCTCACTGTGCAGCAGGTGATGGTAATGGCCAGGGAGAGGAGGTGAAGGTGCTGGGGACCCCAGCCTCATCTCCTGGGAGTATCATCAGCTCCCAAAATACTATGGACACAAAAGTGCGTTATGAATGGAAGCCGCTGTGCTTGTGCTCTGGCCGTGGTTGTTTTGAACTTACTGAGCATTGGATGGCCTCATCCCACAGGAACTCCACAGCTACACTGGAGAATGACTTTGTTTTTTAATGTAGAAGAACATGATTTTAAAATAACATATTTTCCCTGTGCCGTTCTCAGACAGCTTATCCAGACAGGACCCCGCTGAAGTCCACCAGGGTGTCGACATTGCGAATGCAGCCCTACCTGACTTTGTCTTGGGGCTGCTTTCAGGGGCTCCCCTGAGCTGGGTTCATTTCTCCCTGGCAGCTTCCCACAGAGCCCACTGAGTTCTGCTTCAAGGATGGAATCAGGTGAGGGATCCTCAATGTCCCCAGAAGCTGTCACCAATGCTGGGCCTGGCAGCTCCTCCCTGGGGAAGCTTCGGGAGCTTCCTATTGGAATTGGCACCCACCAAGGGGATCCTGACAGCCCGGCTGCAGCAGGAGACGGCACTCCAGACACCTGCCCCCTGGGGGAGCCCAGAAGCATCATGAAGATCCCCAACCGGGACAGTGGGATTGACAGCCCGTCCTCCAGTATAACCTGTGAGAGCTTCCCCTGTGAGGAGGGCACTGAGGTCCCCCCAGGTCCTACGATGCTGGGGCTGCACTCTGAGACTGGTGTGGACAGCCAGGCGTTGCAGGACAGCCCCCAGGAGGAGGCTGACAGTGACGTGGGTGAGGAGCCTGACCCCGAGAAGAGCCCTGCTAGAGCTGAGGAGGACACCGGCCTGGCCCAGGTAGGCCTCTCTTCCTCCATCTCAGGTACGGTCTGTTGGGGCCCTCCTTGGGGAGGGTTTGAGATCTGTGGTCTATGACATCTGTGCCTTGTTTTCAAATAAGAAGCACACGTGCCAGGGGAGGTTCCTGGGGTGGGGTCTGCTGGGAAAAGCCAGGCCAGCCCCACCTGAAACCTTGGGCAGCGACCTTACGCTTGAGCCTCTACTCCCATGCTGCATGGTGGGGCATCCCCCACCCTAGGAAGGGGTGATGGTCAGTCTTACTGGTGGTGCCACTCACAGATGCGAGCCTCAAGGAAGGCAGGAGGAGCGCCACCCATTTTCTAAAAGGGGAAACCGAGGCACGGGGAGCATAGTGTTTCCCCAGGGTCACCCACAGGGCATGGCTGAGGCTGAGTGCCCTGTGCTCCTAGAGATGCGGGCAAGCTGCCAAATGACCAGGTCCAGGAGGCATTTGGCCGGGTGGGGCCTGCTGGCTCTGGTAGCAGTTTTGCTGCTAACTGTGTGGGCTTGGCAGGTGAAAGGCAGCTAGCTGGCCTAGGCCACTGTGAGCCAGCTCTGCAGAGGGAAGGCCGGGCCCTGTGTTCATACGGGTGTTACTATTCAGGTGGGGATGTGGCTCAGTGGTTGAGTGCCCCTGAGTTCAATCCCAAGATCAGGAGACAGCTGCCAGTGAAAACATAGTTTGGTGACCATAGTTTCCAGCAGAAAGGGGCACAGTGTGCCACAGGGGCCACATGGGCAGCCTGAGGGCCAGTTAGAGACAGAGCGCGAGGAAGAACTGTGGGCAGCAGCCTTGCCGTGGTGAGCAGGTGCAGGATTCCTAGCTTGGAGAACTTCAGCAGGCTTTGGGGCAGAAGGCTCTCCCTGGTTCTCTGGTCTCTGGCCCTGGAGTGATGAGCACCGGTGGGTAGTAGCCCAGAGTGAGATCCTCCCAAAGGAGGTGATGGTGTGGACTGGAGTTGGTTGGTTTGCATTTGTAAGGTGTGGTAGAAGGTGAGTTCTTTAGCATCTCTAGGAATTGACCAGTGTAGGAGTGGGGACAGGGGTCAGTCCCTGCAGGATCAGAAAGACTTAGAATACAGAAAAGAAGGGGTGCAGCTAATACAGGTCATACCACCTAAGACTCTCAAAGTGTGCTCCAGCCCAGCCTGGGCCAATTGACTCAGCCTCCTGGGGGCTGGGAAAACTGCAGACCCCCAGGCCTGCCCACTGGGTCTGGGGAAGGCCCAGGTCTCAGTATTCATAATAGAAAGACTCCAGGTGGCTTGGGAGCTGAGGCAGGAGGATCACAAGTTGGAGGCTAGCCTCAGCAACTTAGTGAGGCCCTAAGTAACTTAGTGAGAATCTGTCTCAACATAAGAATAAATAATAAAAAGGGCTAGGGGTGTGGCGCAGTGGTTATTCACCCCTGGTTTCAATCCCCAGTACCAGAAAAAAAGGAAAGTCTCCAGTGCTTCCATTACCCATAAGAATAACTGTTCACTGGGCACGGTGGCACATACCTGTACTTCCAGTGGCTTAGGAGGCTGAGGCAAGAGGATCAGGAGTTCAAAGCCAGCCTCAGCAACAGCGAGGCGCTAAGCAACTCAGTGAGACCCTGTCTCTAAATAAAATATAATATAGGACTGGGGGTGTGGCTCAGTGGTTGAGTGCCCCTGAGTTCAATCTCCAGTACTAAAAAAAAAAAAAAAAGAATAACCATTCACCATGCACCAGGTCCTTGGGGCTAGTATTGGTCCAGGAGCCCAGGATCCTGGGCCTTGTCCCTTGTTTTAGTCAACGTTCATCACTACAAATACCTGAGAAAATCAACTTACAAGGAGAAAAGCTTTATTTTGGCTGCTCATAATTTTAGAGGCTTCAGTCCATGATGGTTGTCCTGTTGGTGGCCCATCTTGGCAAGATCACACCGTGAAGCAAAGCCATGCAACTCATATTTATATTTTTAGGGAGTGAGAGAGACCAAGAGGACGGGACTGGGGTCCCCCAATCCCTTTGCAGGCCATTTCCCCACTGAGCTAAAGACTTCCCATTCCCCAAAGTTTCTACCTCCTCCCAGTAGCACCAGGCCAGGGACCAAATATTTAACACACCAGCCTTTGAGGGACATTCCAGCTCCCAACTGCAGCACTGCCCCACTTAACTTGGGTCCAGTTAGGAGACCTGGTGTGGGACAGGGGGTGACACAGGGGGTGACACATCAAGCTAGTGTACCAGGCTGTGCACTATGAGGAGTTAGCTAGAACCCGAGAGTCACAAGGGAAAGGCATTAGGAAAAGTTTAGGAACACATGCAACAACACTCTTCTTGGCCCCGAGGTTGCTCAGATCTCAGTGGACATGTGAGGTTGCCTGGTCAGGTGTGAAGCTGCCATTCCCACAGGGACTGGAGGAGGGCTGGGGACCACTAGGGGATCAGAGTGGCTGGGCTGGCACTCCTGGATTCATGGAGGTTGAGCCAATTCCCAGACAGGAATTTCTCCGGGGCAGAATCTCCACCCATTTACTAAAAGGGGATGTTCTTCTAGGGTTAGCAAAATACTTGAGGCTCAATTAGACTTAAGCCTTTAACACTTTGAGTTTCGGTGCTCCCTAAGTGTAGGGTGAGGCGTTGAGAATGATAATTTTTTAAACATTTTGTAGAATTCACCAGTAACGCCACCTGGCCTTGGACTTTACTTTTTTGGGAAATTTTTGATTTAATGTCCTTACTCATTATTGATCTCAGATTTTCTATTTCTTCATGATTCAGTCTTTATAAGTTATGTGTTTCTAAACATTTATTTCTTCTAGATGGTGCAATTTGGGAGTGTATGATTGTTATGGTATTCTCAGGATCTTTTTACTACCGTGGTATCAATTATAGGGTTCCCTCTTTCACTTCTGATTTTAGTTATCTCTCTATAAAAAGTTAATCTTTAGTTCAAGTTTTCTTAATTTTGCTAACCTTTTAAAAAAAACAACTCGGTTTTGTCTATTTTTTTCTATTGTTTTTCCATTCTGTTTCATTTATCACTGTTCTGATCTATACTATTTCCTTCCTTTAGCTAGCTTTGAGTTTAGCTTGCTATTCTTTTTCTAGTTTCTTGAAGTGTAAAGTTAGGTGGCTGCTTCAGGATCTTTTTTTTTAATATTTATATTTTTAGGTGTCGTTGGACACAATGCCTTTATTTTATTTATTTAATTTTATGTGGTGCTGAGGATCAAACCCAGGGCCTCACATGTGTCAAATGAGTTCCCTACCCCTGAGCCACAACCCAGCCCTGCTTCAGGATCTTTCTTGAACATTTGTACCTATTTACAGCTAAAATAGTTCCCTCTCAACGGTCAGTTCATAGGTATGTTGGCATTTCATTTAATTTCAGTGCATTTTTAAAATTTATCTTGTGACTTCTTCTTTTAACTATTGGTTGTTTAAAAGTGTTAGTTAATTTGTACATATCTGTGGATTTTCACTATGCTATTGTTTTCTAGTTCTACATTATTATATTCATCCATGTATTTGCCTGTATTAGAGAACCTTGTATCATCGTGTGCTGTTTATCATCCTTTCATTTCAACTTGAAGGAATCCTTTCATCACTTTTTGTAGAGCAGGTTGAGTGCTAAAGAACTCCCTTAGCTTTTGTTTTTCTTTACCTGAGAAAGTCTTAATTTCTTTTCTATTTTTTAAAGGCAGTTTTGCCTGATGCTATATTCTTTTCTTTTTTCTGCTACTGGGGATTGAACCCAGGGGGCACTTAACCACTGAGCCACATCCCCAGCCCTTTTTTGTATTATTATTTATTATTTTTTTTTTAAGAGGCAAGGTTGCTTAGTGCCTCAATAAGTGGCTGAGGCTGGCTTTGATCTCGCAATCCTCCTGATTTAGCCTCTAAAGCCACTGGGTCACAGGCGTGCACCACCATGCCCTGCTCTGATACTATATATTTTTTTAAATTATTATTAGATTATCATTAGTTTATTATAAAAGAGACACGGAAATTATTTATATGATGAAAGATTTCAGAACTTCAGTGGACAGGGCAGCTTCATAGGATGCCATTTCAACAGTGATTTGTTTCAGTCTACATACTTTCCAAGAATGTCACCATCTCTAAATAAGAAGTAATCCTTGTCATCTAGAACTACTCTGGTGCCTCTGTACTCTGGGAGAAGAACTTTATCTCCAACTTTCACGCCAACTGGCTGAATCTCTCTACCCTTTCCTTTAGAGCCTGATCCCACAGCTACTACTGTTGCTTGCAATACTTTTCCTTGAGATTTTTCTGGAAGCATAATGCCTCCTTTGGTTACAGTTTCGGCTGCACCCCTTTCGACCAATACTCTGTCAAAAAGTGGAAGAAACTTTCTTGTGCCGCTGCTGCAGAGACCCTGATGCTATATTCTTAATTGACAGGTTTTTGTACTTTTAGCACTTTTTTTTTTTTTTGGTATTGAGGATTGAACCCAGGGGTGCTTAACCACTGAGCAACACCCCCCAGCTCTTTTTATTTTTTTTATTTTGAGACAGGATCTCACCAAGTTGCTTAGGCCTTGCTAAATTGCTGAGGCTGGCTTTGGACTTTTGATCCTTCTGCCTCCACCTCCCAAGTCGCTGGGATTGCAGGTGTGCACCAACATGTTTGGCTCTTTCAATGTTTTTTTTTTTTTTTAATATTTATTTAGTTGTAGTTGAACATAGAATATCTTTATTTATTTTTATGTGGTGCTGAGTATAAACCCAGTGCCTCACACATTTGAGGCAAGCACTTTACTACTGAGCTACAGCCCCAGCCCTCTGTCAATGTTTTGAATTTATCATCCCACTCCCTTCTGGCCTGCGAATTTTCCTGGGGAATCCTCTGATAATCTCATGAAAGCCCCTATATATGAAATAATTGCTTTTTTCCTTGCTGTCTTTGATTTTGAATGTTTTGATTATAACATGTTTCTTTTTAAATTTTTTGAGGGGGGGCTGTTGTAGATGGACACAATACCTTCATTTGATATTTATTTGTACGTGGTGCTGAGGATTAAACCCAGTGTCTCACACGTGCCAGGCAAGCACTCTACCACTGAGCTACAACCCCAGCCCCTTACAACATGGTTCCATGAGGTTCTCTCTTGATTTATTTTAGTTGAAGTTCTTTGAGCTTCTTGAATTTTTTTTTTTTCCAAATTTGGGGACTTTCAGCCATTATTTCTTCAAAATATTCTCTGCTCTTTTCTCTTTCTTATCCTTTGTAGTTCCCACATGGATATGTTGGTCCATCTGATGGACATTAAGTCCTTTCTTTTTTCTTCTACAGTTTTTAATCCCTTTGTTATATTTTCATTTTGCTCATGCATCACTTCCTGGTTTTATTTAGTTACTTCTGTGTCCTTTTAGTTCATTAAGAACTTTTATAAAAATATATATATCGATTTGTTTTTCTCAAGAAGCTCATAAATTTGTGGTTTTTAAGGGTTGGTTTGAGGTTTTTATTTTATTCCTCTGATTAGGCCATATTTCCCTGTTTCTTTGTATGCTTGTAATTTGGAGGGGTGTGTGTGTGTGTGTGCTGAAATCTGGGCATTTAAAAAAACAATTACCTCTCCCAATCTTTATGAAGGAGAAGTCCTTCACTAATCAGTCCAGTTAGAGGTCCTAGAACCTCTCAGACCGTCTCCAACCTCTTGTTGCCTTAGCATCTGCCTGCAGAACTGAGGCTCTCACAAACTGTTAGGCTTAGTTTTCAGTGACTTTCAAAGTCTTGTGCTGAACTCATTAGTTCTTCACTCAGATAAGACAGAGTCCAGTCCCTGGGGCGGCCGTCAGACACACCAGAACCATGGGCACATGTTTAATTCTTTGGTTCTTGTCCTGCAGAAGGCCCTCTGGTATGGTAGGTTGCCTCCCAGTTGTTCCCTGCTGTGCCACATAGGGAGAGGAGCACTAAAGGGCACTGCTGTGGACTGAATGTGCCCCCCAAATCTACATGTTAAAACTTCATCACTACAGTGATAGAACCAAGAAGTGGGGCCTTCGGGAAGTGAATAAATCACGAGGACAGAGCTTTTGTGGATAGAATCAAGGCTCTTACAAAAGGGAGGGAGGAAGGCAGGGGCTGTAGCTCAGTGCAGAGCGCTTGCCGAGCACACCTGAGGCCCTGGGTCCAATTTTCAGCACGGTAAAAATTAAGAAGTAATAAAATAAAAGGAAGTTTGTGGGTCCATTCTCTTCTGCTCTTCTGATATTTGAGGACACAGCATTCACCCCCCTTTTGACCTTTCATCCCTCTGTCACGTGGGGGCAAGCCTTCAAAGTCATCATTTTGGAAACAGAGACTGTGACCTCATCTGACACCAAACCTCATTATTGATCGTGATCTTGGACTTCTAGCCTGCATAACTGTGAGAAATAGATTTCTGTTTTTTATAAGTTACCGTTCTCAGATATTTTGCTATTGCAGTACAAATAGACGAAGACAGGCATGCCAAATGCCACCAATTTTCCTACACTTTCCCCTGGAATCCCTTCTTGATTTTACAATTGTGAGTGCTATGGCTTTTCAACTGGCCTTTGTATTTCTCCTAGAGGTTTGGTAGTCTTTTACATTATTGTCAAGTCTGTGTTTCTGTGGAGGAAGGAGGGTCTGCAACTTCTCAGACTGCCATCTGATATTGCTCTGCAATTACTTTTTATTTTTTTTTTTAACTTTACAGTGCTGGGGATTGAACCTAGGGCCTCACACATGCTGGGTAGACACTATACCATGGAGCTACATCCCCAACGCGGCAATATAGATTTTTCTGTGGCCACTACAGCTTTTTTGTAGTCAAAGCTCCAGGCATGGAGAGTCATCTCTGGAGTACAGTTGTTTGGGGGGGACTGGTTTGGGGAGGATTGTGCTTTTCTGGAAGCCCTCCCTGGAAATAGCATCTATGAGAACTGACGCCGCATCCCAGTCCTAGAGGCCTCCTTTGGTCCTCTTGTCCCCTGGTCATCCTGGCACACTGCAGGTAACCCAGCTGCTTTCCTTCCCCTTGCAGTGTTCTGACCCACAGAAGCTGTTCAACATCGCCCAGGAGCTCCTGCACACTGAAGAGACCTACGTTAGGCGGCTGCACCTGCTGGACCAGGTAGCCCACAACTGAGGGGCCCGGCTTTGTCCACTTGCAGAATTCCTATGGGCAGTTTCAGAGACAAACTCTTCATCCTTACATTGATTGAACATTGCATTTGGAGTAAAAAATGCTAAAACTTTGAAAAATTTAAGTCCGGTCTAGAAACCAACATTTTTCTTTCCATGCCTGTGGCTGTGGGGTAAAGGTTCTGCCCAACCACCTTTGGAACTCTTCTTGGTGGTTGCATGATCTGAGTATGTAAATGGCTGCTGGGCATTTTTCTGCATAAATAAGTTGGGGTGGGAGTGCCACACATCAGAGTTCACGAGGTAACATGGGGCCCCTGAACACAGGAAATAAAGTGCCCGTGGAAACCAAGATTTGACAGGGTGCATTGCTTCTGCTTGAATCTCAGAAGCCAGAGAAGGAAATCTTGACTTTTCATTTCTTGTGAGAAGGGGAACAGGAAGATGTCTTGCTCCTTCCCCAGGGACTGCCCACTGCCTCGCTCACAACTCTCAGCTATAAATAAGCTTGTGTCAAGACCATGAGTATTTATTGAACCAGTTTAATGACAAAAAGAAGACAACAACTCTGGCATTCATTAAGAAAAACAGGGTGGGGACACTGCCCAGGGCCCCCCGCTGTGACAGATGCCTCTCACGGTAACTGCCCACCATGGTCCGTGCTCCCTGGTTGATATGGGCTTCTTCATGCCCAGGTTTTCTGCACCGCGCTGACGAAAGTGGGGATCCCTTCGGAAGTCACTACTGGCATCTTCTCTAACATCTCCTCCATCTACCGCTTCCATGGCCAGTTCCTGCTGCCCGAGCTGCAGCGGCGGATCACAGAGGAGTGGTGAGTACCAGCCATGGCCCCCTGGCTCCTTGTGCAAGAACCAGGCAGCACCTGGGGGGGCCTGTCTCGCAGTGGCCTCGGTGCCTCCCTTCTTGGCCTGGTCCTAGGTCCGAATCCCAGCCCCACTCTTCCTTGCTGGTGACCTTGATGGGCCACATAGGGTCTCCAAGCCTTAAATTTTGAGGAAACTGATGATACAAAAATGAGGGGATTTTAATAGTCACAGGGATCCATGGAATTGAAATGAGACTCGATATCCAGAAACACAAGATGGTGAACAAATAGTGCTAGTTGGTTTTATTTTCCTTTCTAGCATGCACTGCACCTTGGCTTTAAAAAGGAATGAGATTTCCTCCCCATCAACAGTAGATTATGGATCTTCCTCCTCTGCTGATCCTGCCCCTCTATTGCTTTTGCCCGTTCTTAGCCAAGGGACAGCTTGGTTACAAGACACGATTAGTGACACATCACAGACGAGGCCCCCCAACCCATCATTTCTCCTTGTTATGTGCACCCCCACCCCAAATTCTGGGAAACCTAAAGCTTGGCTTAGGGCCCCTGCTGTCCACCTCCTTCACAAGCCTGGCTTCCTCTTGGTGTCCCCAGAGCCCAGGACCAGGGGACTTGGCTGGGGATTCTTTCACCTGTAGCCCAGGGGGGCGCTGAGTTACTTTGTGAATATTCAGGACAGAGTCCAGCTGCAGAGCAGGTTACACTGTGTCCCCAAGGTCAGGATTGGGTGGGGCCTTGATGACAAAGTCCTTGTGTGTTAGAGACAGATTCTCCTTTCATGCCACAGAGATTCAACCATAAGGGCCTAACAGGCGCCTCCTCAGCTCCCTTTCTGGTGCAAGGGACCCACCACTTCCCCACCCTCCCCTCCCTGAATTGCTGAGCCTTTCAATCAAACCCACATGCATCCTTTCAAAGGAGCACCACAGCTAGGCCTTTGTGCCTAAGGCTTCTTTCTTTCTTTGTAAGTATTTACTTAGAATAAATCCCCAACAGAGAGCTCCAAAATCAAAGGCTATTAATATACTTTTTTACTTCTTATGACTTATTCGCAAAGCCCCATCCAGAAGAGAAGGAAGTTCGTATGATGGTGAAGTGCTGCTCCCTGGTGACTTTGTCAGCATTGGACAGACCCATCGTTTCTAACCTTTGCTCACTTAAAAGGTGTAAAGTTGATCCTCTTATAAACTGTGACCTGTCACCCAAGGGTGCTCCTGTGTTTGGGCTCTGATTCTCAGCCTGAGCTGTCGAAGTGCTTTATAGACATCTTCCCCTCAAATATCCAGTAACATGTTATATTCTACCCTCCAAATAGTGGAGGGGAGGAAGCAGGCTCAGAGCAGGTGACCAATGTGCCCACCGTCACACAACACAGGGACTCAGGTTGTTGCCCTTGCCTGCCCCGTATCCCTCTGTGCAGTTCATGGGTGAAGTTCATGTCCATTAACCTCGGGAGGCCCCTCCCACCCAGGCTGCTTCTCTGATGACCCTACTCCTCTACCAAGGGACACAAACCCTCGGCTTGGGGACATCCTGCAGAAGCTAGCCCCGTTCCTGAAGATGTATGGCGAGTATGTCAAGAACTTTGACCGGGCGGTGGGGCTGGTGAGCACATGGACCCAGCGCTCGCTGCCGTTTAAGGACGTTATCCACAGCATCCAGGTAGGTGGCCGCAGGGTGTGGGCACAGATGTCCTCAAGGCTCGTGCTTCTGGGTGCATTTGGAGCAAAGAGAAAATCAGTAAAATTATGGGATGGGTCCTGGTGCTCTACAGACGCTTCGCTCTGACTCCCAGGGACAAATCATCATTCCCATTTCACAGATGGATAAATCATGGCTTAGCAGCACAGATTATTATTTGATAAAACCTGGATTCAGAGATCTGTCTCTGACTCCAAGTGTCCCTCGATGTGTAGGGCAGGCATTTAGCAGGTGTCCTATTATCTTTTTCTTTGTCAGCAGTAGCCTGTTTATAGCACCCTTGTCTCCTGCAGTGTTGGTCTTTTTCTTACTGATTCACAAGGTTTTTGTATATTAAGAACTTCAACTTTTATCTGTCACCTTGACATGATTTACTTTTGCCCATGGATCTTTGATTTATTAGCTTTACAGTGAGGATGGCCATACAGAATTTTTGGTTTTTAAGTACCTATATTCACCACAGGTACAAAAGGTAGCTTTTTAAAAAGATAGACCAATATAGTGTCCAGATGGATTGTGGTGTGTGGGAAGAACCCAGGTTCATAGCCAGCTGCTCATCTCAACACCACTAGTGACCCTGAGTGTGCATGCGCACACACATACACGCACACCACACGCCTCACTGTAGCTTGAAGGGTTCCTGGGCCCTGAATGCTCACCACTGGGTATTTGGAGTGGCCCCTAATACCTTTTCCCTAGGCCATCTGTCATGAGGTCACCATGGTCTCCTAGTGCCCCTGACTCAGTAGCAGAGTCAGGCCCCAGAAAAGACCACCATGTCCTCTCCCTGAGCCCCTCCCCTTTGACCCCTCTCCTTGTACTTCTTGGATGGCTCCTCCCTGGCTCTCACCCTGGCCATCCCCACAAAATTGCCATATCCAGCCTCAAACAGCTGCATTTTTGCTGACACAGCAGCTCCCTCAGGACACTCTCATCACTGCCCAGCTCACATTGTCCACAGGTGCAGCCAGGCCTCTGGGGCAGACAGGGCCCATCCTGAGTGGGGTTTCTCAGAGGGTAGAGTATTCAGCTGGTGGAGGAGATCAGGACAAAAGTCCACTTTCCAGGACACAAGTTGCAACATGCTTTTGTTCCCAGGAAGCATGTTCCCCTTAAAGTCAATGTATCATCAATTATTCAAGGGGTGAAGGAACCCTGGGGTCTCCTCCGCTCCTCCCTGGCCCAAGCTGCACATGGCCTGCATGTCCTTCCTTGTCCTCATGCTTAAGTTTGCCATTTTCTTTTTTTCTCTTTCCCCTCCTCCGCCTCCTTCCCTTCTTTCTACATTGTCATCATCATCATCTTAACACCATAATTGAGAAAGCTGACCTCCATCTAAATTTGCATTGGCCCGTCGATATCTGACTTTGTTATTTTGAGGAAGAACAGAAAAAAATATCGGGGTTCGTTTGGTTTGTTCCCCAGGTTGTCTGTCAGCTGTGTCTCCCCTCTGGGTCTCAGAATGCAGAGAGGGGAGGGATACTCTGGGAGCGTGCTTTCTTTTTTTTTAAAGTTTTGTAGTTGGACACAATACCTTTATTTATTTATTTTTATGTGGTGCTAAGGATTGAACCCAGGGCCCCGCTCGTGCTAGGCAAGCGCTCTACCACTGAGCCACAATCTCAGCCCTGGAAGCGTGCTTTCTTCCTGGGAGATGTGACACTACTCATGCAGCCATGTACCTTGACATGTGTGTGCTACAGAGTTCAATAAGCAGCTCCTTCCTGAGATGAAGACAGACACTCAGCCTGGCATAGGCTGCTGTCCCCCATCTACGTTAGGCAGACATCGTCCCAAGCAACATCTGCCTGGGGACACTTGCTAGCTGTCATGGCCCACAGTCACATGTTCCCACACCTGGGCAGATCTCTGGTGCTGAACCAGGCAGGCTGTGGGAAGGCTCCACCCCTTGGAATCAGCAGGGTCCAGCAATTCTCTACAGATGACATTGCCCCCACCCCCCACCCCCCGCCTCAGGGACCTAAACCATGTAGACATTGTTGTTCCTGGCATCTGGTGGGTGGAAGCCGGGGATGCTCTGACGTGCACAGGACAGCCCACAAAGTCTCCCACCCAAATGCCCAGAGGCCAAGGCTGAGAAGCCCTGGAGTGCTCAAAACAGGACAGCATCACAGTCAAGTTTCCTATGGCCTCTGGAGATTTCCCTCTGTGCAATCCAAGGCATATTTAAAATAAAACATTTGTTTTTAAATAATTTTAAATATTTACAAAAAAGTTGCAAAAATGACAAGCTGTTACAAACTGGTAGCATTTTGTCCTGTCCATCATCCTCTCTTTTTTTTGAGTCTTTGAAGACAGAGTTATAGACACTGTTAGCCTTTTCCCTTAAATGTGAATGAGAAAATGTTCTCTTGCATGACCCCAGCACAATGATTAAACCAGGAATTTTGCACTGGTGTCACACTGCTCTGTAAGCCACACTCAGATGTCACAGTTGACCCAGTGAGGTTCTTTTACCCACCCACCCTCCCTCCATCCCTTCCTTCCTTCCTTCCTTTCTTCCTTCCTTCCTTCCTTCTACAGAGTGTTCATTATCAGATTTCTCTGCTTTCTTCAAGAACAGGCCTCTGTCCTCATCTTCTTGAGGAGACCAGGCCAGGTATTTGCAGAATGTCTCTGAGTTTGGGTTTGTGAGCTGTTTGCCCAGGATTTGACCCATGCTGTTCCTTTTTGAATTTCACTGGAGCAAGGCTGTCTCACTGTGTCCTTCCTGGCCACACACCATTCCCATTTGTCCCACTTCTAGGGATGCTCATTTGATTAAGGTTCATGTCTCTCCATCATGAAGTTAGATTTTTTCCCTCCCTATTATTAAGTTTCTCCTAGGAAGACACTTTGATGTTACGCAAGTACTTTATTCAGCATCCTTTGGTGATTCTGTCTCACACAATTGTTTTTATGAAGGTTGTTAAACCAGGGTGTTCCTAGCCCTGTTGTATCCAAGGCATTTTTTAGCTTATCTGAGCTGAAAATTGTGTCATTCTGGGCCCTGAGGCAGGTGAGGGTCTTGAGTTGCTGGCAAGGGGATGGGGAAGCAGGTGGACAGTGTGACAGAGGCAGCAGGTCCTCTTAGCCAAGGTGCACAGCCCCGTGAGCACGGTTGGGAGAGGAGCAAATGAGATGGCTTGGGCAGGAATCCCCAAGTGGGGCAGAGATGATGGGGACAGCATTGAGCCCTTCGTGTCTGGGGCTTCTGTGCTGCATAGGTGTCCAGATCTCCCAGGTGGCGGTAGTGAGGAGGTGCTGGGGGGCTGGAGGAGGGGGAGTGTGGTTCATATGCAGGGCCAGGGAGGTATGCAGGGAGCATGAGCCCTGCTGGGCAGGGGCCGGGCCACCAGGGACTTAGCACTCCACCTACCCACCAGGTGGTTTGCTCACTCCTGTGGGGCTTTTTGTTGTTGTTATTGTTGTTGTTTTAGGGTACCAGGGATTGAACCCAAGGTTACTTAACCACTGAGCCACATCCCCACTCCTTTTATTTTTTGAGACTGGGTCTCACTAACTTGCTTACAGCCTTACTAAGTTGCTGAGGCTGCAATCCTCCTGTCTCAGCCTCCCGAGTCTCTGGGATTACAGGTGTGCACCACTGTGCCTGGCCACTCTTGTGTTTGTAATGAAAAAGTCTGTAGCACTCTGAGCAGCTCTAGGTGTGAGGAGAGATGCTGGCCTGATTCCCTGTAGGGAGAGTAAGGAACAGCTTTCTCCATCTTCCAGCAATGGGGAGAGGAGGTCAGCTCAGACCCACGCATAAACATGGTGTGGAAAAATCACTCTAGCCAGCAGGGGGCAGTCTTGTCCTGATGTCCATTTTTCCATTAAGGGTGTGAGCTCTGGGCCTGCAGCCATCCCAGTCAGGGTTCTGGTCCTCTCTGAGCCTTAGCTTCCCCAATATAAAGCGTGGTCGGTGGGGCTGGGGTTGTAGCTCAGTGGTTGAGCATGTGTGAGGCACTGGGTTCGATCCTTAGCACTACATTAAAAAATAAAAATAAAAAAAATAAAGATATTGTGTCCATCTACAACTAAAAAAAAAAATGTGGTCTGTGCCAGTCGTGTCTTCAAGGGCAGACCGCTCCAGGCAGCCTCCTGGGTCTGTGGTGGCCAGCAGCAGGAGCAGGGCCAGTGTGGACGTGCATGTCCTCAGGGTGCCCCGCACTGCCCTGTGTCCCCACAGAAGCAGGATGTGTGTGGGAACCTGACGCTGCAGCACCACATGCTGGAGCCCGTGCAGAGGGTCCCCCGCTACGAGCTGCTGCTCAAGGACTACCTGAAGAGGCTCCCCAGGGATGCCCCGGACTGGAAGGATGCGGAGAGTGAGTGGAGGCGGGCCTGGGATGGGACAGGGACAGCTGCAGAAACCCCTGGGGTGGGGGAGAGGGAGAGAGGCAGAGAGACAGAGACAGAGGGGGAGGGAGGGAGAGACAGAGATAGAAACAGGATGGGGAGAGAGACACACAGAGAAGGGGAGATAGGGGAGAGAGACAGAATCACAGAGACACACAGAGAGAATCCCTCGAGGAAGTGACTTAGTAAATCTCCTCCACCAGACTTATGAGGGGGACTTATCTATTATGTGCTGCCAAACACTGGCGCCATCCAGAGTGTAGGCCCCCACAGGACCTGGTGGGACTGGTGAGGGCCGCTCCTGGTCCCCTAGCAGTGACCGTTGTGGCTGGTGGCAGACAGGACAGGAGTCCATGCAGGAGAGTGGGGTCCCACTTGATGTGGCCCCAGCAGGCTGCCAGCAAATGAGGTGTATTTGCAGGGCCATGGCCCCACCCTGTGCCTGGGCCGGGTGTCTGGAGCAGCCTGGGCACTTCAGAAGGGCTGTGGGAACCTCCCCATGGAGCAGCCGCCCACGGCCCCAGAGTCAGCCTGTCCTGAAAGTGTGCAGAGCCACTCTGTGCCCAGGATGACTTGGTTCCTCCTCCTGCAGGGTCCCTGGAGCTCATCTCCACAGCCGCCAACCACTCCAATGCTGCCATTCGGAAGATGGTGAGTGAGGGTCTGGCGGGGGGGGGGGCAGTAAATGGCAGAGCAGTGCAGGAGCCAGGGCCCGGGGGGCTGTTTTAGAGAGCACATTTACCCTGTCCCCAGGTGCCTCCCCACAGGGCACCTCATCCCTGCTCCAGGTTGGCCTCTTCAGGGAGCACCTTTGACCCTAGGTGGTCAGGGGCCCTGTCTCGTGCTGGACAGGCCTGTTCCTTACTAGATCTGTGATCTTCAGTCAGTTATTTAGTGCTTGCCCCTTACCTTCCCCATCTGTGAAATGGGGACACTGATGGCACTTTTCTCACTGGCCACAGGAGGATTGGGAGAGTCACTGCTCATTCTGTGTTTAAAACACGACTTGGCCAAATAAGTGTCAGCTGTCATCATTGTCATCATTAAATTACTCGTTCATTTCCTGATAGTGTATTTTAGTCTCTTTCACAGGCTGTCTCTGTACATGCCCAGCTCTCCAGTGGTACCAGATATATACCCAGCCCCCCAAATATGCACCAAGTGTGTGCCCAACCCCCAGCACCTACCAGGTACATACAAAGCTTCCCTAAGACACACCAAGTGCACACCTAGTTTCCCTAGTACACACTATATGCACATCCAGCCCACTCTATTACATGCCAACTGTATACCCCAGCCTCCCTAATACACATCAGGTGCACACCCAGTTTCCAAAATACATGCCAGGTGTATGTCTTGCCTCTGTAGTACATACCAGGTAGGTGCTTAGCCCCCACTTAGAACAAGCCAGGTAGGTATGCCCAGCCAGCTCTAGTACAGGCCCCAGGCATGCCATGCCCAACTTCCCTTGAATTTGCTATGTATAAGATTTGCCTCCAATACATGCCAGGTGTAAGCTCATCCCTCCTGGTACATGCCAGGTATAAGCCCTGCCCTCTACTAAGGGTACACACCCAACTTCTCGGTATATATACCAGGTACCTGCGCATCCCTATTTCCTGCAAGGTCCTCAGCCCTGCCCTGCTGTTCCTTTAGAATCCCCCACATCCTTCCTATGTTGTTTGGTCCACTTGCATTTACCTGCATCCATGCCAGAGACAGAAGGGTGAGCCAAACCCACCTGAGCCTAGGTGTGCAGGCCAAGATCATTCAAGTCCAACAACAGGAGCGGCTGAGGCATGGCAGCCCCAGACCCAGACCGTGTTGCTACTGTCAAGTGCCGTCAAGCTCAGCCCTACCTTCTGCTGCACTGACCTCCAGCTCAGAGCTGAGACCATGAGCTACTGACCCTGTCCCATCACACCTCAGGGTTCTGCCTGGCCATGTACCACCCAACCAGTGCTTAGGAAAGGTGATATGTGGATTGCGGCCACTAAACTGACCTCTTCATGTAATTGTCTGTAAACTGAAGATAATCATGGTGCCCACTTCACACAGTTAATGTCAGAATTAAATGAGTTAAACACATAGCAAAGGAGGTAGCTGTTATTTATTATTATTATTATTATTTATTATTATTATTGCTTGCGTGATGAACATCTATTCGTCCTTTAATACCCAACTCAAATGTCCCCATGTCTCCCTCCCATGCCATTGTCAGCAGGCCCATTACCCTATTGGGTTCTGGGTTGAAGTTGCAGTGAAGACTCTGTTCCTCTGGGTCCCCAGCAGCCCCTGTAGGCTTATGCCTGCCTGAATTCTGTGTCTCTTGCAGGAGAAAATGCACAAACTCCTGGAGGTGTACGAGCAACTGGGTGGAGAGGAAGACATCGTCAACCCGGCCAACGAGCTGATCAAGGAGGGCCACATTCAGAAGCTGTCGGCCAAGAATGGCACGGCCCAGGACCGCCACCTCTTCTTGGTGAGTCCAGCTGCCACCCCAGCCATAGAGCCCTTCACCTGCCCCTTCAAGTCCTGAAAAGAACTGACAGGGCTCAAGGACATGGCTCTCCTGTGTCCTCTCCTGTCAGGACTGAGGACATCATCTTTTGCCAGTGGCTCTTCCCTGTTTGCTGCAAAGATCTCCTATTTTTATCTCTTGTATCCATCCCTGTCCTCTGTGGGGATTGGGCCGTCTCCAGCAACCAGGAGAACGCAAACTGGAGCCTCACGTTGTGATTCCAACTATCCCAGAACCAAACTCTGATTTAGAGGGAAGGGGAAAGACAGGAAGGAATTACAGCGAGAGATCCACTCCAGGCCCCTGATAATTTCCTCTAGCTTCTATTCTTCTTGAATAAGCAGTTAGATCTTTGCAAGTTCCTTTCTCTAAGTAAGTTTTAGAAATTCACATTCAGCAAAACTCAACTTTGCTGTGCAGTTCTGACTTTGCACAAATTCAGTTGATGTAACCATAATCAAGTTACCGAAGAATAGGAGCACTGTCCCCCAATTCCCTTGTCCTGCCCCTGTGGAGTTTAGTGTTCCTGCAGCCCCTGGCTGCCATCAACCTGTTCTTGGTTTCTATAGCTTCACTTTTCCAGAACAGCACATAAGTGCTCTGAGACAAATCTGGTTTCATTCATTCAACAAGCGCATTGCTGGGTTTCATTCATGTTTGTGTATCAGTGGCTTATTCAAAAGTTTTGCTTTCTTATTACACAATTAGCTCATGTGCCTGGTGGACAAATGAAAACTAGGAATGGGACAATAATAAATCTATTGTCCACAATCATCTCCTTGCTCAAAGATAGATGTAACCATAGCTAAAATGATTGCACACATCTTTTTTTTTTTTTTAATAGGGTTTTACTAAGTTGCCCAGGCTGGCCTCAAAATCACGCTTCTCTCACCTCAGCCTCTTGAATAACTGGGATTACCACCTTGCCTGTCTCAATTTATTAACTTTTTATTTATTTAATCTCCTTTGTGGTACTGAGAATCAAACCCAGGGCTTCACACATTAGGCAAGTCCTCTGCCACTGAGCTACACCCCAGCCCCTCTCTGCATCTTTTAAAAAATATGCTTTACTTTTTGACCTTAAAGAAAAGGGCTGGAGTTGTGGCTCAGCGGTAGAGCGCTCACCTAGCATGTGAGAGGCCCTGGGTTCGATCCTCAGCACCACATTAAAAACAAATAAACAAAATAAAGGTATTGTGTCCAACTACAACTAAAAAAAAAAATATTAAAAAAAAGAAAGAAAAAGGAAAAACTTAGAAGGACAAAGTGTCCTGTGGCCACTCACCGTGTTGTCCCTCTTTCAGTTCAACAGCATGGTCCTCTACTGTGTGCCCAAACTGCGACTCATGGGCCAGAAGTTCAGTGTCAGGGAAAAAATGGACATCTCTGGTCTCCAGGTGGGTGAGCCCTTGTCTCTCAAGCCTGCCCTCCCCCACACTGGGGGTGGGGCACAAATAGGGGTGGGGACGCAGGCTCTGGCCACCAACCCTATATGTAACCAAGGGGTGGCTGGGACATCATCTTGGCCCTGGTATCTTGGGCTGGGTGGGCAGGGTTCCTCACTCTCTGGTTTGGCCCATCTGCCTGGTCCCTGCTGGCCCCATGTTGAATGATGGGCTGACACAGGAGGTGATTGGAATCTCAAGTGCACAGCCTCAATAGCCGCCGGGGTTGTCGCCTAAGGCCAGACCTCAGGGCCTCATTGAGAGGCCAAAAGGTGATGCTCAGGTTATAGGAACAAATCTGAGTGGATCGTGGGTCTGCTTCCCTGGCCTGGACCCTGGGCCCTGAGCTCTCTCCTTTCCTGAACCCTCTTGGAGCCAGCAGAGGGCTCACAGGTGCCTGTGTGTCCTTGCTATACCCTGGCTCTGTAAGCCTGTTCCATGTCTCATGGTGGCAGGTGGAATGGATTCTGGCCCCTGTGGGGAAGGCTTTGAATTAGCCAGTGCTCCAAAAATATTGGCTACATGAGAGTGTTTAATCATTTCCAAAGTAAAGTTCCTGGGTGAGGGAAGAAAAGTAAAGTTTTTTCTTAAATGACACCAAAAAATAAAACCCCTTCTTTCCTTGAAATTCTCTGAATCTAGGTTAAGAAACCCAATTATTACAAGTGGCTAACCAGAGAGGGGGAAAATACCTTTTTCCCTAGTTAGAAGCAACCATTTTCCCAGTGTTTCTCTATAAGAAATCAGTCCTGATAATGAATTTGATGTGTTAATGCAGTACTCAGCCTGTGGCTGGGAGAGTCCAGAGGTTCTGAGCAGGATCCAGAGTCTGTATTCCTTAAAGCCTCCAGCTGGCAGGTGGAGGGAGGAGGTGGATTCTGACGGGATTGAGGACCACAGGGACCACCAGTTCTGTTGTGTCACTGTGCTCTGTGGTCTAGTGCTGAGGATGGAATCTGAGACTCTAGAAGGAAACATCACTATTTCATCCGCTCTCTCTGGGCTCATGCTCTTCCATTTTCGTCTTTACACTGAGGATGCACCTGCCCACATGGACTCAGATATCTGTAAGGGGGTTCGGGCCTGCCTAGCTCTTCTCATATGATCCTCAACCCTCCTAAGGAGTGTACCTGCTGCAGGGAGGTGGGGCCTGGAAGTGCTGGTGGGAAAGGCTGGGCTGGGACTGGCTGGGGGCCCCACCTCTAGAGGAGGCTGATGGGCAGATAGGTTGGGTCAGGCATGTGATCAGCCATGTTCCAAGCACAGGGCCCCAGCCCTCTTTGGGCAGGGCAGACAATCCAGTATCCCCCATGGGTCAGCTCCTGCAGCAGCTGTCAGCAGCCACCATGACCTGTCACCTCTGACATCTCCCTAGGGAAAAATTTCAAAGATCATTTTGCATGTGAAAAAAAAAAATTTGCATGTGGCTGGTGCTGAGGAAGAGCTGGAATGACGGGCTTGAGTTTGTTTATGTTTTGTTCTTTGTTCTTTTCTCTTGTTCCTGCAGGTGCAGGATATCGTCAAGCCAAACGCAGCACATACATTCATCATCACAGGAAGGAAAAGGTCCCTGGAGCTTCAGGCCCGGTATGGCTCTGGCCTCCCTAGTGTCTGCTGCGCTCTGAACTTCTTTGACCTCATTGTCGCAAACGGTGTATTTTCCTAAATGCAATGACCTTTCAATATATTTTTATTTTTTTTTTCTTTTATTCACAATTCAACGTTTTACTACACCAAGGGGAGATCAATAAAAATTAGGCCTCTGCCCAGTTCCTGTTCCCCAGGTCCAGCAGACATTCTTAACCCTTGCTTAAGGATGCTTCTGGAAGTTTCTACACTCACCTACTTTTCAAAATTTTTATATCAGGATGATTTTTTTCAGTACTGGGAATTGAACCCAGGGCCTTGCACATGCTAGGCGAGTGCTCCGTCACACAGCCCCATGTACTCTTTCAAAAATCACCTCTCCACATGGGATAACCACAGATGCTATTCCCAGATAGCCTGGACCGCATCTTCCATTTTTCACTAAATTTTCATGGTTGTCCCCTATCCTCACACCATTTTCTAAAGCAACATTATTCTCCCTCATTATCATTAACAGGTTCCCATGGATAGGTCCCTGGACCTCCCTGGGTCTCACCCTGGCAATTGGTGACAGTGTCCTCATGCTTAGGTTTTTGTGTGTATGTGTCATTGTATCCATCTGATACATTTCTGACAACGTTGCTGGTTAAAGTGCAGTGTGTCTGTTGTGAATTTCAGAGGCTGTTGTCCCATTGCCAGGCTTGTGTTGTGAGTGTGTGGCACATCCAGCCTCCCACACCTCACCCCTGACTTGAGAGCCTATAACCATCTGCCAAGGCCCAGGGAGGGGTTGACTGGCCTTGCTGCAGCTGCCCTGAATGGCAAGCCTGGTCCTACCTGGCCACGATTGCTTCGGGCCCTGAGAGCCAAACTTCCACGCCTCAAGCCTCAGTTAGGAGAATGAGTGGCTGGTGTGTGCGCAGGGCGGAGAGAGACTGGCGGTCTACAGTCAGTCTCCAAGACCAGGTTAGTAAAATACTATTCTCGTTTTTATAGGACAGAAGAAGAGAAGAAAGAATGGATTCAGGTAAAGCTTCTAAATTTTTGAAATAACCAGATCCCCAAGTTATTGAGCAATGTGACCATTTCCTGCTGGAACAGAGAAGGTGGCTCTGTGACCATCTCCCCCACCGCCCATTGCTTCTCCCAGTGTTCCGCCCCTTGAAGTTAGGTAGTGACTGGCATGTCTTCATAAGCACCTTCAGATGCCACAAGACTTTCAATCCATTTGCCATTTTGAATTCCTCCCCCATAAATAAGTAGCCACAAATGGGCCCAGAGGGGCTGCAGGTAAGAGTCCTCCTTCAGAGGAGGTCTCTGTGGTCCCAATGGCTCCAAGGGAGAGCTATTCATTGAGGGAAAATAAAATGGTCCCAGGTGTGGGCAGTGTTCCGTGAACACCCAGACCCCATCCTTGAGGACAGAGGCAGGCAAGTGGCCCCCACAGTGTGCAAGTCCTCCTCAAGCTCTGATAGCCCTATGACTCTGTCCTGGGTCCAGGTCATTCAGGCCACCATTGAGAAGCACAAGCAGAAGAGCGAGACCTTCAGGGCGTTCAGCAGTGCCTGCAGCCTGGACGAGGACTCGGGCCTCTGCCCAGATTCCCCGGTGAGTCAGCAGCCTGTGCCAGGAGGGTGGGGATGGCTGGCTGCCAAGGAGAAAGGGGCAGGCATCCAGGAAGGGAGCTCAGACATGTGTTCACCTGCCCGCCCTTGACGGAGTGCCCCCTGCAGCCTGCTGGGCTCCACAGTCTGGGGGTCCGTGCCTGTGTGGAAGAAGTACCTTATTGTGTTTTGCCATCTGCATGCCAGCCCTGTGCGTGGAGGGGTCTTGTCTTCATGCCCATGGAACCTGAGTTTCACAGAAGCTCAGGGACACACCTAGATCACTGTCATCTCATCGCCATCATCACTGAGCCCCCGTGGCCTTCCTATATGCCACTGTGACCAACCCAGGATGTCCAATGGCTGCAGACATCTTTCTGCAGTTGTAAATTCTCCCCGAATTCTGCCCTCATGCTCCGGGAAATGTCAGCTCAGAGCCCTGTGGAGAGAGTATTGAGGGCAGCTCTTCTGATTCCCTGGGGAGCTGCCCTGGGGGACAGGGGTAGACTCCATATGGATTTGGGTCGGTGCAGGAGGCCTGCTGCAGGGTCTCCACTGAGTAGCCAGGAGGAAAAGACAGGGCTGAGGCCAAGGCAGAGCCTGGCCATCCCTCCTATCTGGGAGAGAAAGTTGAACAAGGAGGTTGATCTCAGCCTGCTGTGAGGAAGGCCTGGAAGTGTCTGTTCCTGGGTAGTGTGCTGGGTGGGGGCTAGGGGCATAGCAAGGACCCCTGGGAAGAGGAAACGTGATGCCCTGGGTCCAGGCTCTGTGGAGGTGCATCCAGGATGGACCAGCTTGCCAAGCCTTGCTTAGCAGCCCCATCTGTGGGAATAGCTCCACCCCGAACTCAGATCACAGACTTTATTAGACTTTGCTGATTCTTTCTCTTGCACCTCCTACCCCAATGCACAGAGGTGCTGAGTTTGAGGAAGTGACCCCCTGCTGCACAGAACATGCAGCCATGTGGCCTTGCAGCCACCTTACATTCAGCCTCTGAATTCCTTTCTAGATGGTGAGCACAAGCTCCATGGAGCCTGCACTGGTGACCGATGGCAGTGGGGGTGCCATAGGGGTAAGTGACCCACACCCAGCAGTCAACAGGAGAAGGAGGTGTCAGGGGTCAAGCAAAGCTCAGGGGTCAGCCTGCCCCTCCCCCCAGTGTGTTCAGGGCCAGGGTGTGCAATTGGAAGCTATGTCTGAGACCAGGCTCTGGTGACTTGGATCCTGGAGGTGGTCACTGCTGGGGCTCTTGGTAGAGGCCACGAGGGAGTCTGTTGGTGGTGGTCACATGGCTGTGTGACTGTGCAGGGAATTCTCTGAGCTCTACATGAACATTTGTGCTTGTTCCGTGTAAAATTTAGGCCTTAACAAAACATGTAATCATACTGAACCCAGGTCCAGAAGATCATCCACGGAAAAACCCATGTCAAAGAGACGAGTGTTGGGGAGAAAGAAAGGCTTTATTCAGCCGCCAAAGAATGGAGAAGTGGGAACTTTGCTCACAAAATAGCTTTTCCATTTCAGGAACTTGAGGAGTTGGAGATACAGACTAGGAGGAGTAACAGGGCAGAGGGCTAGGCTATTAAGGGAAGGACTGTTTTCGTCTAAATATCCTGGAGGAACTCTGGTGCCACCTCTTTTTACACCTTTCATGGTTTGGTGTTTCCAGTCATGGTGGCTGGCAAGTGCCGTTAGCCTTGAAGGAGGGAGGGGGGGAGAGACAGACAGACAGACAGACCAGGCAAGTCTACCCTACATTGTAGTTTGGGACAAAACACTTTTCAAATGACCAGCATGTCCACATCAAGAGCTGAGTATAAAAATCTGACCCAAAGGTTAAAATGGAACAAAGGGGAGAGGCATAACATGAAGGCCCATGCCAAGTGTTCTCATCTTGTCCAGTCTCCCACAGAACACGTGCCAGGCCTGGGTGAGGAGTCAGAGTTTTCAGCATAGGCTGCTTTTCAGTCCCTAGAAAATAACCTGGGCGGCCATAATCACAATAGTCCACGTGTCAGAGCTGTTACCTACAAAAAAACCTACTGGGAGACTGATAATGATCGCCCAGCTGTGTGACCTCCAGAATTAGTGATTTTAAGTCAACTAAGAGCAAGCGAAGCTAGCAGGTTTCTTTAGGTTCCCCCCCCCCGGTAATGTAGCAGCAAGGTACCAGGTCCTTAGGAGGACCCCAGTAAAGCATCCTGGCCTCAGACCCTCACCCTAAGCTGGTGCTCTCACCTCTCTCCTCCTGTATTCTCATCTCCCTTAAGTCAGAGCAGCCCCCAAGGGTGACACTCAGGGCCAGGCCATATGCTGCCAGCCAGGGACTCCCCTGAGACCTTGGAGAGGCCCCTCTCCCTCCATTTAATGTGGGAGATTAAAGAAGCACAATGAAGTCCCCCAGTGACTTCCTGCTCCAGTGAGCACCAGCACCTGGAGCCATGTCATTAACTGGGGCCCGACACTCACTAACACTGATGCCACAGGTAGCCCAGGAGCACCCTGGGTGGCTGCTGTGACCAGAGTGCTGGTAAGGCCATTCCTAGGCACCTTGCTGGGTCCTGCTGTACTCCGGGCTCAGGTTGGCTATCCCCAGCCCCAGCCTAGACATGGGCTCCTCCCCTCCCTGGGAGTCTTCCAGACACCACCACAGAGTACAGCCCTACATTCTCTGCACACCTGCCTCACTCCTCGTACTTCCTCTCCGTCTCCCTGTCTATCCTCCTGTGTCTCATGTCTGTCTCTGTCTCTGTCACACACCCCAGACGTCTCACTGCTCAGGGACAGGTGTGGGCCTACCTGGATGAGGCCTAGGCCAGCTGAGGACTCAGCCTGCCCATTCATGGCCAGCCCTTGAGGTCTCTGGTATCCCAGTCCTGTGGCTACTCTGGAGTTGTGTCATGGCCAGTCCCACTGTGGGGGAGGAAACAGGTTCAGGGCAGTGAAATGTGTTGGCCCTGAAGCAGATGTCAAGGAATCCCCGTGGGGACAGGGCCACCTGGTGGTGAAGAGCAGGGAAAGGCTGGGAGGAGAGGCACATACCTCTTTGGTAGGGTGACATCACTTAGCACTTCACGGAGCAGTGTGCAGCCCTGGCCAGGTAGGCCTGCCTGGGTGGCCTGGCTGGTGTCATCCCTGGGACCTGAGCTTCACCAGGTCTCATGGGTGTCTGGATGGGCGTCAGACAACCCTGTGGAAGTTCCTGAGGCTTCAGGGAAGGCTGGGGCCTTTCAGGGGTGGGACGAGGAGGCGAAGGGGGAAGCTCAAGACAAGCAGGCAAGAGGAGAGACCCCTTCCTCAGTGGCACTGCTGCCTGCCCACACAGCAGGCATCCTGGGGGTCAATTCTGTTGAAACTGAAAGTCAGAAAGTCAGAGGGTGGTACAGGAAATCAGCAGGGAAACAAATGTCTAAGCTCCCAGCTGGCTGCCTGGCTCAGCTCTTGTCTGGTTGTACCTGTTTCCTGCCCTGCTCCCTGAGATGCCCTGGACTCCCTTGCTCTGCCAGGCCCCGAGCCTTTGCCCCTTTGTCTGCTCTGCCCACACTTATTGTGTGAATCAGCTCATGGGCAACTTTTCATATTGCTCAACGGTGTGAGTGAGGCTGGTGGTACCCAGACCCATGTGGTTCCTGGTCCCTTTCCTGGATTTATTTATAGGGATTTACAGTGGGTACTTGTGAGTGTGTGGCTGCACCCACAGACTGTGCTGCCAGAAGGGTGCATGCTCACAGTCAGCAGGGGACTCCACAGCTCACACAACTGTGTGAGAACACTCCCAAGCAGCCCACATCTTCATGATGATGCCCTGGACTGGATCCAGTCTTCAGCCTGGGATGGGCCTCAGGAGGCATCACTGGTCACTAAGGCATATGAAAGCCACTTGTTTAGTGCTAGGGGTTGAATCCAGGGACACTTTACAACTGAATAACATCCATAGCCCCCACTTTTTTTTTTTTTTTCAGACAGGTTCTTGCTGAGCTGCCAAGGCTAGTCTCGAACCTGCAATCTTCCTGCCTTGGCCTCTGGAGTAGCTAGGATTGTGGGCACCCTGGGAAGCCACCAGTTTCTTATTTGTGCTGCTTTCCCTGGGGCTGAGCCCCCACGCCATGGAGATGGGACCCTCAATGCCCTAGAGATGGAGAAAAAGCAGAAGTGGGTGGGGTTGTGGTCAAGGAAGCCCTGGGTGAGGAGGACTGGGTTGTTTGTAGGAATAGCCACGCTTAGGGCTGGCCCAAGGGGCATGGGGCAGGTGGAACAGTCCATGGCAAGGGCTAATTGGGGGGTCAGTGCCCAGATCAGAAGTGTTCTAGCTGGAAGGAACCAAAAAGGTCATGTTTTAAAATGGTTTACCCTGTAGAAAGACACAGACTCAGAATTGGCCAAGGAGTGAGGCTCAGGCAAGTGTTACCTCCTCCAGCCTCAGTTTCCCCTGGAAGGAGAGAGGGAAGCTGTTGGGTGCCTAATACAATAGGCGCTTCAATGCCTGCCCACCTCCTTACCTCAACCCATGCCTGGCATCTCCCTGGGTAAGACTGTGGTCACTATGGTACTCGTGGCCAAATGACTGCTTGGTCTACCCCACTTGCCTTCTCCTGCCCAGAGAAGGCTCAGCCTTCTGCAGGTTCTGTAGCATTCACCCCATGACAGCCAGGTTCTTGGGGTCACAACTGCAGTTCTGGTCTCCTTATCTTTGTCCCTTCACCTGCACAAACCTGGGGCCTGCCCCACCTCCAACAATAGGCCTACAGCTGAGGCGTCCCCTGCCCCCAGTAGGTATCACTGTGTGTTTCCCATGGGTGTCTCCACCCCCACCGCATCCGCAGCAGAGCTGAGCTGAGCTGAGCTTTGGGTGAGACCTGGGATGGCTCAGGGTGCGTCTGTCGACCTGCACTGAGCAAACAGGGTGGGACATATATACGCACAGTGGGCATTTACAAGGTTCTCAAAAGAAAAATTTAATTCTGACACCAAAGAGTGATCTTTGCTCCAGAATTCCAAATTTAAAAGCTTTTTCTTAGCATATGTAGAAAGGAAAATGAATCTACCCATGGTACAGTGGTTTCATTTCCTGGGCTGAGATGTCTTTAGAGGTACTATCCCTCTAAGACCCTCTTTCCAAAGAGAAGCCAAACCCCAACCAGGAAGTTTTGTAAGGGGCCCCGCAGAACTCAAAGCCTTCCTCATTCTGCAAAAGTCCCCTTGTGTCCACAGAAAAGTCAGAGTGCAAAAGGTCCCAGGGTGCCAGACCTACTGTGGGTGGTGACACAAAGACCCAAGGCACCAGCAAGGACCCCACCCTGGCCACCCTTGTGCCAAGGACTCCCTCACAATGCGGGACTTGCTTTTCCTGGAGGAGGCCCACCCTGTGCTCCAGGAAAGAGCCATCCCAAGAAGAGTAGAGGGGCCCGGCCTGGCTTCTGCTGACCGCCTCCTGTAGGAAAGACCCTGTGCCGTGCCCTTGGCTTGTGTCCACCTGGATTTCCCATGCTGTGTCATTCCGCTGTCTGATGTAACCGATGTGACTCCATCAGGGCCACTGATTGGGGTCTGAGTCTGTCTTGCGGAGCTCTCCCCCCCAGTTCCCTGATGTGCAGCTAACTCCAATGAAGAAGAACTGCTTAGGGAACAGCCCTGTTGGCCCTTGGTGGAGACCAACTTCTGGGTCGACACTGGCATATTTTGGGTGGTTCGGGCGGAATTACTTAACCAGTTATCGGGGCCAACATCCTGGAAAGACTTGGGTCCAGCCTTCAGACATTCTGACACCTGTGCAGAGAATCTGAGCCTTTTCCTTGGGTCAAACTGCCTGGTAACCTCATCCAAGAGGGGAGTGTGGCTGGCCAGTAGACCCATCCCTGGCCACACAGGTGGCTTCCTCCCCCTCTGGTCACTGCAATCTACAAATCAAACCAGATCTCTGTGTTGAGAAACTAGTGTGGTCAGGGGCAGAGCCTCATCAGGGATGGGCCATGGGCCTTATTATGTAGGAGCCAGGAAGTGCTAGGGCCCCCGTCCTAGGGCTTGGCTTAGCTCTGCGGGCTGACCATAGCAGACTTGCCTGATGAAGGAGGCTGTCAGAACCCAGGGCACTGTCCCCAGCCCTGAGTAGGCCTCCTTGCCCCAGGAATTTTCTTCTGAACTTTGGCTGGGGCTGGGCCTCCACTGATCCTGGGGGCTGAGCTGTTGGCCACACGCCCCAGCACGTCACAGCTTTCCCTCCATCCCCCGATTCCCTGATGGCCCCACAGCTTCCTGGGTTCTCAGCTGCCTACCGGGTGCCATGGAAGGGTCCGCTACCCTAGGTCCCTGAGAGTCACAAGTCCGAGCTGTCTGGCCACCTGACTGCCAACCACTCCTTCCACCTGGCCCTTTGATTTCTCACCTGAGAAAGAGGAATGTGGGCACCCTGAAGGTGGGCAGGGGACAGAGGCTGCAGAGCCATGGCAGACCCCGGAGATGGCCCCCTTCCTCTGTGCTGTCCTTTTCCTTCTCACTGTCCGTTCCCTGCCCTGGGCCTCAGTTACTCGCTGCACCTTACAAATGGGGAAACTGAAGCTCAGAGAGGAGAAGTGACTCATCCCGGGCCTCTTGGCTGATGAGGGCCAGGGCAGGAGCCTGGGGACTGTCACTGGTCATAGTCAGACAGGGAGACTGAGGCTCAGCTGCAGCCTCGGTAAGGCTGCTCCTGTCCTCCATGCCACCAACCTCTCTGGGAAGTTCAGGTCGCATTGCAGGAGACAGAACAGGGAATCCAGCCCCTGAGCAGGGCCTGGGCTTGCCCGGTTTCCTCTTGTGTGCTCCCACACGCTCCCACACCGATACACAAGCACATATGGGTGTTTTAGGCACGTGGCAGAGGGAGGACCTGCCTGAGTGCCCAATTCAGAGCTGGATGAAAGATGGACTCAGAATCTCCAATAGCTGCAGGGTCGGAGATGGGGACACCCCGGTCCCTGGTGCCACATGCCATCTGTGCAGACTGCCATCCCAGTAGGCACCATTTCCCTCCAGCCTGGGCTCCGCTGATATTTTTTCTCAGACACACCAGATAGTCACTGGCCGAGTTGTTCCAAACATAAAGTTCTTGATCCACTTGGACTATTGCTTGATGGGATACGATGCACTGGGGTGGACCCTGGGGGTCAGCGCAGGAAGGGGGATCTGGCCTCCTTGACTCTTTAGCTCATTCCACTCCTCAGTGGGGCAGCGTGCTGCAGTACATTCATGGAAGCTGATGGCACCGTGTGCGTCTTTGTAGCTCGAGTCCAGAAAGCTCTCCTCGAAGGCCAAGCGCGACAAGGAGAAGCAGAGCTGTAAGAGCTGCGGTGAGACCTTCAACTCCATCACCAAGAGGAGGCATCACTGCAAGCTGTGCGGGGCAGTGAGTGGGGGCGAGAGGGAGGGAGGGGCTCCGACACCGAGCAGGGGTCCCTTGCCAGGTGCTCACAAGTCCTCAAGGGCAGGAGCTGAGCCCTGCCAGCCAGCGGCAGATGCGGCGCATGCGTGCTGCTGGTGAGTTCTCAGAACCACATGGCAGCCCCATAAGGACACCTCCAGATCCCGCCTCTTGGACGCAGATGTCCTTGAGCATGAGATTGTCCCTCTGCAGTAGAAGCTTAATCCCCTTTCTCCCGTCAGCTCCAGTGACTGACAAACATTCTTTGCAACTAAAAAGACGTTGGAGTTGGAACCACAGCGCCCCTAGCTGGGCGACCTTGAGCACAAAGGGATGGTAGTGTCCTTGCACGAGGAGCAGAGGAGGGACTGGAGGGGAGGGGTGTGGCCACGGTGGAGCGCTCTCCTGCTGACCTTCGCCCCAGTGCCCAGGGCCCCTGTGAAGAGGGACATCTCTGACAGACCCCCACAAACACCCACACCATCTCCATCCCTCTTCACTCACCTCCAGATCCCTTGCTCCTGAGAGTGGACTCTCGGAGCATGTAAGTGTCCCTGAGGAGCAGGTGCCCTGGAGCGCACCTGTAATCCCAGTGACTCCAGAGGCTGAGGCAGGAGGTTTACAAGTTCAAGGCCAGCCTGGGTAACTTATTGAGACCCTGTCTCAAAGTAAAAAAAATAACAGGGGCTGAGGTTGTAGCTCAATGATAGAGGACCCCTGGGTTCCATCCTCAGTACCAGGGGTAGGGGAGGGAGGAAGAAACCAATGATTCAAGTATTTTTAGGTTAAGGTATTAAAATTACATCTGTTAGCAAGTGGATCTCACCACAGATGACATGGAGATGTTTTTTTCAAAGGGTGGCAACAGTCTGTTCCTTGCAGGTGTTCCTTGTCACGCCTTTATGTAAAACCTTGCCATGCTGGCCAGGGTCTAGAAGAGGAAGGAATAAATGGATGAGTCCTTGGATGGGTGGGTGGGTGGGTGGCTACATGGATGGATGGATGATGGATAGATGGGTGGTGGGATGGATGGAAGGGTGAATGGCTGAGTAGTTGGGGAGAAGAGTGTGGGGAGTACAGGATGGCCCATAGGCTGTGGCTCAGGCCCAAGCTATGCCTGGGTCAGGGAAGCCAGCAAGGTCAGGTGGAAGATGGAGCTTCTGGAAGGTTTGTACTGTGGGTTCCTGTGCTGGCGTCTTGGTGGGAAGCAGATGGGAGACAGCTGGAGTCTCTCGTGAGGAAGGAATGGAAGAGGATGTGAGAGGTGCTTATCCAGAGCCTGGGCTGCCGTGGAAGGGAGGGAGGAGCCCAGGTCAGCTGACTGAGGTGGAGTGGGGAGGGGCCTGGCATCTGACAGTGCGCAGGACAGGGTGGGAGGGCTCAGCTGGCTGTGCCCAGGGAGGGAGCCGTGGGAGCCCCAGTCTAGATGGGGGTCAGGAAAGCAGGGGAGATGGCCCAGAGAGGAGTGAGCATCTCAGGAGGGGTGGCTCCATGCTGCAAGGGCTCACAGGTGCTGAGACCAGCATCATCCTTGACCACAGGGAGGCCAAGTTTGGTGTGACCCAGGCAATGTCAAGTCAGGGCATGGAAATGCCCAGGGTTGAAAAGAGAAGGGGGTGCTGAAGTGGGGGGGTGCAGAGAGCTGGGTCAGGAGGAGAGGCTTGTGTTCTGGGGAGATGACCCAGTACAGGGAGGAAGACTGAGGCAGAAGAGACAATGGGACAAGGCCCAGAGAAATGGAGGAGTCTGCCAGTGGGGATGGGGTCCAGGGTAGTGAGAGCTCTGGAAGAGTCCCAAAGGGGCACCGGTTGGCTTATTTCCATGTTCTTCCGTATTCCATTTTATGCATGGATTTCCCTGTTCATGCATCATGGACACTTGGGTCACCTTCATCTTTGAGGGATTGTGGACAGTGCTGCTAGGAGCTCTGCACCTGTTTCTTCCAGTTCCTGTTTTTGGTTCTTTTGGTGTATGTCCAGAGGGGTTTTGCTGGTTCCTGTGGTAATTCTATGTTTAATTTTTTGAGCAGGAACCACACTGTACCATAGCAGCTGTGCCATTCTACATCCCCCTGATAGTAAAAAGTTTCCAATTTCTCCATCTCACCGACACTTGTTATGTGTGTGTGTGTGGGGGGGGGCATCGGGATCTGAACCCAGGGGTGCTCTGTCACTGTTACATCCCCTGACCTTTTTATTTTGAGACATAGTCTTGCCAAGGCTGGCCTCAAACTTCGAACCTTCTGCCTCAGCCTCTCGAGTCGCTGGAATAACAGGTGTTCATCACAATGCCTGGCTATTTTTTTTTTTTTTTAAATAATAGCCATCCTGAAGGGTGTGAGGTAGTTTCTCCTTATGTTTTGATTTGTATTTTCCTGATGACCAGTGATTTGGGGTCTTCTCATGTGCTTGGTGGCTCAGCCCATTCTTTTTGCATATAGATCCTTGAACTCTGGGTCATCCAGGTAAGGAGGACAGGACATGGGGGCACCAGTCTTGCTCTGCCCTTAGAGGGGGTTCCTGGCCCCCTCCTCATTCTAGGCCAAGCCGTTACTCCTCCCACGTTGTTGAGTCTCTCCTTCTCCTCTGCCTGGGTTGCGGGGTCACAGGTGCTCTGTGTCTTGCAGGTCATCTGTGGGAAGTGCTCCGAATTCAAGGCTGAGAACAGCAGACAGAGCCGGGTCTGCAGAGGGTGTTTCCTGGCAGAGCGGGTAGCCCCTGCAAGTCCCAGTGCTGAGGCTCCTTCTGATTCCAAGCAGAGCACAGAGGTGGGTGGCCCTGGTTCCTCAGATTGGAAATGATGGGGAAGGGGTCTCAGTGGACTTCACAGGTCCTGGAACCGGGGAGAGCTAGTTGGAGTGATTGCCAATTGAAAGCAAAATATCATACAAAGTAAGTGCACATTGGGCTTCTCAGGGCGGCTCAGGGCGGAGGCTTGGGAATCATTCTTACCCAGGGGTTAGATGGGAACCTGTGTCAGCTCCACTCCCTGTGGCCCTGATTAGTATGGAGCTGCCCCCAAGTCCAGCACTGAGGTCTACCCGATGGCCTGCCTCCCTGCTAGTCCTTAGGACAGGCAGGTCCTGGAGGCACGTGGGAAGTCCCAGCTCCCCACCCTACTTCCCCTGAATATGGCCACTTTTCTAACACAGTCCCTACTTTCTGAAGTCCTAGGAAATCTGAGAAAGGGAAAACATGCTTTTCCAGAAAAATGTATTGCCCTCTCTCTCCACTTGACACACTATGATGTTCTCAGCGCCAGCTTCAAGAAGTTGGGTCTCCTGGGAACTGTTTATAACATTGGTTTTCCTCCTAAGGCTTCAGTTGGGTGGCCAGATAGGCTGGGGTCAATGTGTTGTCGAAGCTCCTGACCATCCTGGCTCGTAGCTGTCAGGGGTCCCTTCTCTGGGTTTTTGCTCTAAGAGGTCACAGATGTAAGGATATTAGGACCAGGGCAGAATGGAGGTCCAGTAGGATGCTCCGTGCCCTGCCCACCTGGGCCCACCTTGTTCTGCATTGTCAATACTGACACGTATTCTAGGAGACCTGTGGAGGGTGAGCTCAGGCCTCAAAGGGCCACCAGGTCTTAGGAGACCAGATCTAGCAAATGGTGTTGGAACCACGTGTAGATGTCTCAGGGGCTCCTCTAGAGCACATCACCAGGACCTGTGTGTGAGGCAGGTAAGGGAGTTGTATGTGTGTGTGGCATGGGAATTGTGTGTGTACGCTTGTGTGGTGGGTGTGCTTATATGTGGCGTGTGGTGTATGAAGAACTGAAACAGGCAGGGTCCTTTGCATGGTGACCTACACTTGGTACTTACTATTAGGCTTTTCTCCTGAGGTTTTGACCCAGTGGCCTCACTCCCGATGTTCTACAAACTCCTCATGACTTTGTGGCACCTGAGCCCCTTGGACTGCCTGGAGTGACCCCTGGAACCAAGTGAGGCCGGACCCAGCCTCCCTCCAGGTCTCAGCCGCATCTCTGTGGCCAGCTCCTTCTGAGCATCTCTGGCCCCTCAAGGGAGAGACCTCTACAGTTCAGTGACCTCACCTGTCTCTGTGTTCCTAGAAACCACCCGCTGTGGATCCCCAGCCCAGCCTCATCTGCGGCCCCCTGTGGCTGTCAGACAATGGCACATCCTGGACTGAGGTATGGGCCACCATCCCCGCATCGGACCCCCGGGTGCTGGACCTGCGTGGCAGCAGCGAGGTATGTGTTCCCTGCCCCAGGTCATTGCCTCTCCTCACAGCCCAGAATCGCAGGCCTGTAGCACTCACAGCAAGTCTGGGTCACTCTCCTGGGGCTGACCTATTCTGTGGTCTTAGGCCTCAGTTTTCCCAGCTGCCCAGAATAACCCTCCTCCCCACCCTGAGGAGACAGAACCCCGTGATGCCAGGACCCCAGAGCCAACCAGGGGATGGGGGGGCAGGCAGGGTGCACAGAGGGCTGGCCCCTCCCTCCCACACACACTTGTTTGTTCACCTGTTCATTCGCCCTGGCTGGACGCAGCTGGGAGTACAGAACGTGGCAGGTGCAGCTCCAAAGCCCACATGCCCCCTCGTTCATCAGGAACTCTTGCTCAGTCCCTCTCAGTCCCAGTTACTGACTGCCCCTGTCACAGGGGCTCCCTGGGACTTGGGCATCAGAGGGAAGCCATGGGGCCTGGGGCTCTGGTGAGGTGGGCAAGGCCCCCTGCCAGCGTCCTCCCAGGGGCAGCCTGTCCTGCTGTCGAGGAAAATGCGGGCATGTCCACAGGTCCATCCGGCTCAGAGTTGGCCTGGCACTGGGCATGGCAGTCTAGGGGCCTGCTCAGGTGGTGACCCTCTCTCTTGCTGCAGGATGGCCGGCTGCCGCACGCCATCCCTCTGTCTGGCTGCACGGTGGGCACTCCAGACCCCGAGGAGGGGCTGCCAGCGGGACACCTGTGGAAGCTGCAGCAGGGTCAGCAGCACTGGTACTTCAGGGCCCCCTCCAGGGAGCTGCGGCAGAGCTGGCTGGGAGCCCTGCGTGCTGCTGCCCACGGGGACACCACCCAGGAGAGCCCTGGTGCCCCGCAGCCCCAGGCCCCGACTGGCACAGCTTCTTCCTGAGCAAAGCTTTGCTCTCTGTGACAATGACCCGTGGAGCCTCTGTTCTCCTGGAGGCAACGTCTGACCACGTGGAGAAGTCAAGCACTGCGGGGGCGGGGCTGTGGGAAGTCCGACGGCTCAGACCCTGGAGGCTCTCTCTGCTTTGATGAGGAGAAACTCAGGCCCGGAGAAGACCACCCGCTTGCCCAGAGTCACCCAGCACGTCTCAGGAAAGAGCCCAAGCCTGGCTCCAGCCCAGCAGTGTGACGGGAGCAGGGAACGTGGGCTACTGCCACAGGCAACGTCCTCTGAGTCGGTCCTGTGGTCGCTTTGGCTCGTGAGAGAGAGGAGGCTGTGTGGGTGCTGCCCAGCGAGGACCACTTCCCACCGGGTCTGCCGTTGCTCCTGGAGTGGGCAGTGCTGCCTGGGGTCTGCCCTGGCCCCTGTGGAACTGGACTGGGACTTGCTTCTCGGGGCTCTACCTTCCTTCTCTGCCCTCTCTGAGGCTCTGCCTCACAGCTTGCTGCCCTGTCTGAGCTACCGACGGAGGGACCAAGGGGTGGACCTGCCCTGTCCCACAGGACTCACAGTTCCTGAACAATCACACTCAGAAACACTGCTGGGAGGCTGGCCCTGGCCCTGTGTGGTGGGCGTGGGAGACTGTGGCTGTCCCCTTCGCGGGTGGATGCCGGGCTTGTCTGTGTAAATAAACACTGGCTCTCAGCACGTGGGCACAGCCTCAGGGCCCCCCCCCCCAGGAAGGTGATGACGCAAGGGTGACAGAATTGCATGGGCTACTCCCTGGCCCAGCAATTCTACATCTCTGGTCCAACCAAGGGTGTTGGGGTCTTGTGTACAAGACGTGGGGGACATGACAAAGGTCATGAGGGTGGGGGTACTGTGCATCAGAGCCCTGGGGACCAGTGGGAGGTGGGGGAGTTAGAGACTGATAACGGGGGTCTAACAGCCACACAGCACTATGTGGGGACACCTGGGCAGACGTGGGGTGCCCACCTGGGAGGCTGAGAGGGTGGGTGTGAGCCAGAAATGGGTGATTGTCACAGGTAGATGGGGACACAGGTAAGGTGGGGCCCGGGCATAGTGAGCTGGGGTGGGGCAGAGGCAAGGTGGGGGAACAGAGTGGGGGAACCGGCTCCTGCAGGAGACTCCTGGGCTGTGTGGGGAGGCCCCAGGACACTGTGCGTGGAGTCCCTGCTACACCTGGCCGTGTGCCTGGTGCTCGCTGTGCTGATGGGATGTTCTGGTCTTGCTTCACCCTGAGGAAGCTGAGGCTCGAGGAAGCAAAGCAGCTCCATGCGCCCACCTAGGAGCTGGGGCCTGGTCCTTCTGACTGTCTCTCAAGCAAATGCATCAAGTGCCCCACCCAGCTTGGGCCTGGGCAGGGCTTCAGGTGCAGGAGGCACAAGGGCCCCACGTGGTGGCTGGAGCAGCCCTGATGTCACTTTCCTACTCTCAGCCTCTTCGAGGCTCACACCCTCGCTTGGGCCTAACACGGCTCCACCTGCTCCCATAGCTGCGTTCATTCCTGCCATCTCATCACCACCCCAGGATGTTCCCACTTGAGGGGGGGAAACAGTCACGGACAGATGAAGCCTGTGAGACTCACGGAGCCATCAGCTGGAATTGGCCCCCTGGACACAGTGACTCCAATAGGGAATGCCGTCTGTGGGGGTCCAGAGACTGCTGTGGGGTTCCCAGGGTGGGGCCCGTAACCCCAACCTCTGTCTCCAGCTGCAGCAGCCCAGTGGGGATGGGAAGGGAGACAGGGCTCCAGGACCTCACAGTGGCTGTGTGGGTGAACCGAGGCCAGTGCTGGACAATGTGGGGAGCCTCCCCCAGTGTGGGCCTGAGAGACAGAGGGAGCTTCCAGTGTTTTCTAGAGGTGAAAGAAATCCGGGGAAAAAAAGAAAAGAGAAACAAACAAACAAAAAAAAGGAAACCCGGGTATTCTTTCTTGTGAAATATCCTGATAAATGTTAGCCGTTGCTGCAGTCTGAAATCACCATGTTCCCAGCCACCCCTGGGTGGCAGAGGGTACAGCTCAGTCCACAGAAGGTAAAACTGCCAGGAATCAGGGGCAAGGTGCCGAAGGGCACTCAGCTCTATGTCACCGTGGGCCTGAGGCAGGGCCTGCTCTCAAGCTCTGTCACTCACCGCGCAGACCTGCCGGGTGCCAGTGGGGCCTGGTCTGGAGGCCGCAGGCTGCTCTTCCTATTTTTGCCAGATTAGGAGACCAAGGCTCCAACAGGGGCAGTGAGGGGCCTCTGCCTGCAGAACCATGAGCCACTCCACTGTGGGTCTGTCCCCAGAATCCCCTCAGCTGGACACCCTGGCAAGAGGGCTGCTAGGAGCATCTGCCTCAAGCCTCCGTACCCACAAGTCTGGGCGACCTGGGCCTCAGTCACCTGCTCTGCCCCCATAGCCCAGGCCCAGGCACACACCACTGCTCACCTGTGGAACAGTGACAATTAGCCAACCATGGGCAGGTGCTGGCTCTCCGCCTCTTCCCTGTCCTTCCTCCTCCTCCTCCTCCCCAAGGCCAACCCCTCCCTCACAGGCACAAGAGGCCACCCCTGGCCTGGGAAGAAGGGCCCCAAGTTGAGCTGGGGGAGGTGGCTCCCGGGGTCTCAGAAACAGGATCCGTGGTGTCCTGTGCCCATCCCAGCCCACTGCCTGCACGGCCTTCAGGTTGGCAGCTCCTGGTGCCAGTCCAGGGACAGAGCTTAGAGGACAGGACTCCTGAGCAGAAAGGTTTCCCCAGGTCCAAACACAGGAGAAAAAAAGAGAAAAACAGAAGAGAGGAGTGGACAGGCCCACAGCAGAGATGTTGGAGCTCAGCTTCTGCTGTAGGTAGCAGAGGCGGCTGACGGCCTCATCTGGCACACCAAGCCCAGAGTCAGGTGCTGGCTGCATCTGCAGCGTCCCGGGGAAGAAGATGCAGCCCACAGTAAGGCCTGATGCAGCTAGGTGCCCAATACGTACTGCCTGAGAAGAGAATCATGATTCAGAGGGTGTCTTGGCAGTAGTGAAACAGGACCAGGGAGAGGAGTATACTCACCTGGGGTCACACAGTGAGTTAAGGGCTGGCCAGGATTCATTCACTCACTGTCCATATCATGTTGCTTATGTGCCAGGCACTGCTACCACACCTTCTGAGTGCCAGCCCTATGAGAGAAGCAAGTGTACTTCGGATGTCACTTGGGTTCTTGGAACAAGGGGAATTGAATGCCACCTGTACCCCTGGCCCTGCCACACTTGTAGCCTGGTTTCCTCCGGCTGCCCCACCTTCAGAGCCCACAGCTTCCTTCCACCTTGTACCTGCTCTGCTCTGGGCCCGGGCTCTGCCTGCAGGTCCTCCTTCCTGGAGGGCCTCCCCAGAGGTAATCTTCCTGCCTCAGCCTCCTGAGTAGCTGAGGTTACAGGCCTGGGCCACTGTGCCTGGCTCCACTTCTTGTTTGGCTCCTTATTCTCTTGTTTAGCCTGCTTCTCCAGGGAGAGCAGAACCTCTGAGAGGGCAGGATGCGGCCCCTCCAGCAGAGCCTGGCACAGAGTAGGAGCAGACAGCCTTGGGAAGGCCCGTGGTCCTCCCACTGTGTCGCACGGCCTCTGGACACTTTGGGTCTGGAATCCTCATCTACTGATGGGGAAATGGAGGGTGCATGAGGTCCAGCACTCTCCTGCTTCACTTCTGGGTCCCATCAACACCAGCGACACCTCCCTCTCAGATGCCTGATTCCACCCTAGAGACAGGCACACTGAGACCCAGACAGGCCACCACTCTCCCAGGACAAGGCAGAGGGGGATTTGGACCCAGGTGGATTAGACACCACCTGGGCTTGTCTCCCACCCTCCCATGGAGGCAGCAGGTCAATTTGAAGCCCCAGATCTTCATATAACCCTGGACACCGCCCCCCACCAGCCACCTGTGGAATCCTCAGGGTCTCTGCCTTAAGTAGGGACCTCTCCTACCTCCTGGAACCCAAGCCCCTCTGAGCAGCCTGTCCTGACCTGGCTCTGGGCATCTGGGGAGGAGGATGGGCTCACCTCTGTCTCTGCAGATGAGTCCCCTCTAGGTCCTACAGGGAGAGCCATGAGCCCAGCTGTCAACCATGATGGCTGCATCATGACCCCGTGGCCTGATCCTTTCTGATACCTGCCCGAAGTGGGCAGGGCAAGCTGTCTATGCAGGTGGAATCTGGCACAGGGTTGTGGGGCTCAGGCCCACCCACCCTTCTTGGCATCTCCCCCTCTCCCTGGGTTGAGGCAGCCATGGTCCCTAAGGGTGCCAAGTGGCCCCTGCAGCCGCCGGTTGCCCCTGCCCACCACACCTCTCACATGGTCACGGATCCTACATCCATTCATGAAGGAGAAAACTAAGAGGAGATGCGACCCAGCAGAGGCCACAGGCTCCTCCTCAGAGACCAGGCTCCTCCCCAACTCCAGGGATGCTGGATGAGGCTGGGCTTGGAGTCTGGGGGACCAAGGATGGAGGCCGCTGGGTCAGGGCAGGCCTGGGGAGGCAGCTGGCTCCCACCTACATTCTGAGCATTCCATCCCAGGCCTCCAGCCTCGCTGGCCCCAGGGCCTGCTCCACCCTGCCTGCTGCCCCTGTGAGTTTCTGGGCTCTGTGCCTGCTGCCAGCCGGGAGCTCCGGCTGAGGCTCTACCGTCCTCAGGAAGGCTGCATCTTAGCCACAGCAGCGAGAGCACGGGGTTCCACGGGAGCCTCAGTGGCCTCAAGCCTGTCAGGTTTCCCTTGAACCCTGAGGGCTCTCAGGCCCCTCCCTGCTGGGCCAGGAAGCCCACACCCCATGCTGCCCTAGGGTCTCCAAGGCACCCCTCTCACCCGTCTCTCTGCTGCCTTGCTCCTTGGTGCCTTATCTCCTCTTCACCAATGGAAGCCCTATGCTGGCCCCAGGATGGACTCAGACCTCTCTGACCAACCAGAACCATACGAGGCTACTACGCCTGGGGTCAGGGACAGCAGTGACACTCACCTCCGAGGAGAACTGGAACTTGGGAATGGGTTGTTTGAGCTCAGAATTTCTGGAAAGTCAAGGATATACCAGGAAGTGGACTCCACCTTTTATATCCTGTGACATGGGCAGACCAATGAGCATCCCAGTTCCCTCAGCCACAGGGGTTGGGTCAGGATGGTCGTGTGAACCAAGATGGAGGTATGTGAGTCCGTTTTTTTGGTCACTGTGATAAAGCAACTGAGAAAAACAATGTAAAGGTGGAAAGATTTATTTGGGCCCATGGTTTCAGAGGTTCCAGTCCAAGGTTGGCAAGCTCCATGGCTCTGGGTTTGAGGTGAGGAAGAGCGTCAAGATAGGAAGGGTGTGGTGGAGCAGAGCTGTCACCTCAAGGCGGCCAGTAAGAGATGGGGGGGAGGGGGAGGAGAAAAGGGGAGGGGGAGGGGGAGGAGAAGGAGGAGTAGAGAGGAGGGAAGGGAGGAAAGGGCAGGAACAAGGTATAGTTTCCAAAGAGCACACCCCCAGGACCTACTCCTTCAACTAGGTCCCATCTCTTTCAGTTTCCGCCACCTCCCATTAGTCCACCCCAACTGCGAGTCCACTGATGAGGTCAGAGCCTCATGATCCAACCACCGCCCCAAAGCTCCACCGCTGAACACTGCTGCTCTGGGGACCCAGACTTCAGGACAGGGGACATTCCAGATAAAAACCATAACAGAAGGTCACATGACCTCATGGAAGGAGTGGGCTATTCCTGAGCTCAGGAAATCTTGGATCCAGAAGGAAGTGTCTCCCAGTGAGGCCCAAACAGAGGCAGAGATTTCATCTAAAACAGTGACGTGAACAGGTAGATTTCACATAATGATTGATCTCCCGCTAACTGCTGCCCTCCCCCATCTAGCAGCCACTACAGATCAGCCTATTCCCTCCAGAAGGTTCTGCGTTGGCCATATTTCTCCCACCCATAATACAGGCTCACAGCATCTCTGAGAAGGGCAAAATCCTTCCTCCTTCCTTCCAGGGACAGGCCTGCCCTCCAGGAAGCTCAAGTCTTTTACACCCCATCCCCCAAAACCTCAAGCTCTGCCCACTATAAATGCTACATGCATCCCAGAAAGGGGGCATGGCTTTCCATTTCTGTATCCAAAAAGAAATAAATCATCTACCCCCAAAATAACTCCTGTCCCCAAAGGGCATGTTGATGCTCCAATCGCCCATCCATTTCTAAGAAAGATAATTTGGGGGCTCATTCAAAGCACTCCATTTCCAAGAGTCAGGAAGTGGTCAGTGGGCTGCATGAGGCCCTAAACCTTGGTCTCTGTAGGATTTAGCTATCTTCTCTTGTAGCCCCTCAGAGGAAGGGACTAGGGTTCTCACCCTGCCTCAAGAGGAGGACCCCACTGCTCAGCACAGGGAGGCCGTGTCTTAGGTGGACTCTCCTAGTAGCAAACTCAGCTCCCTGCATTAGAATGCGAGGAATTTAATTGGGAATTGATCCAATATGGGAGTGGAGAGCCAGGCAGAGAAGGGATGGAAGCTGATACAAGGTAGAATAAATTGACTAGTGTCCCTCAATTCCATACCTTCCTGGAACTTCATTATGTGACTTTATTTGAAAATAAGGTCTTTGCAGATGTAATCAGTTTAATCAAGATGAAGTCTCGGTTGGGGTTTGTGGAATGAGGTATTTCAGTTGGGTTTGGTGTGATTAAGTATAGCATAGCCAGGCATGGTGGCACATGCCTGTAATCCCAGTGGCTCAGGAGGCTGAGGCAGGAGGATCGCGAGTTCAAAATCAGCCTCAGCAACAGTGAGGTGCTAAGCAACTCAGCAAGACCCTGCCTCTAAATACAAAATAGGGCTGAGGATTGGTTCGCTGGTCAAGTGCCCCTGAGTTCAATCCCCAGTAACCACTACCACAAAAAGTATAGCATAGTCAGGGACACACAGACCAGAAAGGCAAATTGACCAGTACTCACAGAGCCCAGAGAGCAGAGGGCAGCATGTCTTACAAGGCCCCTTGGGAAAAAAGGGTGCATTTGGGACATGCATGCTCAACCAGGGCCAAGGAGCAGGAGAACAGGGCCTGTGGACCTAAGCCTCTGCTGGGGCCTGGCCGGTTACGGAGGTGGGTTTCCTGAGACAGGGCTGGAGGGGTCAATTGGAAGGGTAGGGGCTTCACTACCCTTGAAGTGCTGGGTTACACTGTCAAGTTCACCAGAGTTAAAGCCGACGAGGTCGAGCAGTTCAGGATATGGGGCCTTATCTATCTAAAAGAGGAATTGGGTGGAGACCATCTCAAAATATGTAGGTCATGTGTGACGAGGAGGGGACAGTGAAGAAGAAGGAGGCTAAGGCAGAATTCATGTGAATGACAGTCACAACAGCCACGTTGGATTAGGAAGAGCCCGAATCCATTGGTGGGGTGTGCTGGTCAGAAGAGGGCAGGACACGCAGAGGCACATACAGGGAGGAAGCCAGAGAGATGTGATTCAGCCAGGAGCCAAGGAATACCACGGACGTCTGGAAGCAGCCAGAAACTGGGAAGAGGCAAGGAAGGACCCTCCCCTGAGGCTCTGAGAGGAAGAGCCACCTTGAAGGGTGCCTCCCTTGCTGACTTGTAGCCTCCTTGAACAGAGAGGATTTCTATAATGTTAAGCCATCGAGTCCGTGGTAATTTTTACAGCAATCCTTGAAAATGTGGAAATGGCTTTGGTCTTGGGTAACACAGGCTGGAGAGGTTCATTCAAGGGGTGCCATGGTTTGAATGTTATTTTTTTTAATTTATTTTTTTTTTCTAAACAGATACAACTTTTTTATACCTTTATTTTATTTATTCATTTTTATGTGCTGAGGATCGAACCCAGTGCCTCACACGTTCTAGGCAAGCGCTCTACCACTGAGCCACAACCCCAGCCCTTAATTTGTTCTTTTTAGTTATATATGACAGCAGACTGTATTTGGACATATTATGTATACGTGGAGTATAACTTCCCATTCTTGTGGTTGTACATGATGTGGAGTTTCACTGGTCGTGTATTCACACATGAGCATAGGAAAATCGGAAGATGTCTGATTCATTCTACTGTCTTCGGATTCCCATCCCCTTTCCCTTCCCTTCATTCCCCTTTGTCTAATCCAAAGCACTTCTATCCTTACCCCCAACTTATTGTGAATTAGCATCCGCATATCAGAGAGAACATTCGGCCTTTGGTTTGGGGGGATTGGCTTATTTCACTCAGCATGATAGTCTCCAGTTCCATTTTGGATGTTATTTATCTCCCTAAAAGGTTCATATGTTAGACGTTTGACTCTCAATGTGGTGGTAGGAGGCGGGAAGTTTAAGAGGTAAAGCCTAGTGGGAAGTTCTAGGTGATTGGGGGCATACCCAAAGCTGAGCTGATGCCAGGGTCATGCCCTTGAACCTCCAGAACAGTGAGCTAAATAAACCTCTTTTCTTCACCAAGTTCGCCTGCTTCAAGTATTTGGTGATAGTAGTAGAAAATGATAGGAAAAAAACCCAGTACTATAGTTTGAATATGTCCCTACAAAAGCATTTATTGGAAATTCAATCACCTTTGTAACAGTGTGAAGAGATGGGAATTTAAGAGGGGATTAGGCCGTAAGGGTTCTACCCTCATTAATAAATTAATGCTGTTTTCATGGAGTGGGGTCCTTATAAAAGGATAACTTAAGCCTCTCTCTGACTCTCTGCCCTCTGCCATATTACATTATGGGAAGAGGGCCTTTGTCAACGCCAACACCTTGATAGTAGACTTTCTGGCCTCCAGAACCATGATTTTTATTGTTCATGAAACACCCCATCTGTGTTATTTTGCTATAGCTGAATTGGATTGACTTCAAGGGATTGTTGGTGGAAATATGAACATTTATTTAAGGTTCTCCTTGTGAGGGTTTAGAAAGAAATGAGGAGAACCATAGGAAGAGCTCTCATTGCCTTACAGAATGAATTAATCATCATTAACAGAATATTAGTCGAAATATGAACATTCAGGTGCTTCTCTTGAGGGCTCAGGAGGAACACATTTGGGGGCACTGGCAGAAAAGTGAGCTTTGTTATGGAGTGGCAGAAAACTTGGCTGTTGGGTGGAAAATGGAACTTGTGAGCAATGAACTTGGATATTTAGCCAGGGAGATTTCCAAGCGAAGTATGGTAGATATAGTCTGGTTTCTTCTTGCTGCTGTAGTAAAGATTGAGAGCAAAGCGATAAATTGAGGAAGGAAGTGTTGAGTGAAAAAGGAACCAGCCCCTGGTGATTTGAGAGGTCCTCAGCAGGTCCAGATTGCTAAAATTAGGAACTCCACTGCCAGGAAGGTGTGGTCTGAAGACAACCCCAAAAACGTTATTGAATATTTTTGTTGAAGAGATTAGGGATGTGGTTCATGCATCCAATCGACCATCTCAGAATCCAGGAGCAGAGATGGAATTATCCAGGAAGGACCTGTGCAGGAGCCTCTCGTCAATGGCATGGACCTCTGTGGTTTACACAGGGCACCAACAAGCTTTCTGAGAATATCACACCGGGAGAAACACTGCCAGCCTGGACTAACAGGCACAGAGATGGATGAAGGCCTACTGACTTGGAGGGAGAGCCATGGGTGCAAAGGCAAGCCACAGAAGTCAGGTCCCAGAAAGCAGGTCACCACCCCAGGCTCAGATCGAGCATTCAGCCACAGCACCTAATGGGGCTGCCTGCTAGATTTCAGAGGATTTCACATTTACTTTGGACTAAGTAACCCTGTGTTCCATTAGCTTTCCATCACCATAATGAAACACCTGAGAAAATTAACTTATATAGAAAAAAAAAGTATTATTTGGGCTCCCAGGTTTAGAGTTTCCATCCAAGATAGGGTGGATCCATTGCTCTGGGTTCTGGTGGGTGTATCAAATGGTAATGGCAGGTGGGGAGAGCATGTGGTGGAGCAAACTGTTCACCTCATGAGCAGGAAAGAGGAAGGGGCTGGGGTGTCACAATCCCCTTTGGGGGCACAGCCCCAGTGACCTAAGGACCTCCTACCAAGCCCCACCTTCTAAAAGTTCTACCATCTCCCAATAGAGCCACTGGAGAATCTCCCTAAACACAGAGGTCCCTGGAGGACACTTATCCAAACCTTAGCAGAGAGACCCCTTCATCCTTTCCATTTTCTCTCTTTGGGGCATGTTGGGATGGGTAGATCTGTCTTGGGACGTGGGACCAAAATGACTTTTTGGTGGGTCAGATGGCAATGGATTGAACAGTGTCCTCCCTGTCACCAAATTCATGTTCACCCAGAACATCTGATTTATAAACTTTGCATATAGTATTACTTAAGAAACAGAGTCCTTCCTGGCAGCTGGATTGGGACGCAGCTCTTATTGGGACGCAGCTCTTCTACTCTAAAAGGACTTATGATAAGTCCTGGGGTAATTGATCCCGATTATGAAGGTGAAATAAAAATTATAGCCAGTTCTCCAAAGGGTATATCAGTAATTTCACCAGGAGATAGAATAGCACAGCTACTAATAATACCCAAAACTAAATATTCAAGGACATGAAATTAATGGGCTACTGGATACAGGTGCAGACCTTAGCATCATCTCTCATCAAGAATGACCAAAACATTTGCCATTACAACAAGCCACTCAAACGCTTCGAGGCCTAGGAGTGGCGACTAATCCCCATAGAAGTGCAATGGTATTAGATTGGAAGGATCCTGAAGGATGTGAAGGAACTATACAGCCATATGTATTGGATCATCTTCCCGTAAATTTATGGGGACGAGATGTCCTAGATCAATTAGGTTTGACATTAACAAATAACATCAACCAAAATGCACCCACTATTATGACTAGACAAGGTTTTAGGAAAGGAAAAAGATTAGAAAAACAAGAACAAGGTATAGCAGCACCAATACAAATAGATCAAGGAACAGACAGACATGGGTTGGATTTTCAGAAAGGGCCACTGAGACAATAAAAATTACTTGGAAATCAGAAAGACCAGTATGGGTTCCTCAGTGGCCCCTGACTAAAGAAAAGATACAAGCAGCCCATGACCTGGTCAAACAACAATTAGCAGAAGGACATATACAACCTTCTGTATCTCCCCATAATACTCCCATTTTTGTCATCAAAAAGAAATCTGGTAAATGGAGATTATTGCAAGATTTAAGAGCCATTAATAATGAGATGGTTATTATGGGACCTGCTCAATCAGGGATTCCTCAATTGTCTGCTTTGCCAAAAACCTGGTATGTTTTAGTTATAGATATTAAAGATTGTTTTTTTTCAATTCCAATTCATCCTGAGGATAGTCCACGTTTTGCATTTACTATCCCTGCACTGAATCATGAAGGTCCTGATCAGAGATATGAATGGAAAGTACTCCCTCAAGGGATGGCTAACAGCCCAACTATGTGTCAAATTTATGTTAACAAAGTAATCCAGCCACTTAGAAATCAAAATCCTGAACTACAAATATTTCACTATATGGATGATGTATTATTAGCACACAAAGATAAAAACACATTGCTAGAATGTTATGCCACACTTACAAACTTATTAAAAAATTATAATCTAGAGATAGCAATAGATAAAGTACAATTAAATTTTCCAATTAATTATTTAGGAGTTCTATTATCCTCAACCATGGTCCGTCCACCAAAAATTCAAATACGAGTAGATCAACTCAAATCACTTAATGACTTTCAAAAGTTATTAGGAGACATAAATTGGATAAGGCCTTATTTAGGTATACCAACAGGAGAGTTGGGACCTTTATTTGATATCCTAAAAGGTCCATCAGATCCAAATTCACCCCGAATGTTAACGCCTGAAGCAAGAAAGGCATTAAAAATCATTGAAACATATATGGAAAATATGCATTTGGATAGAATTGATATAAGTTTGCCTTTATTATTTATTGTACTACCAACAAAAAATATTCCTACAGGAGTATTTTGGCAAGAAGGTCCATTATTATGGATACATTTATCTTATTCTCCTAACACTATTCTTACTAGGTATCCTGAGGCTGTAGGACAATTAATACTCAAAGGAATAAAAGCAGCAAAGGGAGTGTTTGGAATTTCTCCCAATAAAATTATTACTCCATATACTATGAATCAAATTGATGAGTTAGCTAATGAGTTAAATACTTGGGCAATAATCATGTGCAAATCTAATGTTTCATTTGATAACCACTTACCATCTAATCCTTTATTGTCTTTTTGGTCATTGCATCCTGTAATTTTTCCAAAAATGACAAGAAAAACACCTATCATGAATGCTCCAAATATATTCACTGATGGGTCAAATAATGGTACAGCAGCAGTAGTTACCCCTGATCAAACTTTTACATTTTTAGTACCCAAACAATCAGCTCAAAAGGTAGAGCTTAATGCAGTTTTACAAGCTTTTGTGATGTTTAAAGATTCTGTATTTAATTTATTTTCTGATAGTCAGTATGTAGTTAATGCTATAGTATCTCTTGAAGATGCTGGTAGGATTTCCCCTTCTTCTACTGTTTTCTCTTTGCTTTCCACTATACAAAGTCTAATCTGGGACAGAAAAGATCCATTCTTTATAGGACATATCAGGGCACATACAGGATTGCCTGGAGCCCTTAGTTTGGGCAATGATTTAGCAGATAAAACTACACATGACATACATATTTTCTCTACACTAGAAGAAGCTATAAATTTTCATAAAAAGTTCCATGTCAATGCTAATACTTTACAAAAGCGTTTTAAAATAACTAAGGAACAAGCTAGACAAATAATAAAACAATGTCAAAATTGTGTGACCTTTTTACCACAAGTTAATCTTGGAGTCAATCCTAGAGGATTGATACCTAACCATATTTGGCAGATGGACGTCACACACTTGCCAGAATTTGGAAAATTAAAATATTTGCATGTTACAGTTGATACTTCTTCTGGATTTTTGATGGGCTCCCTTCATGCCGGAGAAAAAACTAAAGATGTTATAGCTCATTGCTTACAAAATTTTGCCACTGTGGGTGTTCCAAAACAGTTAAAAACAGATAATGCCCCTGGTTATACTTCTACCTCTTTTAAACAATTTTGCTCAACATTTGGCATTACTCATATAACAGGAATCCCATACAATCCACAGGGACAAGGCATAGTTGAAAGAGCTCATCAAACTATTAAAATGTACTTATTAAAGCAAAAAGAAGGAATTGGGAAGGGGTATATATTCCCCAAAGATAAACTTAAAATAACCCTTTTTACTCTAAACTTTTTAAATTTGGATTCATCAGGACTTAGTGCTGCGGAAAGGCATATGTGTCCAAAAAATGTACATAAGCCCAAGGTACTTTGGAAGGATATTCTAACAGGACAATGGAAAGGTCCTGACCCAGTAATTGTCTGGAGTCGGGGGTCTGTTTGTGTGTTTCCACAGGGAGAACAGCAGCCGATTTGGATTCCAGAGAGATTAACCAAGGTCCTGACCCAGTGATTGTCTGGAGTCGGGAGTCTGTTTATGTGTTTCCACAGGGAGAACAGCAGCCGATTTGGATTCCAGAAAGATTAACTAAAGCGATTTCTACAGACCAAAAAGAAGATGATTTGGCTCAAATCCATAACAACTGATATCCAAAACTCCAGTTTGGCTATTCTTACATCTGCAACAGAACCAGGATGCTTTTTTCAATATCTATTTTATTATTGCCCTTTGCCATATCATGAAGTTCTATTTTGTTTTTTGAGCTCATACAGACCTAGGTTAATGTTTTGCTGATCAGTTCTATTTTTTGACTATAGAGTTTTTAAACATTGCAATGGAGATTTCACCTGTAAAAAGTTATAAGGCCTTTACTATAATGTTATGTGTTGTATGTATTATATTATGTGTGCACACTTGTGTTTTGTGTTATATGTTTGAATGTATGTATGTCCATATATCATATATGATGAGCGCTCATGATAAAATGGATCCAAATATTTTTTTTTAATTCACGTGATTTAAATGGTTTAATTTAATTGGGTAAACAGCTGTTAAAGATTGTTTTAATATGTGAACACAAAAGAAGGTTAACAGATCTGTTTGTTTACTTTCACCTTTCCTTTTCATTATATTTAATAATTCTCTTAAAGATAATGTAAATTGTTAAGAAAATTGTTTTCTTTTAGTGCCTTCTGTAATGTTACATAATTTTTTCTTTAGCCATTATTGCCAGAATTCCTATCTTCATCCCAGTGCTGGTGAAGTCAAAGATAAAACCAATCTACAGCTTCTACAATAGCCATCACTGAACTGCTTGCAGAACTTGCCTGGACACATTGTGAGCTCACCTGTATGCATTGTGAACTATCTGTTGGTGCAGCGACTTGTGGTAGTGTTGGGGTATTTTTGCTGATGATGTCATCGGTGGTACAATTTTTCCAAAAGGAGCCGTCAATTGGCTTGGTGTATCTTCCTCCCTTCTGCTTGTCATGATCGTCCAGCTAAAATTTGGGGGCCAACAGAGGTGAGGCAAAGAACCTCACCCCCCCGCTGGTACAAAGACCTCTCCACAGGTGTGGCTGTATACTGGACCGGTAGTCAGTGACGGGTAAGATCCAATTGCAATGGTACCAACCTAAGGACCATATGTACTATTGGACAACCTAAGGCAGGCACGGTCCCTAAGCCACATGCTTGTTGTTTAAACAGAGAGGGGGAGATGTTGAGAGCCACAGCCGAAGGGGCCCCAGCAAACTTCCAGCTGCCAGCAAACTTCCAGCTGCCGGCTGATGATTGGCTCACAGCGGCCCCAGCAACATCTAGCTGATTGGCTCCTCGGCCCCAGCAACATCTAGCTGATTGGCTCCTCTGCGGTGATGCTCATTGGACTGTTTCCCTGCCCTTTCAGACCACGGAGCTGCTCATTGGGGGACTTTTTTGGCTCCGCCCACGTGACCCAGCCAATCGGCCTCAAGAGCAGGAGGATTGTGGGAGGTGGAGAGAAGCTTGTGGGGGAGAGAGAGGCTTGTGGGAAGCCGGTGGTGGCAGTTGAGGCTCTGAGGATTTTTCCTGAGAGGCTGTTTTGTTTGGCGTGTGTGGTTCTAAAAATAAAGTTAGTTTCTTTTGACAAGTGGCTCCTGATTGTGCCCAGCCAGACTGCGGCACTTCCGAATTAGGCTGGGCCCTAAATCCAATAACTGATTTCCAGATAAGAAGCTGAGACAGAGATGTGGTAATGGAGGTAGAGATTAGAGTGACTCAGCTACAAGTCAAGTTGTGCCAAGGATTTTTTTTGTGGTTTTAAGGTCTCAATTCATGGAACTTCAGGTCAGCTGTCATGGCCTGGATGTATTTAAAAGCCCATGTATTTAAGACTTGGTCTCTGGGCTGAGGTCCTATTGGAAGGAGGTGGAGCCTTAGGAGGTGGGGCCTAATGGGAGGAAGTTAGATCATTTGGGGTGTTCTCTGGAAGGGGATGTCAGGGCCCTGGCCCCTCTTCTTTCTCTTTCTTTGCTTCCTGGCTGCTGTGAAGTGAACAGTTTTCTCTGTCAAGTGCTCCCCACCACCATGTTTGCCTCACGACAGACTCAAAGGCCACAGGGCCAAGCAACCATGGACTGAGACCTCTGAAACCATGAGCCACAATAAAGCTTTTCTCCTTATAAATTGATTATCTCAGGTATTTTGTCACAGTAACAGAAAGCTAAGAGATGCTAACAAACAGGGTTTGTAAGCAAGCAGCTCAGGTCTGGGGGCAACTGGAATTTATTCTGCAGGGGGACTCTAGGAGCTGTTGCTCCAGCCCACCAAGGACTCCTAGAACCACACTGGTAAAGTTGGGTTTATAGACTTGCTGCAGTGAGTGAGAGCAAATTTCACAGGGAAACCTAGGGCATCCAAGGAGGATGGTACTAAGAAGGACTTACACTAGGACCTGGGCTTGTGTTTGGGGATTTTTGAGAGAGGTCTAAGGAAGCAGAGCCAGACTGGATGCTCTTAGGAAGGGGGAGCAACTCCATGCTTGGGTATCTTCATGAGTTTTATTAGAATGTGGAGGGGTAAAGGGAGGCTGGCACTGCAGGTGGAACGAAGTAGCAGCCGCTCATCTCACTGAACATAGGAGGGACGTTGGTATTTTCACGGTTTGCCCTAGTGGCTTTGTTTGTTCAGTGCCAAGTCAAGATTATGAAGTGGCTTTATCTGATACTGACCTGTGAGATTGTTTATGATCCACAGGAGCCCCAGGACAATCGTGCCAGTATCATGCTACCTGAGGGGTGAAGGAGTGAGGGCATTTATCCACCAGCTCCTGACAGTCACTGATTGAGGGCTCCGGGGGGCATTCACTTGCCCAGACTCTCTGCTCTGCCCTGCATGGCCAGAGGGCCTTTGGGCCTGTTCTTGTTATTTATTTTTAAACTTTTGTTGTTGTGGTTGTGTTGGGGATCAAACCCAAGGTCTTGCATGTGCTAGGCAAGCACTTACCACTGAGCTACATCCCCAGCCGGAAGCTGTTTTAAAATCATTTATGTTTTATTACTATTCAGCAATGTGAGGCCGACAGATCAGGAGAAATTTTGGTGCTCATAGTTCCTAACAGAAGGGGACACAGCATGCCATGGAGGTCACATGGGGCGGTACCAGGGCCAGTCAGAGGCAGAGAGAGGGAGGGAGCAGTGCGCAGGATATTTGTTGTGTTTCCATGGGAAGGAACAGGGAGGCAAGGTAAGCAGGTGTAGGATGCCTAGCTTGAAGAACTCTTCCAGTAGGCTTTGGGGCAGAGGGCTTCCCCCTGGCTGTCTGCTGTCTAGCCCTGGGGTGATGAGCACAGGTGGATAGTGTCCCAGAGTGTGAGAGTCCCAAAGAGGAGGTGGTGGGTGTGATCAGGGTTGGTGGTGTTGCATTTGAGAGGAGTGTGTCCTCTACTATTTCTAGGAATTGGCCAGCCTTGGCAGAAGTGGGGGGACACTGTGAGTCCCTATAGGGCCAGCAAGACTCAGATGTCAGAATAAAGTAAAGACTGATATAGGACCCCAAAGGGAGTCTCAAGCAGCTGGGAGTTGGTTTGAGAGGCCCCCCCAAGTGGGCCTGGCTGAGGAGACATGGTGGGTAACAGGCAGCATCAGCTATGGCTGGCCGGCCGGGGTTTAAGCTCAAGGTCGCCTGATGCCAAATTCCACATTCAGAGTCAGCTTGATCTGGTGAGTGGAGAGAGAGAGAAATAAGAGCAAGAGTTTGCCAGGGTGTTGTCAGTTCGACCTGCGTCTCATTCACGCATTTTACACATCATTAGCAGTGTCTGCCCTGTACCTGGTCCCATGGGGCACTCCCAGTTGGTTCCTGTCCTCGAGGTACAACCTGTCTGCTGGGGAGTAGCCCAGCCTGGGTGAGCCGGGCGTCCTTCCTGGCAGCACCTGATGCATGTGGACACACTACAAAAGTTTCTAAGCCCAGCAGGGTAGGCAGGGGAGTCAGGGCAGTTGGGACACTGTAGACACAGCAATGGGGGACTGGGGGTTGTGGGACTGCTACAGATAGGGCTGTAGGAGAAGGGTCAAATGGCTTCACGGGGGACTGAGGGGCCATTTCTAATCTAAGAAGTACTAGGCTGAGAATGTAGTTAGGGTTAGAGCATGCTCAACTCCCTGAGTTCAATCCCCAGCACCACAAAAAACAAAAACAACAACACAAAGAAGTATCTGTTATGTAGCAATATACATGCGCGCCCTGGCCTATCTAAGCTTCTCTGCCCAACCACAGTGATTGGTCCAGGGTAGTTGGTCCAGGGTCATTTTGGGATGGGGGAGTAGGATGCTAGAAAGGATCCTGCCTCTGGTACTATGATCCACTAGGGCCTTGCTCAGAACCATAAGGCAGTGGGAAGCCACCTGTCCTTTCATGGTGGGAAGAACGAGGCCAACAGACAGAGGGATGTGTGCTGAGTGGAGACAGTGAGGGCAGATCCCTGAGGACACGCCCGCCAGGCAGGATGGTCCTGGCTGCTTTCTCAGAAAGCAGGTTGAAGTGGGGTTTTTGTCCCTGGAAGGTAGTCACCAAGCAAATGTGTGGCTCACAGACCTGAGCCTGCTTCCCATCCATAAAATAGGGCCAGAGAAGCCCCCATCAGCAGCAGCTGCCTGCTCTTGGCGCAGGCAGAGTGAAGGGCGCATGCAGATGTGGAGCCTGCGCGTGACCCTCCCCACCTCCATCTTCTGCCAGGGATGCTTACCCAGTCTGCTGCCAGCACTCAAGTGTCATCTTTCCTCTTTCCCTCAGCCTCGGAGCAGAGGACCCTGCCTATTGGCACTGGAGGTGTGGAGACTAAGGCACAAAGAGCCCTGGTAACACACCAGGTCCCACATGCTGAGCCCAGACAGAGCCAGTGCCCAGGCTGTAGGGAGGAGTTAGTTCTAGGAGGAGCCATGTTACCTGGGCAGATCCTCACCCCAAGCCTCATCTGTAAAACAGGAGACCACCAAACAGCTTCCCGAGGCTCTGTTTGGCGGGGTTTTGCTAGCCTTACAGACCATTGACAGCCACCCCCAGGAAACTTCAGGAAGACCTCTCTCAAGGGTGCCAGCTAGGCCCAGCCTGCTCCTGTAGGCAGCAGGTGTGACTGGCAGGTTGGCAGAACCTTTCTGTTCAACCTTTTTCACAAGGAGGTAGGGAAAGAATCTGGAGCTCAGAGAGCAGAGGGAGCTTACCCAGGACTGACCAGAGGATAGGTAGGACTGGGCCAGGACTGGGACAGAGGCAGGACTAGAGGAGCACGGAGCTGGTCAGGGCTGAGCGGCCACTGGATGGGGGTGGACGGGGAGGGGAATCTGGGGAAAGAAGGAGCCAGGCTCTCAGGCTTCTCTGGTGACCAGGCACTAGGGGCTGGCCCTGCTTGTTGGGCAGGTGCCGGGCATCAAAGAAGATTAATGGGCTTCTGAGCATTAAGTCTCAGGTTGCCCTTGACCCTGGGAACCTTCTTACCTCCCAGCTTAGCTGGGAGCAGCTCCTGGCCAATGAAAACAGAGACCCTCCCCCCACTTGGAATTCTATCCTGAGAAGGGAACTTCCTAAAGCATGTTAATGAGGCGTAATCCTAATGGCCCAGTGACCTTGGACTGGACGGTTTCCTTCTTTAAGCCTCAGTTTCCCCATCTCTAAAATGAGAAGTCAGGCTGAACCTTTTCTGAAAAGTACAAATTGGAACTTGGGTTGTGAGTGTGTGTGTGTGTGGGGGGGGGGTGAGATTGTGATTATTTACATTTACAAATTAAGGGAAATTAGAGAATAGATATGTGTTCATTGTAGTAAATTCTGAAAATTCAGAAAAAAACATCAAAAGGCAGGAAGAAGGACCACTCATTACCTAACAGCCCAATAGCGGCCATGTGAAGGTCCTGGGAGAGGAGGAGGAGACAGGGAACAGCCCCAGACCAGACTTTGTCCCTCCTGTGCCCAGTCGCATGTCCCCAGTGGCCTGGCATGCAGCCAGCACTCAGCAGTGTTCTGTGAATTCTGCGAATCTGTCAGGGCAGCTCGCTGTGTGTTCCCATTCATCATTTCTAAACCAGAAGTTGGTGGCTCCCAGGGGCACTCATCTGCCATTGCCAGGTAGGACGTCCCAGTGGTCAGAGCCTGGCAGGACAGGGGAGTGACTCCAGACAGGGACAGCACTCCAGTCACCTCCTTTGCTCCTACTTGCATGAGGCCAGCTAGGAGAATTAGGGACACCCACGAGGGCTCCAAACAGGCTGGCAGAAATGGTTTTGGGAATATTTCG